>NC_090259.1:18286746-18521746 GCF_037325665.1 Littorina saxatilis
TTAATGGCGCAGAAAACTATTTCTACACTTCTTGAACATTTAATTTTCTTGCGGTGATATAAAACAAAAAAATCTTTTGTTATTCTTGTAAACCTAGTTAACTTTGTTTTTCAAACAAACTCGCAAAGTTCCGAAAGAAAATATTTAAATGGTACAGAAAGCGAGTACTATAAGCCCTGAACATAAAAATCTCTTTGGGTGGTATGAAACATATCGTTTGTTTCAGTGTATCTCAAACAATAGACTAGTGTAATTAACTCGGGAAACGTGCCTCAACCTGAAGTGCCGTTATACTGAGAACAATGTGAAATGCAAAACAGATATCTATATGAGACTAACTACTGCGGAATAAACAGAGTGCGTACTTCAGTTTGAGAGGCGTATAAATTTCAGCACTTCAAGTCAGTGATCTCTTTAGTCTGTTACCACTGTGACAATGTTACGGCTTATCCGCCCAGTCATAAAACTTCAGCGTAGCAATAGGGCCCGATATTTAGACGAGACAAGTATAATGCCGACGAGTCGAAGGGTATGCTATCGACATTTGTAAAGCTGAAAAACATTCCCGAGAAGAATTTCAAGTTGTCAGTGTATGCTAGCTGTTGTCCGGATTGAAACATCGTGTGGTACAGATGGGTAAACCGGAACCATGCGTCTTTGTTATTGCCAATATGCTTTTGGATATTGGCAAAAATGGCCGACTTCCGTAGCATTATGCTTTGATGATCGGAAGAGACCATCCAATCACAGCCTCCGAATTCCCCCACGTGTCCATCAGAATAGCTATATTGAATCATAATGATTCTGCCTTTCTTTTCCCCAACGACCTTGTTTCTTGTTAGTCTTATTATTCGATCCCCTTCACCAAGACTTATTTCTTTTTGATAGTTTTGCTCTGTACTACGCATTACGCCCCTTTAGTCATTTAGTCACAGGGCTCCCCATAGCCCGCGTCCCTGCGTTATATACGAACTAGAAGCCGAAAACACGTACTAGAAATGTATCGAGGGGGTCCCGGGACGCACTAAACTTTAAAAAGCGGGTCCCGGGACGCACTCGATTTCCTTTATCGTGCGTACCGTAGATACCATTTTCAGACTGCAATCGTCAGCTATTGCGAACCTGAGGTACATAACGGTTTTTAAACTGTATACTCGTCTCGTGCAAGCATCATTCATATTTGAACATTTTGAAATCTTATTCTGACATAATGTTTACCGAGAAAGAAAGAAAACATGAAAATAAAAAGGACAGGAAGTCAATTGGAAAGTGTGTGTGGGTGTGTTTGTGTGGGTGTGTTCTAATTCGTCAAGGTGTTGTTGGATTGTCATGTCAACCTAGAATATTTCAATGAAAAAGACACTTAACAGTACACTATGCGTGACCACAATGTTTTATTAGTACACAGGGACTTTTTGGCTTTTGGACCCATTGGGACTCTCTAAAATTCTGCAGTTGGGGTCAATGGACCCTCTAAAAATCAAAAGTGGGGGTCCCGGGACGCCCTGCATTTTAGTCATTTATACTGTGTCACTTGATTTCGTGTTTCCATTTCTACTTTCAACTTCTGTTTTTCTCTCCCTCTTATTCTCTAATTATTGTTTGTTGAATAAGAGCTTTAGGTTGAAACGTTCAATGTGTATGTATGTGTATGTCAAGCCAAATATTCAGTTGGTTTAAACATAAGTTTATTTAACAAAAGTTACAATCATGACATGTATACAAAATACACAGGTAACAGCAACAATCTAGAAGCTTATAGTGGTGTTCCTGCATGACAGTAAAAAGGGTATTGTAGTTGTACATATATTACTTTAGATATTTTTTTGTTATCATGGGTTTTATAAATTTTCTTCTCTTCTTCTTTTATAATTATTAATTAATGACCTATATGTGCTGATGACCAATTTAATTTCCTTTGTTGGATCAATAAAATGTTATGAGTTATGAGTTATGAGTTATGAGTTATGACAGTACAACGTGAAGGCGGTAACGGCTGAACAATTCGTCTCAATAAACCAAATCTATTAATAACATAATTAACGTTGCATAATCATTATAAAGAAAGACAGTAAAAGGAAGGAAGGAGGGGAAGAAGAGGAATAAAAAGAAGAGGAATGAAACTTAATACACAGGCAAGAAAAAGACCAAAATAACGATGAATCTTTGTTATCTTCCCATAGATCTATAGGCAGCTACAATTTGCATACGTTTTCCGTCCGTTTTCTTATATGAACATGATAGATGACTAGGCCAAATATAAAGAATCTACCTCCAATTTGTGCAAATGATGTTTTACAAAGAAGGCTTTACTTCACAAAGAGTGAAAGCCATTATCATAATGCATGACAGTCCCTGTACGTTTATTCAGGTCGACACCGTTGTGTCTTCAATATCCGGCACATTGTCTGCGACAGCACGACATTTTTAGAAAACGACCCAGGCCATTCTTAGAAATCATAAAAGTCCTTCTACGTTTATTCAGCTCGACACACTTGCTCCGCACACTCGTGAATTACTAAGCGGCTGCAAATACCCACGAGTGGTTTATTTTCCAGTAATCACCTCGTGGTCATTGTTTAAGCTCTATATATTGTATGATTTAGACCTACTTTAGGTCATAAAAATAGTCTAGGCCATGTTGATATCTTCCTGTTTCACCATAGGGCATTACTAACACCAACAGTCTTTTGCATGCAAAAAGGTGTGTCTATTCAACATTTTCAGGCATTTTCAGTCCCCATATCGTATTGTTAAAGCATAGAAGTTTCCTTATGTTCACTCAACTTGACGCCGTTGTGTTTTAAATATCCGGCAGTGTGCGAGCTAACCCGACAAAGGCAGAGCACAGGCAACAATGGAAACTGTCAGTTGGACAAACAAGTTATGCGTGTGATATATGGTTCAGTGCTCTTCACTTGAGTGATTTTATATAGCTTTGTATGCTTGACACGGGCTGGTTGAATCATACCAGGCACCCGGTAGAACGCCGCCTTTTTTATGGTTGCCTATTTTGGTCATGAAAGAGGGAGTGGGAGGGGGAGGGGTAAGAGCTAACTAGTCATTGTAGGTATACGTACATGAATCATGTACGGTGAAGTTATTATTTTAATGCCTTCGGAAAGAAAGCAGTCGGGGAGGGGGGGTGGGTGGGAGGGGGGTGTTGGTGAAAACTATTGAGTCACAGGAAACTCCACGCCTACTATCAGCTTACCTGAGCGAAACGAATTCAGGAAATTCAATAGAATTATACGACGCGCGATCGTTGGCCTGAATCTTTGTTTAAAGGCAAATGATTCTCTTTACATTTTCTAAATTCGGAAAAGTACTTGGGGACCGGGATTTCAGCAGGCAGCTAGAGCACCGGCCTTATGATCCTAGGGCCACGGGTTCGAATCCCGGCCGGGACAGACACGGGTCAACTTTATTTGCAGACTCAGAGACAGTATCCATGTCCCACCCACGTGTCACCACGGTGGCACGCAAAAGACCTCGGTCATGCTGCCATAAGTGCAGGTGGCCGATTACATCTAAGCACGCACACACCTGGTTAGCGCTACTGGTGTTGCTGCTAGCTTTCCACTGGGAGGAAGCGACCCGAATTTCCCAGCATCGGGATACTAAAGTAAATGAAATTAAATTAAATAAAATTCCAACACTGTAAGTGCAAAGATGACGTTGGGAATTGCTGTCTAAGATTCCTTCTTCGTGCTCCTATCCCACGTAACAGCCTTGACAACCCACCCTGTAGTGGTGTACATGATTGGTAAAACCAATGTATAGAGAATACTACATGTCGTACCAGATTTACACGAGGTTTTTTTTTTAATATTGAACTGCGAGCGAAAGCGAGCTGTTCACTATTTGAAAAAGCAACGAGTGTAAATCTGGTACGACACAGCAAGCCATGTAGTATTCTGTTTATCCTACATACTGTACTTACGTGTATTTTACTGAAAATGTCTTGCAGTCGAGGCAGCTAAATTGAAGACGCTTGTTTTGGAACCTCGATCTCTTCTAAAGCCTCGTGCAATCTATTACGTCAAAGCAAAGAAACGTCACTCTGAAAGTGTGGCGTGACGTGTTAGTTCTAAAGATTCATCGAGGGTAATTAGTGAGCTCAATTTTTGTTTCTATAATGACGTTTGTCTCGGTGACTCGATGCATAAGCAGTGAAAAAACAGGTCCCTGCCAGACTTGCTTGACATGACCTCATTTACATGATACACACACGTGTGATTTGAACGTTTATTATCTCACGGGTGTCTCTCTCACGAATGTAGGATAAATCTGAATAAGTCTGCGAAATTAATTCAGCAAAACTACTATGCCCAGGACGCAGCTATGCTGTATATTTTGGCGAATGCTCCCACATGGCTCCTTGAGGGTCCCTGGATATTCTACGAAAAAGCTATAACTAACCCAGGGCTCCCCACGGACGCCCCTCCTAGTGCGTCCCGGGACCCCCACTTTCAATTTCTAGAGGGTCCATGGACCCCCACTGCAGAATTTGAGAGGGTCCGAAGGGTCCAAAAGCCGAAAAGTCCCAGTGATTTCCACGTGATTGTGTGTGTGTGTGTGTGTGTGTGTGTGTGTGTGTGTGTGTGTGTGTGTGTGTGTGTGTGTGTGTGTGTGTGTGTGTGTGTGTGTGTGTGTGTGTGTATCTACGGTACGCACGATAAAGGACAAATAGTGCGTCCAAGGACCCGCTCTTTTAAAATCTAGTGCGTCCCGGGACCCCCAAAACATTTTTCTAGTACGTGTTTTCGGCTTCTAGTGCGTATAGGACGCAGGGATGCGAGCTATGGGAAGCGCTGTAACCAGTAATGGATTACATGATCGAACATATGTTTGTCTCACAACGGTTTTCACATGATGTAGAGGGTCGTTGAAAAAAAGTGTGTGTTCTGTTTGTCCCAGGCCAAAGGGTGGTGATTCAGGAAGTACGTCTGGCGAACAACACCGGCAACGCAACAGCAGGGCGGGTGGAGGTGCGGATCAATGATGTCTGGGGTACCGTATGTGACGATGACTGGAGTGACGAAGAAGCCTCTGTTGTCTGCAGAACTCTGGGATTGACGTGAGTTGGTTGCACAGGCAGACACAGGATGACAAACGCACACACAGAGACAGACAGACAGACAGACAGACAGACAGACAGACAGACACACACACACAGACACAGACACACGTACACACACACAGACACACGCACACACAAACACACACACACACACGCACAAACACACACTCAAACACACACACACACACAGACACATACACACAGACACAGACACGGACACACACACACACACTCACACACACGCACACACGCACGCACCGGCGCATACACACACCACACACTCACAAACACACACACACACACACACACACACACACACACTCGCACTCACACACACACACACACACACACACACACACACACACACACACACACACACTCACACACACACACACGCACACACACACACACACACACAAATATGCGCCCGGTTTGAACATTTCTGTGCTAAATTCTTTATCATATACACTCTTTGATCTTGCTCTTTTGAATGGAATTTGTAGCCAGAGTTCTTTTCTTTCTTGTTTTTAGTTGTTATGACGTAATTATTTTCTCTCTTGTCTTTTCTGGCGAGCAGATCAACTGTTGCACGATCAGCATGGGTGAATTTTTGTTTTCAAGTTTTATTCTCGTGTTGAGTCGTGTTTTCCTTGTTGATTGAAGTACGAGCTGCAGCGTGACTAAGAGCTTTGTGTTGCAGAGGCGGTGTAGCACTAAGGAATGCTGCATACGGGCAGGGTGTGGGTCCAATCCACATGGACGACGTGTTCTGTGCGGGCAACGAGAACAGTCTGGGTGACTGCTACTTCTCCACTGGCACCGCGGTCAATTGTCAACACTCGGAGGACGCCGCGGTCATCTGTAGGCCTGCCGGGGCCCCCACCCCAGCTACCACCACCACCACCGCCCGCCCTGGCGTCGTACAGCCCAACAACTGTAGAGGGGGTAAGGCAAAGCAGGCACCACCCTGTCCCAATGTAACATCCCCCCCATCCCCCATCCACCCCCCCCACACCACCACCCACCCCCATCCCTTCTTTGCCAAACAACTGTGGAACGGATAAGGCAAAGCAGGCACCACCCTGCCCCGATCTCCTCCCCCCCCCTCCCCCACCCCCATCCCTTCTTTGCCAAACAAGTGTAGAACGGATAAGGCAAAGCAGGCACCACCCTGCCCCGATCTCTCTCCCCCCCCCCCCCCATCCCCATGGTCACCTTAATTTGTCAATATGCAAAATTGATTCAACCAAAAAATATACTCAAGAAGCAGTTTTTGATCTTTTGATATGTCGAAAGCAGAACATTGATGATTGCGCGAGAGAGCGAGAAACAAAATGACCAAACAATACTGTACTCACGTGTGTTGTATCGTCTTCGTAATACCCCCATTCCACACATCCGTTCTAGCTGGCGTTTCAAGCCGTCCTGAGGACGGCTGCCACAACAATGAGACGCTGCGCAAACGGCCGTTTTTGGAATCTTTGAGCAGCGTCTGACCATAGTGGCAGCCGTGTGAACGGAAACTAGAACGGATGTGTGGAATGCAGGTATGACAACTCAGTGTGTGAGAGCGCTAGCGTTGCGTTACCATTGCGTTAAGTTCCATTAACGATCCATGAGTTCCGTTGCCGACGTGTTAAGGTTCCATTGCGGGCGGGGAATGGGTAAAATGTTGAACATGCAGCCCGAACTCACCCGTCCCAGCCGTTCCTACCGTTCAAAGGAGTTCCGTTAACGTCCATTGGCGTTCCATTAAGGTCCCCTCCCGATCCCTCCCATTCCCGTGCCGTTCCTTGGTCGCTACGGGAACGGGACCTAGAACGGATGTGTGAAATGGGGGTATTAACACGTGATCGAGTACAGTATTATTTGTTGGTCTTTTAATAGTTTTTGATCTTTTGATGTGTTCAAATACAAGGACGGTCTTATCACACGTTAACACTTTCTACCCCACCTATGTTGACCAAGTTTTTTTTAGCCGAGACCAGCTGTGCCGCAGCAGCTCACTCAGAATGGAATAACTGTGTAGAAACTGTGTATCACCACGTTGGAATGCAGGCGTTAGATCGACGTTACAGTAAGCGACTGAAGTGACTGTGTGTACGGATATATCAATACCTGGTCAGATAGAGCCATATGAGTGGGTGCGGATATATCCGTACCTGGGAGGCAATGAGTTAATTAAACATGAACAGACCTGAGGTAGTGTGTTTGATGACGCGCGTGAGATTAATGACGTGTTTAATTAACAGAGAGTGGATGTTCAGAATTGTCTCTTCAGCTGCAACATGGGATACAGACCCGCGTCGTTATAACGTGAGGGCCCCAAAGGGTTTAAAATCGTGATCGTGATTGGCGTTTTTTGACCTTTCTGTGACCGTGATTGCCGAAATTTCCATTTCTGTGATCGTGATGGGACTTTGCCCGTGATCCGTGATGACAAAAAAATCAAGTCTCGTGATCGTGATCGTCATTTGTTTTCGTGATCGTGATGGGCATTATTGCAAAGCATTTTATTTTCAACGTACATTTTTCACAGCTGTATCACTCTATGATCCTCTATTCGTCAAGGAGCCAATCCCGATTGAAGGGAAGCAACAACACATTCAGAAATATGATTTTGACAGCGATTGCTTCCCTTTAAGAGAACCAATCACACAAAAAAAGAGATCCAATCAGAAGGCAAATTGCTAAAGTCTGCCAAACTTCATCCAATGGAAGGGCTTCGTGCAAAAGTTTTGAGTGCATTCAGTCAAATTCGAATTCGAAGATCAAAAATGGCGTGCAGCAGTACTGTCATCGAACTTCTGTTATATTTTGTGGATTCCAGCCAGACCAAAGCAGGCGGCGAGAATGCCTTCCTTGGTAGAAAGGTCAGGCTACGGGTCGGTCTTTCCGAAGACGAAATATCAAGATATGTTGATCTATGTTGCTCTATGACTGTTCTGAATGTAGGCAAAGATCTTGAAATTTGTTCAAGATCTTTGAGTTTGAGTGAGATCATTGACATTGTCGACATTGCCACGTCCGGCTGTCACTCGCTCAGTGTGACCTCGACTGGCTCGAGATCGAGTCTGCGTGTAGCCAAAACCGAAACTAGAAATGTGTTTTTCATCCCAGCAACGTGGACACGCTTGGCATAGATTCTAACTGTCGCTTCTTTGCATTAAGCTTGGATTTATTTTAGCGCCTGTAAACTTTAATATCAACAATGGGTTAAATTCAGAAACAATGGCGGGGAGACGTGCTAGTTTGGGTCAATTTGATCCTCATGTCAAAGACGATCAAAGTCATGTTCGTTGGGGATTTTGTCAGGCATGCTACTTTTACGGTAATTGCCGGAAATCCGATAAAGCCGTTTTCAAAATCCGGTAAAGTCAAATTTATTCCGGTGAAGTTGAAACATTTCCGCAAAAACGATCCGTGTGAATATCGTGCAACGCACAGACCCAATAAACATGCCAGAACTGGGCCACTGCTGGCTTTTTGCTGGCAAGTTTGGTAAAGCTGGCCATAAAAAAACCAACACTGGGCCAATTATGGTTTGCCAACAAAGGCCCAGTTATGGCTTGCCATCACTGGCCCATCTCTGGCATTCCAGTAATATTGTCGGCCAGTAAAATGCCTTAATTGGCCCACTGTTGGCACGCCATTGGTGGCCCAGTGCTTGTTTGCCAGCATTGGGCCATAGGTGGCGATTTGCTGGCAATTATAGGTGGGTTTTTGCTGGCACGCCAGCAGTGGGCCAATGCTGGATAATTGCTGGCAAGAAGATCTGCGACAGCACAGCGGTATGACTTTCTCACTTGGAGTGACGTAATGTACAAACAAATGTCGAAATATCTTGACGTCACTCGTGATGATGACGCATTGTCAACTAAATCCGGCCCGCGGTGGTTCTGCAGATGTCCGGTTATTTGTTTTGCATTCAACTTCAAGGAATTTCCAAAGCACCTTCTTCGATTTCAGTACGCGTCCGATCTCCTCCGGCTAGAAGCAAGCGTGGTGAGTTTCACAAACAGTTGTGTGAGCAGGTCGTCGCAACGGCGTTAGATCTAGTATCTTCTTGTTCTTTTCCTCCGTTGTCGGTCTTTTTTTCAACTTTCTTCTGCTGGACGTTTGAGTCAGTTCGCAAAATATAATAGACTTTAAGAAGTCGTCCTCTCTGTAAGAAAGAATCTGCGCGCGCACGCGCGCGCGTGTGTGTGTGTGTGTGTGTGTGTGTGTGTGTGTGTGTGTGTGTGTGTGTGTGTGTGTGTGTGTGTGTGCGCCCGCGCGCGCGGTTGTGTGTGTGTGTGTGTGTGTGTGTGCGCCCGCGCGCGCGGTTGTGTGTGTGTGTGTGTGTGTGTGTGTGTGTGTGTGTGTGTGTGTGTGCCTTTTTCCTTTCTGAGTTTGTTTTGTCTCTGTCAAAAGAAAAGCACCATAGGCATTACCATAAGCTTACTTGTAACCAAACAAATTGCATCTTGTGAATGTTGACATTGAGTATGTGTCTATTCACTCCAGGACAAAGATTTGTGCAAGTGTCTGACTGCCCAACTGGATAAGATGCAGCTCGCCTGGGTCTCAGTTCCTGAGAGAAACGCAAGAGAGCTGTCCGAGACAACGTAAGCTTCGCAGGTTAGATCAAAATACATATTCCTGTTGACCCCTTACTTCTGCTTGGCATTTTAGTCAGTTCAGAAAATATGATAGATTACAAGAAGTCGTCCTCTCTGTGAGAATGCCTCTGTGTGTGTATGTGTGTGTGTGTGTGTGTGTGTGTGTGTGTGTGTGTGTGTGTGTGCGCGTGTGTGTGTGCGCGTGTGTGTGTGTGAGCGCGCGCGCGTGCGTGCGTGCGTGTGCTGTTTGCTTGCATGCCTGCGTGTATGCTTGCGTTTGTTTGGTTGTTTGGTTGTGTGTGTGTGTGTGTGTGTGTGTGTGTGTGTGTGTGTGTGTGTGTGTGTGTGTGTGTGTGTGTGTGTGTGTGTGTGTGTGTGTGTGTGTGATATGGAATAATGAATTAAAACCAACAAAACTCGTTTGCTTTCATGTTTCAAGAGGTGAACGGCAGGAGGACTTGAGAGTTTCAATGGCTTACCGTAGGCTACGACGTCAGGACAAAGAAAAGAAGCGTTATCTCAACGTTGCGGATGCGAACAGAGAAATGACAGAATCAAGACAATCCTACGGAGGTTTACTGGGAAGTGAACAAGAAACATTCCTGCCTTTGGTCATCATGTCTCGAGTGTGAAATTTAGAACGCTGTACAAATAAAATAAAACAGTGAGCAACTGAAAACAAAGCGTACGTTTCTGTAATGTTTCGGTAATGAGTCGTTGCTGTTTGGAAGCTTTACATTTGTTTTGTTTTTAATATATATTACTGTATTGTTGTTGTGCCCGCTATAACTGCGTTGATGACGATATTCTGTCAAAACCACTGCCTTTACTTGCCAGATAAGTTACACGACAAATGTGATTAGCATTTCAATTGCATTTTACTGATGAATTTGATAATTACGCATATGCATATTGCTAATGTACAGCTTGACAGCATTGCCCTTTGCTTTATTTGCGCACGTCTTGCCGCCAGCATGGGTTGAAAAGTCCATTGATGTGCTGTGTTTTGTTATTGTTATTACATTCACAGTAAAAAATGACAAAACAAAGCATATTTATAGACCATCTATGGGCTAACAAGACTGTGCAGATCGAGTACATGAATAGAGCCGTCATTCTATCCGAATCAGTGGTATTGGTATATTTCCTGCAACTTATTGGCATTTTGCTGGCAATGGTAAAGACAGAAATATGGCATTTTGCCGGGCCAGTTGTGGCCCGGTAATTTCAGCAGGTAAAGGGCCATTAACGGAAAATATATGGAAAAAAGTTTTTTTTTATATGGAACTAAAAACCTGCAAAATGCTGGCAAAATGCTGGCGAAATGCTGGCAAAATGCTGGGTTTTTGATGGCAAGCCATCAATAAGCCATCAAATAAATGATGGGTTTTTGCTGGCAAAATTCTGGCAAAATGATGGCAAAATGATGGCAAGCCATCAAAAAGCCATCAAATAAATGATGGGTTTTTGCTGGCAAAATTCTGGCAAAATGATGGCAAAATGATGGCAAGCCATCAAAAAGCCATCAAATAAATGATGGGTTTTTGCTGGCAAATTGCTGGCAAATTGCTGGAAAAATGATGGCAAGCCATCAAAAAGCCAGCAAATAAATGATGGGTTTTTGCTGGCAAAGTGCTGGCTTGCCAGTGATGGCCCATCAATTTGCCAATGTGCATACGGGTAATATGCCAGCATTGGGCCATAGGTGGGCCTTTGATGGCAGTAGTTCTGGCAACTGGCATTGCCATCAAAACGCCAGCAGTGGCCCAGTTCTGGCATGTTTATTGGGGAAGTGTTGTTTTCACCAGTTTGGAGGTGTGTTGAATGGTGGTGGGGGGAGGCTAAAATGGGATTTTTAACAAGATCACAACACTATTACAGCCCTGAAAATGATGCCCAGAATGCACCAGATTGCACAGATTTTAACCGTTTTTTGAAAAAAAATCCGGGGGGGCATGCCCCCGGACCCCCCTAGTTGGCTCGCCTGCTTCGCAGGCTCAGGCTTGTGGCTTCGCCACTGGCACTGCGCGCTTCTTTCAGGTAAAACCATTTTGGCGTGTAGCATTCCTGTTTGTTTTTCAAGCCCATGAAGCCAGGCGATGGTGTACCTCAAATTGTATGGCAAAGTTGAAAATAAAGAACCCATCACACATACATGTACTTTAATTTCAATCCACCCAATAGTTTTTGAGAAAATGGGTTTACAAGATTTAGCTCTGGAAATGTGAAATTGTGTAAGTATATATTCATGTGTGTGAGTGAGGGTGTGGGAGTTGAATGTGTATGAGTGGAGAGAGAGAGAGAGAGAGAGAGAGAGAGAGAGAGAGAGAGAGAGAGAGAGAGAGAGAGAGAGAGAGAGAGAGAGAGAGAGAGAGAAAAAGACGGCGAAAGAGAGAGAGAGAGAGAGAGAGCGAGAGAGAGAGAGAGAGAGAGAGAGAGAGAGAGAGAGAGAGAGAGAGAACAATGAAAACAACATTAGCGAGCTTTAGATTGACCAACGAAACTTAGTTCGTAGCGATCCCTTTCGTTTCCGGTTATGCAATCGGGAAATCCCTGCGAACTTTTCTTCGCGCCTGCGGTTCTGAGGCGGTAGCACCTTTAGCAGCAGACGAAATGTTTGTCGTGCTCATCCAAACCAATGGCTAAAACATTGGATAGTGTTCGTGCGCATTCATAAGGATACACCATTAAAGTGATTTTACATCTTTACCATGCCCAGGGTAGTCACCTGAAACCTAGAAATAATGCAAAACTTATGTTGAAAATCTCAATCGAAACAACAACTCGTCCGCCATTTTTAATTCTGAGCGCAAAAGCAGACCAAAACAGCACCCTTTTTGAAGAGCAAAGTACACCTATTTTAGCGAATCGACACAACAACAAAATGGTGTGAGAATACAGTCAAAACATTTATTCAAGCTTACGTTAACAGCAATTGACCCAATACATGCAACAAATACCAGAAACATACATGTACCTACGAATCACGATTCGTCAAAATGATGAAAATACCGCAAGTTCGCGCAACGAAGAATCGGACGTAATGCAAATGAGGAGGTCGTGACCTTCTGGAAGCGCAAAAGTGATGACGTAGACAGGGGGTTTTCCCACGAAGAAAGACTACGAACTAAGTTTCTGTGCTTTCTAAAGCTCGCTTTGTTACTGATTGCAAACCATGTTATGAATTTCTATGTGTGTATGAAAGAGAACTCAAAAAATAATAACAAAAAAGTGCAACAGTTCTCACTTTGTGTTGAATAAACAATCGATCCAGAGGAGCGAATTACTGTGTGGTTGTGTTTACTTTGACACGTGCTTTCTGTACCTGCAACTTTTACCGTGACCGTGATTTGCCACTGGTGTTCGTGATCGTGAAAACAAAAATCAAGGTAACTGTGATCGTGAAAGCTAAAATTTCCCTTCCCGTGATCGTGATGATACCCCCCCTTTGGGGCCCTCTAACGTGGCCGTGAAGTTACAATCTGTCTAAAAATTATTGAGCATTTTGCCTTTGATTTCAAATACATTTTATAGGCTTATGTTCATAACATACAAAAGTCACGGCATAATATATATCAATGTAAAGGTTAGCAATTTCTGTATTTGAAAATTATGTTTGATTTGTAAATGATCTCCCTTTGGCTCTATCAGACGGTGAAGACGAGACACGGTTGTATTATTTTATTGTGTGAGTAGAGAAACATAGTCTTCCTTGATTGCATACCAAAAACATCTCGATCTTTACTGTACATTTTACAATTACTACAAGCGAAAGACTATTTCTCAATAATTAGGCCTATTAGACAACCTGTATATATTTCTCAGAACCAGCGAGGCATCTAAAGGATGAAACAGTCTAGAACTGTTTTCACATTGAGGATGTAATTGATTTGTTCATTCCAACGCTCGCTTTCTACATTTAGTCAAGTTTTGACTAAATGTTTTAACATAGAGAGGGAATCGAGACGAGGGTCGTGGTGTATATATATAATATATATGTGTGTGTGTGTGTGTGTGTGTGTGTGTGTGTGTGTGTGTGTGTGTGTGTGTGTGTGTGTGTGTGTGTGTGTGTGTGTGTGTGTGTGTGTAGAGCGATTCAGACCAAACTACTGAACCGATCTTTATGAAATTTTACATGAGAGTTCCTGGGAATGATATCCCCGGACGTTTTTTTCTTTTTTTCGATAAATACTTTTGATGACGTCATATCCGTCTTTTTGTAAAAGTTGAGGCGGCACTGTCACACCCTCATTTTTCAATCAAATTGATTGAAATTTTTGTAACGCAATCTTCGACGAAGGCCGGACTTCGGTATTGCATTTCAGCTTGGTGGCTTAAAAATTAATTAATGACTTGGGTCATTAAAAATCTGAAAATAGTAATAATTTTTTCTTTTATATAAAACGATCCAAATTTACGTTCATCTTATTCTACATCATTTCCTGATTCCAAAATCATATAAATATGTTATATTTAAATTTAAAAAAAAGCTCTGAAAATCAAAAATATAAAAATTATGATCAAAATTAAATGTCCTAAATCAATTTAAAAACAATTTCATCTTATTCCTTGTCGGTTCCTGATTCCAAAAACATATAGATATGATATGTTTGGATTAAAAACACGCTCAGAAAGTCAAAACGAAGAAAGGTACAGAAAAGCGTGCTATGCAGCACAGCGAAACCACTACCGCGCTGAACAGGCTCGAGTCAGTTTCACTCCGTTTTGCACAAGCGGCGGACTACGGTCATTGTGAAAAAATGCAGTGCGTTCAGTTTCATTTTGTGAGTTCCACAGCTTGACTAAATGTAGTAATTTCGCCTTACGCGACTTGTTATTCTCTCACAAGACAGGAGATTGCTTCCGTATAACTCTCACTTACTCTTGCTGCACAGTCATGACGTGTTCTATTTGTAGAACGCTTACCCCCCTTCGTTTCTTAGAGATTATAATCTAGCCGTACCGTTTGTTGCAGGAGTGAACCCCAACCCCCTGGTACAACTGTTTGGGACAACGGCCGGTGTCGGCTATGTACAGGCGCGACAGACCACCGCCGGTCCCTTTGGCTTTGTCTGTGATGACGGATGGAACACCAACGCCGCCAAAATCGTCTGCAACGAGCTGTGTTATAAGTGAGTTGACATGGTTACAGCTCATACACATTAATTTTAGACTGGTTGATATGGGGAGCAGTTTTGTGGACATAATTGATATAGGGAGCTGTTTTTTGGACGTACTCTCAAATGAGTTGATATATGGGTGGGAAGGGGGGGGGGCATACGAGGGGTGAAGCATGCGAGGGGTGGAGCATCCGAGGGGTGAAGCATACGAGGGGTGAAGCATTACGAGGAATGAAGCATACAAGTAATGAAGCATACGAGGGGTGAAGCATACGAGGGGTGAAGCATACGAGGAATGAAGCATTCAAGGGATGAAGCATAGGAGGGATGAAGTATACGAGTGATGAAGCATACGAAAGGTGAAGCATACGAGGGGTGAGAAGCATACGAGGGATGAAGCATACAAGGGATGAAGCATACGATGGGTGAAGCATACGAGGGGTGAAGCATACGAGGGATGAAGCATACGAGGGGGGGGGGGGGGGAGCTTACGAGGGGTGAAGCTTGCGAGGGATGAAGCATACGAGGGGTGAAGCATACGAAAGGTGAAGCATACGAGGGATGAAGCATACGAGAGATGAAGCATACGAGGGGTGAAGCATACGAGGGATGAAGCATACGAGGGATGAAGCATACGAGAGATGAAGCATACGAGGGGTGAAGCATACGAGGGGTGAAGCATACGAGGGATGAAGCATACGAGGGATGAAGCATACGAGGGATGAAGCATACGAGGGATGAAGCATACGAGGGATGAAGCATACGAGGGGTGAAGCATACAAGGGATGAAGCATACGATGGGTGAAGCATGGGATGAAGCATACGATGGGTGAAGCATACGAGGGGTGAAGCATACGAGGGATGAAGCATACGCGGGATGAAGCTTACGAGGGATGAAGCATACGAGGGGTGAAGCATACAAGGGGTGAAGCATACGAGGGATGAAGCATACGATGGGTGAAGCATGGGATGAAGCATACGCGGGATGAAGCATACGAGGGGTGAAGCATACGAGGGATGAAGCATACGATGGGTGAAGCATACGAGTGGTGAAGCACACGGGGGATGAAGCATACGAGGGGTGAAATATACGAGGGGTGAAGCAGGGCTGACGTGCACGTAGCGAAACTGGGTGCGAACAAGCCGCGGGGTCTGATAAGTTGAAATCACAACACATCTCAATTTCAACCAAACCGACCCCGAGGCTGCGTGCGTACCACCCATTTGGGTGGCAGCCACTTTCGCTTCGCCACCCCAGCCCTGGACCTGACTGATTGAGTGTGTTGGTGCAGCACGAGCCTATCGGAGCCGGGCATGAAGGAGGAATACGAGACAGTGGTGGCCAACGTGACCTTTGCCCTGGACGACGTGCGGTGTCTAGGCAACGAGGCCAGCCTAGTCGACTGTGCTCACTCACTTTGGTTTCCACCCGCGCACGACTGTGGTGACAACGAACTTGCCTCCGTCACCTGTGAACTTACCGAATACCCCACCCCTGCAGGTAAGATAAGAGATAAGATAAGCAAACTCTAATGTCCATTTTCCTTTTACATTAATTAACATGGACATTTTTCTTTTGGCACTAGTGGGCCATGGGTCGTCGGACAGAGTCGCCCCCCCCCCCCCCCCCCCCCCCATCCACTCTCAGCGTCCTTCATCTACCCTCCCCTTGCTGCTGTTATGCTTTGCTGTTATTCTTGAAAGTCGGTCCTTAGTGAAGCCCGAAGTCGACTTCGTGAAGAAATCGTTTTACCCAAAACTTAGTGCTAAAGCTCCGCGCGGCCAGCTAGCTTCGCCAAGTTTGCTTCGCGTAGTCAACTTCGCCCAGTTAAGGACAGACTTTTGAGAGAGAGAGAATGTGAGAGTTGGCACCCTGTAGCCGACATCATGTCCCACGTACTGGGGACTCCCCCCCCCCCCCCCCTACCACCAAAAAAATAAAAACATTAAAAAAAAAATAAGCTACCTGAAAATATGATAATAATTTCTACATGACTGTAGTCAGTGAATTACTTATGGTATATGCTCGTATTAACTTCAGATGCGGAATGACCAGTTCATGAAGTTTGTAGGTTTAAAAGCTCTTACTTTTATGCTCTTTAGAAAATGAGTTTCAAATTTGAGGATCGACTTAACAGTACTATTGATGGCCCGAAGACAGCAATTCCAGGCCGGCACGTCTGCCCCCCCCCCCCCCCCCCACCCCCGCCCCCGCCTCCCTGGGGAAATGCATTATAACTTTAGCTCGCCTCTTGCAAGTTCTTCTGCTTCTTTTTCTTCGTTCATGGGCTTAGACTTCCACGTTCACTCATGCTTTTAGGACGAGTGGATTTTTACGTGTATGACCGTTTTATGTGTATGACCGCAGCATACGCCGATTTAGGGGGAGGCATGCTGGGTATGTTCGTGTTTCTATAACCCACCAAACTCTGACATGGATCACAGGATCTTTTCAGTGCGCACTGGGTTTTGTGCTTGCGTGTACACACGAATGGAGTTAAGTCACTAGCAGGTCTGCACATAACTTGACCTGGGAGATCGGAAAAATCTTCACTCTTAACCCACCAGGCGGCAGCGACCGGGATTCGAACTCACGACCTTCCGATTCGGAGGCCTCTTGCAAGTGTGATCTGGCTGTCCTCGCCCTGTATTGTGTGTGCCTCGTGGACCTCGAGTTGTATTGAGACAACTCTGAATAGCCTTGGTTTAAGTGGAATTTGGATGAACCAGTGGAATTGGTTTAAGTTAAGAACGTCACAGTGTTTCAATCAATCAATATGAGGCTTATATCGCGCGTATTCCGTACAGATTTATTTTTTTTAAATTTTTTTTTATGCAATTTATATCGCGCACATATTCAAGGCGCAGGGATTTATTTATGCCGTGTGAGATGGAATTTGTTTACACAATACATCACGCATTCACATCGGCCAGCAGATCGCAGCCATTTCGGCGCATATCCTACTTTTCACGGCCTATTATTCCAAGTCACACGGGTATTTTGGTGGACATTTTTATCTATGCCTATACAATTTTGCCAGGAAAGACCCTTTTGTCAATCGTGGGATCTTTAACGTGCACACCCCAATGTAGTGTACACGAAGGGACCTCGGTTTTTCGTCTCATCCGAAAGACTAGCACTTGAACCCACCACCTAGGTTAGGAAAGGGGGGAGAAAATTGCTAACGCCCTGACCCAGGGTCGAACTGACTCGCAACCTCTCGCTTCCGAGCGCAAGTGCGTTACCACTCGGCCACCCCAGTGTTTAAAAGACCAGTATGTGCAGATGGTTTTTTTTAAATTTTATTTCAACACCAGTGATAGGTTTTATAATGATCGGATTCATAAACAGACTTTTTTGTGTGAAAAATACCGTTTTTTGTGTGTCTTTCTTTATCTATTATTTTTGTTTTGTTTTCTTATACACCCCCATATGGGGTTTACTGAAATTATTCTTTGCCTTGCTTCGTTACAGCCCCACAGCCCATCCTGCAGTGCAGGGACAATGGTTTGATAGCGCTCTTCAACACGTCACGTGACACCGCACTGGAAGCCAAGCACCTGGCGGTGGCTAACCTGACCACGGGGGGACCACGGACTTGTTTGGGATTCACTGTGGACGATTCGGACCCACAGTACATCTCTGCCAGTATCCCCTACGAGCAATGTGGAACTACCGTGACTGTGGGTTTACAGCCGACCTTTCGGCTAATAATAATAATAATAATAATAATAATAATAATGATAATAATAATAATAATAATTGTCAGTAAGTACTGGTGTCACATGACTGATGTGAACCAGTTGATTGGCTAATGGCGATGCGCTTAAATCTGTTAGCGCACTCTTGGAGTGCGCTAACTTTTCCACAGAGCGTATTCTTCCGCCCTTTGCCAAAGCGAGACTGTACTCTCATCCTCAGAATTAATTAATGACATGTAGCTTATATTCTCCACAATACCAATGACCATAAATTTCCTGCTTCTTAATTAAAGCAGAAGTGGGGTTTTTTTCCTGACAGATTGCATGTGCCTGTGCCACTGATCTAAAAATAGAACCCGCTGTGTCTAATTTTTCAGTTTCGACTTGCAAAGATTCTTCTCATAATTATGCCGTGTTAGTGGCATGTAGCTTATTATCCACATTACCAAATGATGAGTTAGTATATACAATTCCCAGCAGCTAACAGAAAACACAAGTGTTATTCCGGCTAGATCAGCATTTGGAATTATACGTAGCAGACTACACTGAAATACGACTGCATCTGTTCAGTAAATGAATGGTTTCCGAATTATTATTTCAAGGCAAGAACAATCGGAATCGAAAACGTGTAGTGTTTAGAACGGTCTTACCATATATAAGACTTATTACCAGCCTGCCTCATGCGTGCAGACTCAGTGCAACGTGACGGGCATTTTTTGTTTTTGATATGATTGCCATAGCCTAGCAGACGACATAAACCCCGCTCAGCAAATTAACATGTTGGGCAAAATGTGAACGATACAACGATGGGGATATAATACGTGTAGGGTTCAGAGCATTCTTACCGTTCATATTTAGTTTGTTTGTTTGTTTGCTTAACGCCCAGCCGACCACGAAAGGCCATATCAGGGTGGTGCTGCTTTGACATATAACGTGCGCCACAGACAAGACGAGACATCGCAGCACAGGCTTCATGTCTCACCCAGTCACATTATTCTGACACCGGACCAACCAGTCCTAGCACTAACCCCATAATGCCAGACGCCACGCGGAGCAGCCACTAGATTGCCAATTTTAAAGTCTTAGGTATGACCCGGTCGGGGTTCGAACCCACGACATCCCGATCACGGGGCGGACGCCTTACCACTAGACCAACCGTGCCGGTTTCATATTTAGTACCAGACTCCCCGATGAGTGAAGATACCACACGAGAAACATGCCACATTTATTTTGAAAATGTGCTAACCGTCGACCTTCGGGGGGTTAGCCAATTCAAGGGGAGTCACTCTGCACAGTCAATCCGACGAAGCTTGACTGGAGGTTTCGAATCGCAAATAACTAAGAACACAGTCCTTTCTCAGAGTTCAAATGAGGTCTCTCTGAAAGATCATCACTGTTCAGCTTTAACACTACACTGGAATTTACCAACAGAAATTAAAACAAGAGTTTGCGTGTGACGAAAGCACGACACACTTGAGACACCGGCCCACACAAAAGTAGATCTTACTGTACACGAGCTGACCACACAGTTATGCCTATTCAAATGCGCGCAGCAAAATGTGCGTGTTGTATCTTCTTTTTTGTCTGGCAGTACCGACAATATCGTTATTGAAACAATCCCAGTGCACTAAGGGATTTATAGAGCAAATCTCGAAAATAATTATTGAACTCAGCGCTATGCGCTTCGTTCAATAATGAATTTTCTCGATTTGCTCTATAAATCCCTTAGTGCACTGGGATGTCTCAATAACTTAAATAATAATAATAATAATAATATTAATAATGGACATTTATATAGTGCTTCTCCACAGCTCGAAGCGCTTTACAAGTTCAATTTACAAGTTCAATCAAAAACACAACACGATATATACAACTAGTACAATTTGTCTCAGATGAAAAGGAAAACACTCATCAAAGAGCACATATACATGCTTGCATAAAATACAAAGAATCGCATTGTTTTCGCAGCGCAGCACAGTGCACAGTCAAAAAACACGCAACAATCCCATGACAGAAAAACATTCTGATAAATTAGTAGCCAGTCTTGCTGTTGGTTCACATCCGACAATCCTAAATCTCATACACAAAAACAAATTATCGTCGGTCTGGCATTTTGGCCTAACTCGATTTCTTGGCGATATTGATGTTTTTGTGATTAAGACTAAGTAAATCATTCTCCATGATAATTATTGTCTAAAATACGATGGACAATACATGATTGAACATTTTAGACACCATTTCATAATTACAAAAAAAAATCAGTGTTGGCCTCCTGTCTAAAATGAGTCACGCCAAAATTCCATGACGATGTCAAAATGACAGAAAAACATTCTGATAAATTAGTAGCTAATCTTGCTCTTGGCTACCTAACACTTAAGGTAGGCTGAAAGGCAGCACTTAAATGGAATGTGACTTAAAACATTTTGATATGATCAAAATTGAGCCCCTGTGATCTCAGCCTCATGACGTTGTTCAACAGTTTCCCAACCCGATACAGAGAACGCTATTTCACTAAATGACATACAATACATTCATATTTAAGAAACATTAGCCGATCAGATCACAAGCTGTAAAAATTGCAACTCCTATCTGGCTGTAAATATGTAATCACTGTTAGTATAAGCTTAGCTTGTTGTGTGGTACTAAGTGTTTCTATTGTATTATAAGTGGCCATTTCTGCGACTTTGGACACTGTTGACAGAAGCGTCTGATTGGAAAAACGTAGAGTTAAAATTGGAGCAAAATGTAAACAAACTTTACTGAGCTCACCGACTCACACTTCAAGCTGAATTTCTAAAAGTTCAAGGAAGTATAAGTGAAAGCACATTGTAAAACAGAAGACAATTATGGAAAACTGTCTTGCAATGCCATTAAAATACTCTGAACCACAATTACTGTTTTCGCAGAAATGGCCACTTGTATGCCACCATAAATCCCCTGAATATATTTTGTGTAAAGATCATTTAAACAATATTTTATTAATTGAATGCCTGATTTGTTTTTAAGATTTGTATTTGTTTAAACCAAAATTGCAATAAAATCACTTTTGACACGACGTGCAGCAAAACGCGACCCACATCATCTACTCCAACGCCATCTTCATGGACAAGACGTCACAAGAGGGACCCATCAGTCGCGTCAATCAATACGTCATCAAGCTGACGTGTGAGATGCCACGTGACGCCACGGTGGGCCAGGGCGTGCAGCCTCTGACAGAGACGGTGACGCAGAGGACGGAGGGAGAGTTTGTCGTCAATCTCACCATCTACCAGGTCAGTGTGTCACCTCGCTGGTTTAAACAAGACTTTATTCAACTTTATCATGACATAAACAATATATATAGATACAAGAATTAAACAAGTCGCGTAAGGCGAAATTACTACATTTAGTCAAGCTGTGGAACTCACAGAATGAAACTGAACGCACACCATTTTTTCACAATGACCGTAGTCCGCCGCTTGTGCAAAACGGAGTGAAACTGACGAGCCTGTTCAGCGCGGTAGTGGTTTCGCTGTGCTGCATAGCACGCTTTTCTGTACCTCTCTTCGTTTTAACTTTCTGAGCGTGTTTTTAATCCAAACATATCCTATCTATATGTTTTTGGAATCAGGAACCGACAAGGAATAAGATGAAATTGTTTTTAAATCGATTTCGGAAATTAATTTTGATCATAATTTCTGTATTTTTAATTTTCAGAGCTTTTATTTAATCCAAATATAACATATTTATATGTTTTTGGAATCAGGAAATGATGTAGAATAAGATGAACGTAAATTTGGATCGTTTTATATATAAAAAAAATTATTACAATTTTCAGATTTTTAATGACCAAAGTCATTAATTAATTTTTAAGCCACCTCGTGAAACTTGACTAAATGTAAAAAGGATGGGGCTGGTAATACAGAAGGTGAAAAAAACACCACAGGGCATGAGAGAACAGAAATAAGCATAAGGGACAAAGAAGAAGACTTGGAGCCACATTATTTGTGGAGAGTGGATCTCATTACTGGAGCTGAGACTGTAGTTGATAACGATAGATTCATTTGAATTGTGTATTGTGTACGTGATTGTGTTTTCATTTATTTGAAGTTTATTTGTTTTTAATGTGTATTGTTGCTGTTATTAAGATTATTATATTTAGGATTGATTTCATGGCGCTTATATTGTGTATTGTTGCTGTCATTAAGATAATTGTATTTAAGATTGTAAGGCGCTTAGAACTATTTTAGGATTTGCGCCCTGTAAATACCCTTACTATTATTATTATTACAATAATAATAAGTGCACAGAAGGCATAGTCAATAAGTCAAAACAACGACAAAATACATGAGAGAAAAAATGAAGAACAATTGGTCAGGCAGCATGTAACCTCGCTCACATATCCTTGGCACAAAGGGTCATCAACCCCAAAAATAAGGCCTCACAGAAGAAGGCTTTATTTCTTGAAATAAGGCCCTATTTTCTATAAATAAGACCTTATTTTCCATAATTAAGACCTTATTTTTAAAATAAGGCCTTATTTTTGTAAAGCCTTATTTTTGTGAGGCCTTATTTATATAATAACTAGAATGAATACCCGCTTCGCCGGGTAGCCGGCTTCGCCGGGAAGAAGTACTTAGAGCCGTACGCCGGCTTCACCGGGTCCGAACAATGGACCCGCCAAGCTTAGGTCCCTCCCAGATTCGTGGAATGGGAACAGCACGAAAATGATTCAGTGGCCATAATGCCATTCCTGACCATATCGAGTCCCATCCTTGTCGACGAATGTAGCCGTGTTAATCACCTTTGGAGGCGAACTCCACTCAAACAGGACTGAGCAAGTTACGGCTTCTAAAAGGAAGGCCAGTACACAAATTTACACAAAAGCCGCCAGACCACATCACAAACAGAACTGAACAATGCACAGGTGTTGCTCACATAGAGACACACACACACACACACACACACACAAAAACACAGAGAAGCCGTATCTATAGAGAGATAGATGACAGTGTATTTTTCGCGTGGCTATAAATTGATTCGACCTTTGCACTTTTACAGTGAGGATAATTTACGGGTCCAATTTACGTTCTGGACACTGCGTTGACCTTCTAAAAATAGTAACAGTAACAGAACGCCGGGAATATCCGAAGACGCTCCACTCACACTATAGTGCACCATTACGAAGGAAGGGAGGTAAACGCTGAAAACCTGGAGAATATGAGAAGATAAGGAAGAGTTACTTATAATGGTGAAATGAACACAAAAACCAAAATCGATTCAGCGCTGCGCGCTGAGAGCACGTGTTGAAATATCTCATCGATGATATTGTGTCCGGGGTCAGTGTAGCTGAATACGGCGTCCAAATTTGAAAAAGATCCACCGAGAACTTTGGCTTTGGTGTGTCGGTATGGGGGCCCGGGTAGCTGAGGTGGAACCAAAATAGCTGAGGTGGAACCAAAATCGGTTCAGCGCTGCGCGCTGAGAGCACGTGTTGAAATATCTCATCGATGAGGTTGTGTCCGGGGTCTCTCTAAATAAGCCCACCAAATTTGAAGCAGATCCATCGAGAACTTTGGCCGTGCATGGCGAATACACAAATACACAAATACACAGATACACAGACACACAGACACAAGTCGTATATATATATAGATAATAATAATAATAATAATAATAATAACTGGACATTTTTAAGTGCCTTAACCTATGGCTCTAGGCCCTTTACAAAAGAACATACATATACAGAATAGAACAATTACAAGTACAACCTACATAAAACAAATTAATCATACAGACACAAATCACCACATGTACTGTTCACACAATAATCATATATGCAATACACACTATTATATACAAATATACACAGCTAACACTCTCAACAATCATAACAACTTTATAGGGCGGGGATGTAGCTCAGTCGGTAGCGCGCTGGATTTGTATCCAGTTGGCCGCTGTCAGCGTGAGTTCGTCCCCACGTTCGGCGAGAGATTTATTTCTCAGAGTCAACTTTGTGTGCAGACTCTCCTCGGTGTCCGAACACCCCCGTGTGTACACGCAAGCACAAGACCAAGTGCGCACGAAAAAGATCCTGTAATCCATGTCAGAGTTCGGTGGATTATAGAAACACGAAAATACCCAGCATGCTTCCTCCGAAAACGGCGTATGGCTGCCTAAATGGCGGGGTAAAAAACGGTCATACACGTAAAATTCCACTCGTGCAAAAAAAAACACGAGTGTACGTGGGAGTTTCAGCCCACGAACGCAGAAGAAGAAGAAGAAGAAGAAGAAGAAGAAGAAGAAGAAGAAGAAGAAGAAGAAGAAGAAGAAGAAGATAACAACTTTATGGGAGAGGAGTGTGTGCAGAAATGGAATGAAGAAGACATTAGGCCAGGTTGGTGTAATATTCTGTGAAAAAGAAAGTTTTCAACTGTTGTTTAAAAGAGCTGAGAGAGGTGCAGTGTCTGACAGAGAAGGGAAGAGAGTTCCAGAGTGGTGGTGCAGCACATCAGAAGCTTCTTGCTCCGTGCTGCTTCCTGTTGAAGCCAGCGGATGATCTGAGTGTGCGTGATGGGGTGTATATGTACAGGAGTTCAGAAAGGTACTGAGGGGCACTTCCTGAGAAGACCCTGAACAACAGACAAGCGACTTTGTACTTGATACGCTGTTCCACCGGCAGCCAGTGGAGTGTGTATAGCAGGGGAGTGACATGCTGTGTTTTCTTTGACCTAAAGATGATGCGGGCTGCAGCATTTTGAACAGTTTGGAGAGGTTGGATAACTAACGAAGGACATCCAATCAACAGGGCATTACAATAGTCTAAACGAGACAATATGCAGGAAGTGACAAGGGTTTTTGTGGCTTCTTCAGTGAGAAAGTGGCGAATGGAGCTGGTGCGCCTTATTTCAAGGTAGGCTGCCTGACATGTTTTTGTGACATGATGTCTCATAGAAAGGTCAGAGTCAAGGTAGAACCCAAGATCTCTGGCCTTCCCTGAGAATGTGACAGATGCTGAGCCTAACTAAATGGCAGATGGAAGACTGTGACCAGAGGAAGAAGTTGAAGAGGCAAACAGAACTGCTTCAGTTTTTTCTTCGTTAAGTTTAAGTTTGTGTTCATTCATCCAGTCTTTTACATTAGAAACGCAGTCTTGTAGGGAAGAAACAAGGTCATTGACCTTTTCAGGAGGAGATGCTTGATGAAGCTGTGTATCGTCTGCGAACATTTCATGACTGACTGCATGGTGGTTGATGATGGTGGATAGCTGTGTTGTGTACAAGACAAACAGTACCGGACCTAAGACTGAGCCCTGTGGTACTCCATAGAACAGAGGTGTTGTGCTAGAACGATGGTCTGCCACAAGAACAAACTGACTTCTGTCTGACAGATAGGAACAGAACCAGGACAGCGCTGTGCTATTGATGCCGAAAGATTGTTCCAGACAAGAGAGTAGAAGCTTGTGGTCAATCGTATCAAACGCAGCAGAGAGATCTAACAGAAGTAGAGCGGAGACTTTGTTGTGATCAAGAGCCGTGAGTAGGTCATTTACAATGCGCAACAAAGCTGTTTCAGTTGAGTGGTTCGCACGATAGGCGGACTGGTGTACGTTTAAAAGGCTGTTTGCTTCAAGGTGTGCATTGAGCTGATGTAGGACAACTTTTTCCATGATTTTGGACCAGAATGGCAAGTTTGAAACGGGTCTATAATTTTTGAGGTCATTTTGATCGAGGGACGGCTTCTTCAAAAGGGGACCGGCACGGTTGGCCTAGTGGTAAGGCGTCCGCCCCGTGATCGGGAGGTCGTGGGTTCAAACCCCGGCCGGGTCATACCTGAGACTTTAAAATTGGCAATCTAGTGGCTGCTCCGCCTGGCGTCTGGCATTATGGGGTTAGTGCTAGGACTGGTTGGTCCGGTGTCAGAATAATGTGACTGGGTGAGACATGAAGCCTGTGCTGCGATTTCTGTCTTGTGTGTGGCGCACGTTATATGTCAAAGCAGCACCGCCCTGATATGGCTCTTCGTGGTCGGCTGGGCGTAAAGCAAACAAACAAACAAACAAACAAATTCTTCAAAAGGGGTTTTACAACAGCTGTTTTCCAAGCTGGTGGAACTGAACCCGAGGAAAGTGACTCATTAATCAGATTGGATACAGCCTTATTTCAGAATAAAACCTTAAAAGAAATAAGGCCCTATTTTGCTAAGGTCAAATTGAAAATAAGGCAGATGAATTCTATGTGTTTATTGATAAGTTTTCAAAGTGGTGTAATATCTGTTTATACGAACCAAAAGAAACATTTTTGTTTGTCTCACGTTCAGATAATAAAGTTATATTGAATGGTATTGAATTGAATTGGTTTAAACAGTGTTTTATTCAACAATTTATGGATATGATATATAATAAGCATATTTAGGATCAACAACAAGCAATAAACTTTGAATAGAAAGAATGTATCGAATTAAATTAAAAAAATAAATCTAATGTAAAACTATACCAAAACTCAGTATACCTCCCCCGAAATCGGCGTATGCTGCCTGAATGGCGGGGTAAAAACGGTCAGGCACGTAAAACCCACTCGTGCACAAACATGAGTGGACGTGGGAGTTTCAGCCCATGAACGAAGAAGAGAAAGAAGAAGAAGAAGAAGAAGAAGAAGAAGAAAATTCAATTGAATGACATCTTGGTGCGTTGCACTGCAGGACAGAGGGTTCAGCGTGGCGACCCCCACCTACCCGTTCCAGCTGAACCTGGGCGACTGGCTGAACGCGGCAGTGAATCTGAAGGACATTGACTCACGCCTCAAGCTGGTGGTCACTCAATGCACGGCAAAGGCCAACGGCTCCGACCCCGACGCGCCCACCAAGCCACTGATTATTGACAAGTCAGTACAGCTCGCGCCTTGGCGCTGTGTCCATGTGCCTGTCTGTCTGCGTGTTGACTGACTGTGTGTCCATCTGCTCGTCTTGCTTGCAGCTTGCAGTCCTCTGAAACTGTGTCTATGTGTCTGTCTGTATGTCTGCATGTTGATTGTGTGTCCATCTCCTTGTCTTGCTAGCAGCTGGCAGTCCTCTGAAACTGTGTCTATGTGCTTGCTTGCAGCTTGCACCCCTGCTGTTGAAACTGTGTCTATGTGCCTGTCTGTCTGTCTGTTGACATTGTGTCCTTCTGCTCGTCTTGCTTGCAGCTTGCAGTCCTCTGAAACTGTGGGAATGTGCCTGTCTGTCTGCATGTTGACGGTCTGGTCTGTCCATCTACTCGTCTTGCTTACAGCTTGCACTCCTCTGAAACTGTGCCTATGTGCCTGTCTGTGTGCGTGTTGGCTGACTGTGTGTCCATCTACTCGTCTTACTTGCAGCTTGCACTCCTCTGAAACTGTGATAGAAATACTCTGTGTGTCGTGCAGGTGTATAGCAGACAGGGCAACGCTGGAGACGTACATGCTGAGCGACGTCAAGGTGGGACTCCGCCTGCAGTCCTTCGTCTTCGTCAACTATCCCCTGGTGGTGCTGGAGTGCGAGGCCATCGTGTGTCTCAACAGTGAGGCCACAGCGGAGTGCGACCGGAGCTGCAACAACTCCAAGCCCACCCCCACCCCGGCCACCGGTAGACGGAGGCGTGACGTGTCCTCCCTAGTCCCCCCTTCCAGGACCGTGTACAAGGTGTCTTCTTTGCCCTTCCAGGTCCAGGTCAAGCCTCTACCTTCTTCCACTGGTACGTCTTACCCCTTGGTGTACTTGTAGGACTATATTATGGGACTATGATTATATGGAGCCCGGTAGCTCAGTTGGTAGAGCACTTGATTTCTGATCCTACATGCACGTGAAAACACACTGACAGGGCGTGTTCATGGGGTTCGTTTGATCTGAAATCGAGGCTGAAATTGTGTTAATTGTGTGAACCATGAATCAAGAATAGACCCTTCACATACGTAGTTAATTCTATGTTTTGTGCAAGGAAGATATTTAAGAAAGGAAACGAAGAAGGCACGGATGCAAGAGATTAAAATTATGCCTTTTTTTCATCAGCTCTGCCAACGACTTCAAAGGCAACACCGACACCAACACCCACGACAACGATAAAAGCTACAACTGCTACAATAAAAACAACAACAACCACAACAACCCCACCCACAACCACAACAACCACCACAGCAAGACCAGCGACAAGCAGCCAAGACCACAGCACAAGACCCAACAACCGCCCCTCTCCTACCGTCATCAGCGTGACAGGAACCGCTGCTCCCACCACCATCGCCACCCCTGCGCCGCCTGCGGCCCGCAGCACACAACAAACGGCGCGCAGCACACAGCTACCCCAGCAGGACGCCGCACTGCAGTCCCCTGCTGGCATGGTGCAGGATAGCGCTGTGGCTCGCCCCACTCTGTCCATGATGGCGTTATTCGTCACACTGACTGTTGTCGTGGTGTCTCTTTGCCCGTCATGCACCCACTGACGTCATTATGAGGACGTCATTAGTTTCTTCCTTCGTGCCCCTCTTTTTGTGTGTGACTTCATCGTTATCGAGAATCATAATCATGACTTCATCATGATCACGAATCATAATCATTACTTTGTCGTTATCGTCAATGCTGTTGACTGGGTGGGGTGTGTGTCTATGTCTTGCACTCAGTTACGTCATTACGATGACATCACAAGTTGCTTCCTTTTTGTCCCACTCTTCTGTCAATCATCCTCAAATCCTTCCCGTCTTCTTTCACAATACTATCAATTATTTATTCATTTTGTTTGTGTCTCTCGGTGATGAAAAACTCTTGACTTCATAATCACAGGCAAGAATCAGCGGTTGTAGTCATTTGACGTCATGATGGGTGTCATGACGTGTAGGTTACGGCGTGTAATTGCAGTGCCGTGCAGGAAGTTCATGAATGATCGGATAACTATCTAGTGTCAATTTTGGAGGAATTGCGCGCGCACACACACTACCTGCATGCTGGCCACGATTGTCTACCTGCATTGCGCCATCTGTTTTGCCGTGACGTCATCTCCACGTCTGCCTCGTGATTGATGCCTTGATAATATTTACCTGAACTAATTTTGTGTGTGAAATTTTGAATTTGTTTGTCCAACGTCTGATGTTTAATTTAAAGAAGCCTCCAGAGGCAAACAATTGACTTTGTCTTTGTCTGTCCTGTCCTTGTGTTGCCGGGTGAGAACCGATTTCTTTTGTTTTTCAACAACATTTATGTAATATTTAACAAGTCGCGTAAGGCGAAATTACTACATTTAGTCAAGCTGTGGAACTCACAGAATGAAACTGAACGTAGTCCGCCGCTAGTGCAAAAGGCAGTGAAAGTGACGAGCCTGTTTGGCGCGGTAGCGGTTGCGCTGTGCTTCATAGCACGTTTTGCTGTACCTCTCTTCGTTTTAACTTTCTGAGCGTGTTTTTAATCCAAACATATCATATCTATATGTTTTTGGAATCAGGAACCGACAAGGAATAAGATGAAATAGTTTTTAAAGCGATTTCGGAAATTTAATTTTAATCATAATTTTTTTTTTCAGAGCTTTTTTTTAATCCGAATATAACATATGTATATGTTTTTTGGCATCAGAACACGATAAAGAATAAAATAAAAGTAATTGTGGATCGTTTTATAAAAAAATTATTTTAATTACAATTTTCAGATTTAATCTGTAAGCCTCCATGCTGAAATGCAATACCGAAGTCCGGCCTTCGTTGAAGATTGCTTGGCCAAATTTTCAATCAATTTGATTGAAAAATGAAGGTGTGACAGTGCCGCCTCAACTTTTACAAAAAGCCGGATATGACGTTATAAAAGACATTTATCGAAAAAATGAAAAAAAATCTGGGGATATCATACCCAGGAACTCTCATGTCAAATTTCATAAAGATCGGTCCAGTAGTTTACTCTGAATCGCTCTACACACACACACACACACACGCACAGACACAGACACACACACACACACACACACACACACACACATACACCACGACCCTCGTCTCGATTCCCCCTCTATGTTAAAACATTTAGTCAAAACTTGACTAAATGTAAAAAGCGTCCCAAGACTGCCTTTTGGTGGTAACTTGCTCCATAGAAGTAAGTTTTGTTGTTGTTTTTAATCTTATTTTTATCTTCTTATTATTACTATTCTTATCCGTAATATGCTCCCCTACTTTTGTGGGGTTAAAAAAGACAAAGGAACGCTTATGCTGTGATATTTATGTTTGTTCATGACTGTGCCTTTAGGAATGAGGAAGTGTATAATTAAAGGACGGTAGACTGAAAGTCATAGATTTTGATCTGGCCGTGAAAGTTTATTAACATGTGAAAGAATATTTGTGGCCATAACGTCATATACTTTTTCAGCAACTGTGATGCGGATGTTTTTCAGACTTTTAACTTTTAAGCTATTTTCGTTTCCAAATACCACCATTCCGTTAACGTAGATATCTTTTTTAGCCTGGACATATTTGGAAAAGGGAGCGATTTTTGGAGCACTGAATTAGAGGCTTCTGTGACACTAATTAACTAAGAATAAATTATTGTCTTCGATTTCTCCTGTGCATCAGAATGCAGGAAGATGGGTTTACAGTACTTACATCCTCTTGAATGTTAGCTTCTTGTTATTGATTTTGTATACTGGACGCAAAAAGTAAATTAATTACTGGGTTAAGAATATTCAGTTAAAAGAAGAATTCGTTCGTCGTACACATATGATATCAAAATGTAAATTCGTAATAGGAAAAGAATGCTTGGTTATTATTTATTATTATTATAGTTTTGGTGTACGTGGTACACACATATTTGAACTACGACTCTTTCGGCAGGATCACAATCCAAATTAAATCATCTTTGCGTTGGTTTTATGGAGAGAAAAATGTCTAGCGGGTCACCGTTGACGGCTAGTCACCATAAGGACTACAAAATACCAAGCTCGGTATGCAGTTTGTACAATAATTCTCAGGATGCTTTGTTTTGCGGGTTCTTAGCGGGTCTTGTTGTTTATTTGTTTTTCTGTAACTTCCTTTTTTTGGAACAGAGATTGAAAAAGTTCATTTCGTTTGTATAGCTAAAAGAAGCGAACGACAAAAAAGTATAGAATAAAAATGAAGACATATACTCAGCTACTCAACTAGGTTCCAGACACGCCTTCCTTAGAAATTAACTCAGATGAAACATTTTGTAAAATTTCGTCAAGATGTAACGTTATTTTGTTGAAAATAAAGTATGAGAATAACTCGTGTACGTGTGTGTTCGTGTGTGTTCGTGTGTGTGTGTGTGTGTGTGTGTGTGTGTGTGTGTGTGTGTGTGTGTGTTTGCGTGCGTGCGTGCGTGCGTGCGTGCGTATGAGAGAGAGAAATTAATAAGGATACATCTTTATTTTCCGCGAGAGAGAGAGAGAGAGAGAGTCTGTGTTATATATTTCTGCCTCTCTTTCTGTCTGTCTGTTTGTCTGTCTGACAATTTGTTTGTCTGTCTGTTCGTCTGTCTGTGCAGATTGAGTGTTAATACACAACAGACGTACACACATTCCTCTCTTTTACATTTTTTTTTATTACTCACGCAAGTCTCCATTAAATGTACAAAGAAGATACAGACACAAAAAAAGAAACAACAGTTTTGTCCAAGGACAATCAAATAATGGTACATGTATAATGATTCAATTTCAAAACAACACGCGTCATGAGGTAGATTAATACGAGTTTCTGTGTACGTGTTACACACAAATTTGAACTACGACTCTTTCAGCAGGATAACATTGTGCGTGGGTACTCCAATCTTTTCACTTAGGCAACAGAAAAAGAGTGGTGAGCAAAACATCTAAGAAAATATAAAGCTGTACATGAAGGCGGTTCGTTGAGATGTCTACAACCAAATAAGCATGCACTTCCTTCCACCTTTCACCAGCCTTCTCTAAATGCATGTAAACTACAACATGTAGCAACATCTCAAAAATGTAAAGGAAAAACAAACTCGCCAAAATTCCTTGGAAGTACAAGGATGCTGCTTGTATTTACGTTTTTTCCCCTGCAAATTTGCAGAGATAGTCATGAAGTTTTGTAATTTGTTGACGTTTTCGGTGGTTCTTGTTTATTTATTTGGTGTGTTTAACGTCGTTTTCAACCACGAAGGTTATATCGCGACGGGGAAATGGGGGAGATGGGATAGAGCCACTTGTCAATTGTTTCTTGTTCACAAAAGCACTAATAAAAAATTTGCTCCAGGGCCTTGCAACGTAGTACAATGTATTACCTTACTGGGAGAATGCAAGTTTCCAGTACAAAGAACTTAACATTTCTTACATACTGCTTGACTAAAATCTTTGCAAAAATGACTATATTCTATACAAGAAACACTTAACAAGAGTAAAAAGAGAAACAGAATCCGTTAGTCGCCTCTTACGACATGCTGGGGAGCATCGGGTAAATTCTTCCCCCTAACCCGCGGGGGGTAAAGGAGAAACAGAATCCGTTAGTCGCCTCTTACGACATGCTGGGGAGCATCGGGTAAATTCTTCCCCCTAACCCGCGGGGGGTAAAGGAGAAACAGAATCCGTAAGTCGCCTCTTACGACATGCTGGGGAGCAACGGGTAAATTCTTCCCCCTAACCCGCGGGGGGTGGTGGTTCTTGTCATCACTTTTCACCACTGTGAAAAAGTTCGTCAAAATTGACGTAACGAACCTAATTACAATGATGCAAGTATTGTGATACAATAAAAGGTCATGATTTTCGAATTATTACTGCTTCTTGAGATTTCAACCCCTTAATTTGCACCCGAATGAATCAAAATAGAAAGGACAACTTTGGTTGTTAAATAGTGAGACAGGTAAACTTCCGACGATTGCAATGAAACAGCTGTGACCCACAGAACAAGATAAACATCGATGCAGCCTTCGTCTTATATTTCGTAAAATGGACACTTTCTCTAATCAGATGTCTCTGACTCTGCAAAGTGGGAATTGTGGTTTTTTTCTGAATCAGTTTAGCAGATTAACGTAATATAGTTGGTCATTCCGCCAGAAAATCATGTGGCTGGTGCATGCTTACACCTTATCACGCAAACACCTGGGAACTGCGACTCTAATAATATGCTGCGAGCTTTCCACTGGGAGGAAGCAACCCGAAATTCTCACTAATGGAAGAATAAAGTCACGAAATTAAAAAAAGAATTAAAACAAATGATCGTTAATGCAGTCCTTAATTGAGCCTGAAGTTGACTTTGCGAAGTCTTTGCGAAGTCTTTTCAATCAATCAATCAATGAGGCTTATATCGCGCATATTCCGTGGGTACAGTTCTAGGCGCTCTGCAGTGATGCCGTGTGAGATGAAATTTTATACGGCCAGTAGATTGCAGCCATGTCGGCGCATATTTACCTTTGACGGGCCTTATTCCAAGTCACACGGGTATGGTAGACAATTATTAACTGTGCCTAAAGCAATTTTGCCAGGAAAGACCCTTTTGTCAATCGTGGGATCTTTAACGTGCACACCCAATGTAGTATACACGGGGGGTGGTTCGGACACCGAAGAGAGTCTGCACACAAAGTTGACTCTGTGAAATAAATTTCCGCCGAACCTGGGATCGAACTCGCGCTGACAGCGGCCAACTGAATACAAATCCAGCGCGCTACCAACTGAGCTATATCCCCGCCCCTTTTGACCAAAAACTGAGTGCTAGAGTTTCGTGCGGACAGCTTCGTGAAGCATACTTCGCGTAGTCGACTTCGCCGAAGTTAAGGGCCGCATTTACGATCACCCATCGTAGCACAACCAGAAGTTGCGGTCAGTGGTAGTATCCGGTCAGGAAAGCCATGATCACCATGGCAATGGCTGCCTGAACGTTGAGGAACGTGCGCCAGCGCGGAGCCTCGTGCAGGAACTCTCGTCTCTGCTCCTCCGTGATCTCGGGCTTCTCGCGAGACTTGGTGGTGGGGATGCCGCAGATGAAGTCGAACCAGCGATGACACTTGCCCTCCTCCACCACCACCTCACCCCCGTCGTCCGCCGCCTCCCCGTCAGCCATCTCCATCACTGCAACCACACACAGAGAGAAATTCAAGTTCTGTACGCCCTCACGACAAAGCCATTACGGGCATGTTCCCGGGTTTGTACCCCGACTTTAGATGAGATACACGAGTGCATGCGTGTTTAGGTGAAACCAGCCACTGCACTTATGGCAAAATCACCGAGGTCTTTTACGTGCCACTGTGGTATGAATACCGTCTCTGGGTCTGCATAAAAAGGTGACCCGTGTCCGTCCCGGCCCGGATTCGAACCCGCGACTCTAGGTGCAGTGCTCTCCCACCTGAGCTACCCGGGTCGCCAACCACACAGTGTAGGCCTCACTTTTACATCGCAAACGCATCAACCTCGGATTACTTTGAGCTGAACCTCCTTTGTGTGTGTGTGTGTGTGTGTGTGTGTGTGTGTGTGTGTGTGTGTGTGTGTGTGTGTATGTGTGTGTGTGTGCGTGTGCGTGTGTGTGTGCGTGCGTGCGTGCGTGCGTGTGCCCACGTGCGTGCTTTCGTGCGTGCGTACGTGTGTGCGTGCGTGCGTGCGTGCGTGTGTTTGGGGCGAGGGAAATACATGCTGGTTTTCATGTGTACACTTTTTTTGATCCTGTCTACTTGTTCTACAAAGAAGTGCGCGCCGAAGAGAAAAACAACAGAAGTGGGGTTTATACCTTTGCTGGACGATGGCTTGTCCTGTATGTCCGTGTTCTCAGCCTTGTCCACCCGTGTCCACCACGTCACGCCCCGTAACTGTGACACACGTGGGACACGTCATATTAAAAGGCTGTCATTCCTAACGAAAGCGTTGTGCAGGTCATCGCAGCATGATATGGAATTTATCGCAACCTTTCTACAGAATGTGTTCCAAAGCATGTCAGTGTGTATCCACTGATCGAAGTAGAAAAACAAAAGAAATTTGTAATTACCAATACAAGGACAGTACACACAAAAACATGTCACATTCCGCCTATGAAGCCTTCTTCATGACACACAAAAACATGTCACATTCCGCCTATGAAGCCTTCTTCATGACACACAAAAACATGTCACATTCCGCCTATGAAGCCTTCTTCATGACACACAAAAACATGTCACATTCCGCCTATGAAGCCTTCTTCATGACACACAAAAACATGTCACATTCCGCCTATGAAGCCTTCTTCATGACACACAAAAACAGAAAGAAACAAAAAGCAACTTAGTCATTCATACTCATTCGTCCCTTAGAATGCCGTACCGATGCAAAATACGAGCTGTTCTGGCGAAATAAAGCACATTAAATTTCTACTTACGAAACTCATCGAGCAACCATTTCCGGCACTCGATCAAAACTCATCGAGCAACCATTTCCGGCACTCGATCGATCACCGACTTGTTCAGCTTTGAAAGCAATTTACAAAAGAATACCAACCGCTCATGCATCGAGACTGAACATCTTTAGTCATCGCACAATCTTATTTCAACCACTCACTAGACGCATACCTGATTGTCGGGCTGCTTGGGGGCCGTGTAGCTGAAGAGGACGATGGCGATGGAGGAGACGAGGAAGTTGATCATGCCGAAGTACGTGTAGTGGACAGCGGCCAGCATGGAGGGCCGGGTATCCTCCTCCTCGTCACAGCCCGGCGCCGGGTAGGCAAAGTCCATGGCCATGCGAATCACACCGCACACGTGACCCGCCATGATGCCGAAAAACGCCCCCTAACCAAGAAGTTCAATTCGATTCAATAAAACTTTATTATTTGAATGTAACAAACAGACACTTTTTCTAAAAACAACAAGGTTAAAACGAGGGGATTTTGAAAAGGCCTAAAAGGAGGTAATGCTCTGTACCAGTCTGTGGATCCAGTCAAAAGATACACGAACAAGGAGATCTGATTTTAAAGAAGTGAACAAGCACAAGTGATCAACTTTTTGCTGAGGTTCAACACACGTAGAGAAGAAGTCTTCTGCAAGACTTATGCAATTAGATATAGAACTTTCACGGTGGCCAGTAAATACAAAATCAAAGTTGTGAAAGAAACAATTATAGGCTGCACCCACACACACACACACACACACACACACACACACACACACACACACTCACACACACACACACACATACACACTACACACACCCACACACACACACACACACACACACACATAGATATAAGCACACACACAGTGACACATACACAGATATAAGCACATACACACACATTAGGGCGTAACACTCATACAATTCATCTTTTTTTTAAATTCACCCTCTCGTTCATTCTTTTCCACAGAATGGCAAAGATGAAGAGCGCGCCTATGGGGGTCCCCAGGTAACCCTGTACGGCCTGGATGTAGTTGAAGAGTTGTCCCCCTTGGCTGGACTTGACAAGGGGAATCCAGAATATGGCCACCACGCACAGCAACAGCACAAAGATCCTGCACAAAGGTCAACAAAAAAGTTACAGAAACTTTTTTTTTTTTTTTTTTTTTTTTTTTCTTTTTTTTAGGAGATCAGACATTGTTAATCACACATGTGCGTGCGTTTTTTTTATTTTTATATCGGAAGTTTTTTTTAAATTTTTTTTATAATCATTTTAATTCTTATTAAGTTATTATTGTTTTCCTTCAGTCTCACTCTTTCTCTCAGCTTCACACTCAATGGACAGTAAACAGATCATGGACAATTGTTTTTAATTTTTTTTTTTATTTACATTTACCCTCTCTCTCTCTCCTCTCTCTCTCTCTTTCTCTCTCTCCTCTCTCTCTCTCTCTTTCTCACACTTGTCCACACAACATCTCTCTCTCTCTCTCACTCTCTCTCTCTCTCTCTCTCTCTCTCTCTCTCTCTCTCTCTCTCTCTCTCTCTCTCACTCACTCCCTAGTCTGTCTTTCTCTGCATCCACTTTCTTTCTCTTCGACTTGTCTGTTTTTTTCTGAATTTTGTTCTTCGGAATTTTCTGTCTTCTTCTTTGTTCTTCTTTTTTGCTTCGTCTCTCTCTCTCTCTCTCTCTCTCTCTCTCTCTCTCTCTCTCTCTCTCTCTCTCCTCTCCCCCATACTCTGTCGGTCTCTCTCTCCCCCTCTCTCCCATAGTCTGCCAATCTCTCTCTCTCTCTCTCTCTCTCTCTCTCTCTCTCTCTCTCTCTCTCTCTCTCTCTCTCTCTCTCTCTCTCTCTCTCTCTCTCTCACTGTCTCCTCTCGTTCTGTCTTCTCTCTCTCCACCTATTTTTTTTAATTTTTTTTATACATTTTGTCCTATATATTCTTCCGTCATCATTTCTCCTTTTGTTACCTAACGTTTCTTTATTTCAATTTCACAGATAGCAACATATATGCGAGTCACAAGTCAATTATTTTTCTTAAACTTAACTCTTTTTCAAAAATACATCCGATCTCTAAAGGGGTACCGTATCTATAAATACCTATGCACATTTTTGCAATCAAGATCAGCAAATTGACATAGTTTGCTTACAGAAACTTTTGATCACAGACAAAACGGAATACTCACTAGTACGGCGACCTGGTGGACTGTGACGTGTGTTGACACACAAATCCTAATGAGATCATTAACAGACGATGATAAATGGGTGTTTTTTTAACGCCCTCATGGTTAAACCATTACGGGCATGTTCCCGGGTTTTACCCCGGCTTTAGATGATTTAAACAAAAGAAGAGATAAATCAATCAAAAGGGCCGCAGAGAAGGAGGTTTGGCTGTTGTGCTCGAGCTCCTAGCCACCCAGGCACCAGAGCTGGAGGTTGGTTAATGAACAGAAAAAAAACCCGAGCTTAGTTAATAAGTGTTGTCTTTTCGATTTCAAGATGGCGAGATTTCAAAAGCGAAAGTTTTGAAACACAGAAACATGGGGACATGAGGTGAGCGTGTTACCTTAAGAAATATCACCACAAGAGAAAGTTGCAAAACCGAGCACCTCAGCAGAACGCAAAAGGAAACAGAGGCGCGATTAAAAATATAGAGAAGAGACAATCGAAAGTAACACGTGCAACCTACACCAAGTTTGAGAGGCAATAAAGGCAATATCCTAGGCAAATTTTGAATCTCTTGCTTTGAAAACGTCCAAGAAAACGACCAGTTTCCTACTTGTTTGGAAACACTGACCTGCTGCTAACAATAAACCGTTCCCCAGTGACGTCATCGATACAATGAAATGACGGAATGACGTCATCCCTACCAGTGGAGTGACGTCATCACTAGAATGGAGTGACGTCATGACTCGCCTGGTTTTGAAACACAGACCTGCCAACAATTACCCGTTCCCGCTCTGTGCAGTGACGTAATTGCAGTAATGTGACGTCATCACTAAAAAGGGGAGTGACGTCATCACTAGATTAGCGGAGTGACGTCACGACTTACCTGCCGACAATGAGCAGCTCCCTCTCAGTGGAGCGACGACGGAAGCGGCGCCAGAGGTCCATGGTGAAGAGCGTGGCGGAGGAGTTGAAGATGGAGGTCAAGGACGACATGATGGCCGACAGCATCACCGCCATCAGCAGGCCTCGCAACCCTGAACATAATCATAATAATAATGCATAATATTTATACAGCGCGTGCTTCCAGGGTTAAACCCTGCTCAATACGCTGTGCAATCATTGGGGTTTGGGGGGGGGGGGGGTGGGGGCAATAGCATATATTCATTTACAGTACATATCACACACATGAATAACAATAGTTATACTACAGTAAGGATAAAGGAGTAGGATACTTCAATCCACCGGCGCTTTGGTACAAGGTCCTGTGGCACCAACTTAAAATCGTTATCCTAGCGTAATACAGATCTCTCTCTCTCTCTCTCTCTCTCTCTCTCTCTCTCTCTCTCTCTCTCTCTCTCTCTCTCTCTCTCTCTCTCTCTGTGACCTACTCTCTCTCTCTCCCCCCCCCCTCCTCTCTCTGTGTCTCTCAGTGTGGAGGTGAGCTAGACGTACCGACAGGCAGGAGCTCCAGCACCAGCTTGGGGTAGGCGATGTTGGAGCAGCCCACAGCGTTCTCACAGAACTCCTCACACACCTTGGGGTCCACGCACCCTACCGAGTCTGCACGCACATAGAGATATAGACATACAGATACACAGACACGGATACACAGACACACAGACACATAGACATAGAATAGATACAGTTACACAGACACAGACACAGATACATTTATACAGATACACAGACATACATATATACACATACACAGATACATAGACACGCACACACACACAGATACACACACACACACACACACACACACACACACACACACACACACACGCACGCACTCGCACACGCACACACACACACACACACACACACACACACACACACACACACTAATTATACAGAAAAAAACTTATCTGACAAAATGTACAGCCGCTTGCAGGGAAGACCCAAGCGAAGCAATAATTAATGACGAAATGAATTCGTTTCTGGATTTCTGTCGTTTAAAGTTCCCATTATTTGGTGCAAAATTGGGGCTTACCCGGGAAAAGGGCGCGCGAGATCATGCCCGGGAAGATCATGAAGAAGAGCGGAGTCAGCTTGAGGTAGCCCGCCATGATGGAGCCGGCCTTGGCGTGGGACAGGTTCTTGGCGGCCAGCGAGCGCTGCACGATCACCTGGTCGCAGCACCAGTACCACATGCAGCCCAGACTGGACTGCAGCAGCAGGCCGGGCCAGGGGTTGTCGGAGTTCACGGGGTCCCTGAAGATGTGGAAGGCGTCTTGGCGAGGCACGCCGCACGACGACGTGTTGCTGGGCCTCACGCTGGGGATGGCCATCATGTACTTCTCCTGAAGCGCCTCGTAGCCCCCGATCTTGTTGAAACCTGCATTTGGGGATGAAGTGTTGAGTTCCTTTTTCGCCGGACACGAGCGCGTACAAGCACTAGCAAACACACGCGCGAGCACCCACGCACGCACTTACGTACGCACGCACGCACGCACCCAAGCATACACACACGCACTCACGCACGCATGCACGCACGCACGCACAAACACACACACACACAAACACACACACAAACAAACACACACACGTACACTCTCTCTCTCTCTCACACACACACACACACACACACACACACACACACACACAAACACACACACACACACATACACACACATACACACACACACGCACGCACACACTCACATGGTAAGTAACACAGGTTTAAAGGTACTCCAGAACGAATATTAATCTTTGCATACCTGTCATCATCATCTGATAATAATTATAATAACTATGAATAATCTCATTCTCATATAACTCAGATTTCGTTCAGATAACACGAAGACAAAAAGCTAAAAAAAAAAAAATTGAAAGGTGAGTGCACAGTTCTGCATTACGCTGTCTTCGGACGATTTTGACAACTAATAACCAGGAACACTGACGACTGTAGAGCGTTAATTTTTCTTCTGCTAACGCCTGTCCTTAACTGAGAGAAGTGGACTACGCGAAGTATACTTGACGAAGCTACCAACACGAAGCTTTAGCACTGAGTTTTCAATAAACATTGGGTGTGCACGTTAATGATCCCACGATTGACACAAAGGTCTTTCCTGGCAAAATTGCTTAGGCACAGTTAATAATTGTCTACCTATACCCGTGTGACTTGGAATAATAGGCCGTGAAAGGTAAATATGCGCCAAAATGGCTGCAATCTACTGGCCGTATAAAATTTCATCTCACACGGCATCACTGCAGAGCGCCTAGAACTGTACCCACGGAATATGCGCGATATAAGCCTCATTGATTGATTGATTGATTGATTGATTGATTGATTGATTGATTGATTGATTGATTGATTGATTGATTGAAAACGACTTCGCGAAGTCGACTTCGGGCTCAATAAGGACCGCCTTTACGAGCAGGTCCAACGACCTTCATCTTCGTGGACATATTGTGCGTGCGAGGTTTGTGTCTGTTGTGTGCATGTGTCCTGTGAACAGAACACGCAGTGCACGTGCTATACTGACTGATAACGGAAAGAACGATGGCACCAACGGTCATGACGGCCGTCTGGAAGGTGTCCGTGTAGATCACTGCAGCCAGCCCCCCTGCAACAGCACCCCCAATGTCATCACAAATTTTAACACCCAGTTTTATGACAACACACCCACTTTCTTGTAGCAAAAGTGTCAGATAAACTACGGCGTTTACTAACTGAAACATCAAGACATGAGGTGGTTATAAACAGATTTTTTTCTAAAAACTGTTCGATCAATGACTGTAAGTGTTTCTAGAGATGATAGCAGTGAGTTCCAGATTGATCCTCCAGAAAAAGCAAGACTAGTCTTATAAAGATCTAATCATGGGATTGGTGGGGTCAAATTGACAGGTCCGTATCTGTCGGTAGCCCTCTTGCATAATGATGAAATATAAAAAGGCACTTTATGGTAATTACACATCTAGAGGGCAAATCTAGCTGAAAAAACACGAAAAATCGAGAGAGAGAAAAAAATTGTAAACATTTACGATAAAGACATTCTGATATCACAGAGAGAGAGAGAGAGAGAGAGAGAGAGAGAGAGAGAGAGAGAGAGAGAGAGAGAGAGAGAGAGGGGGGCAGAGAGAGGGGGAGAGAGAGGGGGGGGGGAGAGAGAGAGAGAGAGAGAGAGAGAGAGAGAGAGAGAGAGAGAGAGAGACTGACCGAGTACAGTGTAAATTCCAGTGATGAGCAGCAGACCAGCGATAGAGATGTACATGTTCCAGTCCAAGGCGAGTTTGATGAACAGGGCCCCAGCGTAGATGCTTACCTGCATGTGTATAGAGAACATTTTAATAAGGCCAAAAAAAAAAAATTGTCTGTTTAGGGTAACCCGACCGACCCTATCGATTTGGCGCCGACCCAAAAACTTTTTTTTGATTTCAAAAAAAAAAAAAAAAAAAAAAAGGTAAAAATGCTAAAAAGAGACATTTGGCGTTTCTTTCTCTCCCTTTCTCTCTGTTTTATTTATACGTTAGTTTTGAAACATGTATTCATCAAATATAAGAAGCGAATGTTCAGCCAACATAGCATTTACAACAACAACAACAACAAAAAAAAAAAACCTTTACCTACCTACCGACCCTACTTTTTTTGGTCATGTTACCCTAAACAGACAATTTTTTTTTTTTGGCCTAACACATAATACCGATACATGCACAGCCTGGCGGTGACCTCACAGGTAATGTTGCACTGCTGGTATGACTAAGTCACCGAGACCACGCAGCTTCGTTCTGGACACACTTTGTCATTTCTTCAGGACGCTTTGACGTTCTGGGAGTTTATTGTCCTCAGCTTTAAAAGCCCTTTAGACAAGGGGATATAATTTACAGAAGAAATAAACATAACCATCTCTGCAAACACATCCCCACACACACTCCTCTCTCTCTCTCTCTCTCTCTCTCTCTCTCTCTCTCTCTCTCTCTCTCTCTCTCTCTCTCTCTCTCTCTCTCTCTCTCTCTCTCTCTCTCTCTCTCTCTCTCTCTCTCTCTCTCCCTCTGCCACACACACAAACGTACGCTCGCGCTCACACACGGATTCTTCCTCCCAGTTGCATAATCATCATACAATAATGCATTAAAATTCGTTAAAAAGTCTAAAAGCATCAAACACATCATTAAAACTTAAATCATTAAGAATGTTATGGGAACAGACCACCCATCTGTTGTTTACTTAATACTCTACAATGTACATTCTCTTTCTTCCATTTTTTTCTTCCTTATATCCAAAGCCATGGCAATAAAACATGCAAGTGATCTCATCACTCTCAAATCACTCGATGCCAGCAGTCGAAACACCGTGTTCATGTCGGGCTGTGAGGACGCACATTCTAAAATTGCAAACTTTTGTCTCAAACTCGCATAACATTTCTTCAGGAGACATACATAAGATGTGACAGACCTTGCGCGTAACACCATTATTCGCATTACGATGATTGAATGCTCGTGAAGTTTACTTGACTTGTGACGTCAAGATTTCACTTTGGAAGAGGGGTTCAAGAAAAGACCTCTTGGTTTGCTTGGTCGGTATGGTATCTCTTTAAGCGTCATGTCGCCTGTTTTTTTGTTTTTTTTACTGCGGGTATTGGTATTAACGGGTGCCAGAATCTGCTTTGCGATGGTAGTGTTGGTGTGTGTGTTTGTACGCGTTTGCGTCTTACTTACTTGCATGCGTGTATGTGTGTGTGTGCGTGTGTGTGGGGGGGTGTGTGCGTGTGTGTGGGGGGGGGGGGGGTCGGTGTTGTGTGTGTGTGTGTGTGCGTGCGTGCGTGCGTGCGTGCGTGCGTGTGTGCGCGTGCGTGACGGTGCGTGCGTGCGTACATGCGTGCGTTCGTGTGTGTGTTTGTCTGTGTGTTTTCAGATGTCAGCCAGAGAAAACTTAATGGCGTTCACTTACGGCCAACTTGGTGACGATGTATAGGACCAAGGACAGACAACTCAGGTAAACACGCAGCCTGAAGCCACCAAACCGCTTCTCCATGTACTCTGGTAGTGTGTAGACCTGTATCGCCCGATTTGACAGAAAATCTTAAATCAAATCCTAACTAAGACCAGCAAATACTTGCAGCACTTAATCATAGTAAACACCCCCAATCAGATAGACTGCTATAACGTTCCAAAATATTCAGAATCAAAAATAACAAAAAGTTATTTGAACGATTCATTTATGACAAAACAAAAGATTACAATCACGTTAATTTCAAAGGTCTTTATATTTTAAAGTGGACAAACATCTTCTTGCCAACAGCTAAGTTCATCTCTGATCTTTATGATAAGTGTTTGTCTTGCTGTCCGCTTGAAAGGCCTTTGGCTCGAAGTACTGTAATTAATATGTTTTGTTTTGTCATAAATTAAACGTTCTAATAACTTACCATTCTTGTGTGTGTGGTTTTTTTTTTACCTAATTAAACAAATATCCGGCATAAATCTTGAAGTCCCCGGAGAAAGTTTTACAAAAGTCATCAAACATACGTAGAGGAGGTTGGTTGGTTGATTGGTTGGTTGGTTGGTTGGTTGGTTGGTTGGTTGGTTGGCTATTGTTTATCGTCTCTTCAGCAGTTATTGCTTTTTGAGACCGATGCAAACGTAGAGGAGAAACATTAATCTATTCTTGCAATGTTCGCATTCAATTATTTTGCACCGACGACGACGACTTTAAAGCCGAACATCCCTCTCCAGGAGACAAAGCCTTGTTAGAGTAGAAGGCCACAGAGCTAAAATTTTGCGTTGCGAGCACGAGAGACTAGAGCTACATCTGCCGCGCGCCAATGTTGGCAAAGACGGTGAGAGTGGTCAAGGATAAGGACAGCTCACCCCAGCGGACATGTAGACAGGGAGGAAGAGCCAGCCCAGCAGAATGACCAGCAGCATAGACTGCAACACGTTTGCAAATAACACGTCACTGGTCATCGTAAATACACATCTTTCGCACATCGTGATATGATACGACAATAAAATAACAAGTCGCGTAAGGCGAAAACACAACATTTAGTCAAGTAGCTGTCGAACACACAGAATGAAACTGAACGCAATGCCATTTTTCAGCAAGACCGTATACTCGTAGCATCGTCAGTCCACCGCTCATGGCAAAGGCAGTGAAATTGACAAGAAGAGCGGGGTAGTAGTTGCGCTAAGAAGGATAGCACGCTTTTCTGTACCTCTCTTTGTTTTAACTTTCTGAGCGTGTTTTTAATCCAAACATATCATATCTATATGTTTTTGGAATCAGGAACCGACAAGGAATAAGATGAAAGTGTTTTTAAATTGATTTCGACAATTTAATTTTGATAATAATTTTTATATATTTAATTTTCAGAGCTTGTTTTTAATCCAAATATAACATATTTATATGTTTTTGGAATCAGAAAATGATGGAGAATAAGATGAACGTAAATTTGGATCGTTTTATAAATTTTTATTTTTTTTTACAATTTTCAGATTTTTAATGACCAAAGTCATTAATTAATTTTTAAGCCACCAAGCTGAAATGCAATACCGAAGTCCGGGCTTTGTCGAAGATTACTTGACCAAAATTTCAACCAATTTGGTTAAAAAATGAGGGCGTGACAGTGCCGCCTCAACTTTCACAAAAAGCCGGATATGACGTCATCAAAGACATTTATCAAAAAAATGAAAAAAACGTTCGGGGATTTCATACCCAGGAACTCTCATGTCAAATTTCATAAAGATCGGTCCAGTAGTTTAGTCTGAATCGCTCTACACACACACACACACAGACAGACACACGCACATACACCACGACCCTCGTCTCGATTCCCCCCTCTACGTTAAAATATTTAGTCAAAACTTGACTAAATATAAAAAGAGCGAATCGGAATATATGGAAAAGATCATGTAATCCATGTCAGAGTTCGGTGGGTTATAGAAACACTTTAGAAGAAGAAGCAGGGTACAAAATAAATAAAGAACAAGTCGCGTAAGGCGAAATAACAACATTTAGTCAAGCTGTCGAACTCACAGAATGAAACTGAACGCACTGCGTTTTTTCACCAAGACCGCATACTCGTAGTTTCGTCAGTCCACCGCTCGTGGCAAAGGCAGTGAAATCGACAAGCCAGAATTGTGCGGTAATGATCGCGCTGAGCAGGATAACACGCTTTTCTGTATCTCTATTCTTTTTGGCGTACTGAGTTTGTTTGTAATCCAAACATATCTTATCTATATGTTTTTTTGAATCAGGGACCGATAAGGAATAAGATGAAATTGTTTTTAAATCGATTTCGAAAAATTATTTTTATTCATAATTTTCATATTTTTAATTTTCAGAGCTTGTTTGTAATCCAAATATAACATATGTATATGTTTTTGGAATAAAAAAAATGACGAAGAATAAGATGAAATTGTTTTTGGATCGTTTAATAAAAAAGTAATTTTAATGACAAGTTTCCGATTTTTAATGACCAAATTCATTAATTATTTTTTAAGCCACCAAGCTGAAATGCAATACCAAAGTCCGGCCTTCGTCGAAGATTGCTTTGCCAAAATTTCAATCATTTTGATTGAAAAATGAGGGTGTGACAGTGCCGCCTCAACTTTTACAAAAAGCCGGATATGACGTCATCAAAGGTATTTATCGAAAAATAAAAAACATCCGGGGATATCATTCCCAGGAACTCTCATGTCAAATTTCATAAAGATCGGTCCAGTAGTTTAGTCTGAATCGCTCTACACACACACACACACACACACACACACACACACACACACACACACACACACACACACACACACACACACACACACACATGCACCATGACCCTCGTCTCGATTCCCCCTCTATGTTAAAACATTTAGTCAAAACTTGACTAAATGTAAAAAGGAGAAGAAGAAGAAGACGAAAAACAACAACAACAACAACAACAACAACAACAACAACAACAACAACAACAACAACAACAACAAGGGAAAGCACAAGAACACGAAGAACAAGAGCAAGAAGAACAAAAACAAGAAGAACAAGAACAAGAACACGAACAAAAAGAACAAGAACAAGAACACGAACAAGAAGAACACCAACAAGAAGAAACGAAAGCACAGGACAAAGCAACGGCTGGTGTTTGAACTCACATTCCACTCGTACATGACCATGGCGATGCCGACAGCAGCCCCTGTTCCCGCCAGACCCACGAAGTGCTCCGATCCGATGTTGCTGGAGAACAGGGAGGCACCCACCTTCACCATACAATAAATTCACCATTCACAATGTTTCATACATGTTTTTATTTAACACAAAACGCCTCATCCCCGGTTACAGCTTTTAAATTGACGAGGAAACAAATTGCCGATCAACTGTCAGTACTCTCTCTCTCTCTCTCTCTCTCTCTCTCTCTCTCTCTCTCTCTCTCTCTCTCTCTCTCTCTCTCTCTCAACGTTAAGTGATGATGCTATCACTTTTTCGCCATGTTGTTATCGTAAATGTGTACTGCTTAATATTTTTAGAACGTGTCCATAAGCATTTTGCTTGCTATCGTTCTATGTGGTTTTGTGTGTGTGAAACGATTGTATACAGCGAAGGTAATGAAAACACGCTTAAACCAACTGTCAGTACTTTTTGCAATCCCCAGTGTCAGGCCCTTCAATCAGGGGTGGGCTTATGATATGCTGGGTGATCTTAGAATAACCCTTTTTAGCGGATGAGCGTATGATACGAAGAGCGGGGAACGAGGTGAGTGTCTGCAGAAAAAATGTAATAACTCCTAAAATACTAATTATCCTGCAACCATATTACAGTTGTCAAAACCCGAAATGTAGCGCTATTTATTCACGTTGCTCTTTTTACAAAAAAATGCGTATCTATTGAATAACTATCCAAAACACAAGGCAGGTCGCTGATTTGTGGTCGGGTGCTCTTATGAAATACCCCCCTGTGCGCATATGATAGCTTGATTTTCCGGATCGGATGCGCTTATGACTGGTTTTTCGCTGCGCTGCTTAGTTCCCACTTTCTTGCTACCTTGTTGCTACTAAAACGTATACATAGAGAATACTACATGGCTTGCTGTGTCGTACCAGATTTACACGAGGTTTTTTTTTTTAAATATTGAACTGCGAGCGAAAGCGAGCTGTTCACTATTTGAAAAAGCAACCAGTGTAAATCTGGTACGATACAGCAAGCCATATAGTATTCTGTTTATCCTACATACTGTTCTTACGTGTATTTGACTGAAAATGTCCTGCAATCGAGGCAGCTAAATTGAAGACGTTTGTTTTGGAACCTCAATCTCTTCTAAAGCCTCGTGCAATTTATTACGTCAAAGCAAAGAAACGTCATTCTGAAAGTGTGGCGTGACGTGTTAGTTCTAAAGATTCATCGAGGGTAATTAACGAGCGCATTTTTTGTTTCTATAATGACGTTTGTCTCGGTAACTTTGGCATCATAAGCAGTGGAAAAACAGGTCCTTGCCAGACTTGCTTGACATGACCTCATTTACATGATATACACACGTGTGATTTGAACGATTATTATCTCACGGGTGTCTCTCTCACGTATGTAGGATAAACATTATTTTATTTAGCCCTTTGCCGCGACAAGGTTTGCTGATACAGGCACTTGTCTAGACAGTGACGTCATTCATTGATGACGCCAATCATAAATGACGTTTGTCAAGGGAACTTATGCTTTCAAGTGTTGCTGCTTCCAGTGACAGGAAGGTATAGAGATAATAGTGAGATGTTTTGTGTCTTTTTATACTTCCTACTAATACTGCCGACAAACTAGCCAGAATTGCACTATTGCGCCTAGACAGAAAAAGGGTTAGACAAAAATGCAGCCTCAATGACATCTCTCAATTATTTCACGCTCATTATCCTAGCTAAAACACACACCACTTTCATAAAGGAATGTTGATTTGAAAACAAAAACACTAATAGGGTTTGAGATGCGTTCTGTTTGTAGATGGAGTATTCTGGGATCATGGACGGCAGTGGTATTGACCTGGACATATCTCAGGAGATTCAAGTGGAAACTACCCAGGCTGACCCAGGACCACCCCCAGCCAGCAGCACGCCTGCGCATTTAGGAACCTACGCTAACATGATGGCGCGAGCTTCCGTTCAAATTTAGCTTAGACCTAAAAAAAAAATAGGTGTGGTTACGGTAACCCGACCTACCCTATTTTGTGGGGCCGACCCTATAACTTTTTATTACATTTGTCAAAAAAATACACACAAAAAACAAGTAAACGAGTGCAGAAAACGCAATGAAAGCGAAAGCGCCCGAGTCGCACACTTATTTCCCTGTCAAGTAGGATTAATTTGTACACATTAGAAAAAAAAGTTAAAAAAAAAAAGTGATTGCCTACCTTCCTACCCTATTTTTTTTGGCTATGTTACCGTAACCACACCTATTATTTTTTTTGGCCTTAGGCAACGAAAGTTCGATGACGTCATCCAATAGTCACATCCACAGAAGGAAATGTACAAAGGCTGAACGTAGCCCATTTTAGCTCGACTTATTAGACAGATAGGCTTGAGGAGAATGATAATAACAAAGTTATTACCAGAATGCAGACCTCAATGATCGTAAGAACGCACAATTTATTGTTTTCTGATGGTTATAACCGAAAGTATCTTTCGATAATGGGGCAGACAACTCCCGTAAACCCTTCGAGGCTTACTTCCCTTCTTTGTTGTCGTTAATGGCAGCGGAGACTTACCATTTTGCTCTTCGGCCATGCCATATGCCGCTCTTCAGACAAATCTGCTTCAGTTGTTTGTCTCCATCTAAATAACTATGCCACTTGAATTTAGCGGAGAAACATTTCATTTTGGCTAAGTGACGGCAGGCTGACGTCCGCTCGATAGCTGCATGTGAACGTAAGTAACAGCTGTTCGTCAGCCAGTGAAACTAACGACAATAGAAGGGAAGTAAGCCTCGAAGGGTTTACGGGAGTTGTCTGCCCCATTATCGAAAGCAACTTCCGGTTATAACCATCAGAAAACAATAAATTGTGCGTTCTTACGATCATTGAGGTCTGCATTCTGGAAATAACTTTGTTATTATCATTCTCCTCAAGCCTATCTGTCTATGTCGAGCTAAAATGTACATTTCCTTCTGTGGATGTGACTATTGGATGACGTCATCGAACCTTCGTTGCCTAAGCTAAATTTGAATGGAAGCTCGCGCCATCATGTTAGCGTAGGTTCCTAAATGCACGCCTGCGAAGAAGGACAGGGGGAAGACTCACCTGTGTACCGCTTGTGGAAATAGTAATAGTTCACAACGTCAAGAAATAACCGAAAGGCAATATTATGAAGGGGAAAATGTCCTTGAATTATCATTTGATGAAAACTAATCCATTCACTTATCAAGCCGTTTTCAGCCAGAATTTGGGCCAGCCTTTTCGGCAAGGTTATTCACAAAATAGTTAACCGCACTAGGAGTGTGCTCTTGGGGATGTTTATCGTCATTCTGAGACACTGGCGTAGGCTCTTGAGCCTCTTGATTGCCATTCTGAGATGCTGGAGTAAGCCCAATGGAATTTGGAATTTTATCCACTATTATTTTGTTTTGATCGGTTACAACTATTTTGCAGCCTTTCTCAGCGCACTCTCTTGGTGAAAAATCGAATGCTTTTGTGCATAGCCTCCGCTTGCCTGTCTCCGTGTTAAGCTGAACAAAACAATACCGAAGCTTATGTGCTTCATGTTTATCGACTGTGTGGGTTATGATTTCTTTGAAGATGGAGAACTCTTCTCCACAATGGTAACATCTATAATCCACGATCTGTAAAATGAGAACATTTAATTAAGATCATTCAGGTCATCAAGCAAAAAACTAGGCAGCGCAGCGAAAAACCAGTCATAAGCGCATCCGATCCGGAAAATCAAGCTATCATAAGCGCACAGGGGGTATTTCATAAGAGCACCCGACCACAAATCAGCGACCTGCCTTGTGTTTTGGATAGTTATTCAATAGATACGCATTTTTCTGCAAAAAGAGCAACGTGAATAAGTAGCGCTACATTTCGGGTTTTGACAACTGTAATATGGTTGCAGGATAATTAGTATTTTAGGAGTTATTACATTTTTTCTGCAGACACTCACCTCGTGCCCCGCTCTTCGTATCATACGCTCATCCGCTAAAAAGGGTTATTCTAAGATCACCCAGCATATCATAAGCCCACCCCTGATTGAAGGGCCTGAGTGTACGTACCGGCCACCAGGACATGGAACGACCAGCCAGGAAGTAACTCTTCACGCTGCCACGATTAGGTCGGCACAGCGACTGCAACACAACAACAGGGGCCGGTGTAACACGAAATTTTTACTCCACGAAATGTTTACTCCGGAGTAAAAATCTCGTGGGAGTAATTTTCTCGTGTTACACCGGTGACATAAGCAAGAAACACAATCAGTCAACTGCAGTTGATCGAGGAAAATGCAGTAATAATCCGACGAAATCGAGTTTCATGAAAAAGATTTCAATCGGCCGATTATAGGGGAAGGGCTCCTAATATGGACCACTTTTTGTTTCACGCTAATAACTAGCTTGTTTTCTTGCGAAGAAGTTTAATTTTGTGTTTGGTAGTCCTTCTCTCTCAGGTTAACCGTTAGGCCTAATTAGAGTAAAATAGCTTTGATAGATATTCAGCAAAAATTAAATACAGAAAAAAAGGTCCATATTTGGAGCCCGGGCGCCTAATATGGACCACTGAAGCGGCCTTCTCGAATCACTGTAAAAAGCCCCCTATACTTCAAAATAACAAGATACAACTTAGTGTGCAAGTCAGACTAATCAAAATATGCTTTAGATTTATCTGTTTCGGGTTGATGAGAGCATTATTTTAAGCACACCAGGAAACTAAAGAAGCTTATCAAAAACAGAGTGAAAATAAGTGAAATTATCAACTTCCACGTAAAGAAGCCTATTTGTGATTTTTTTTTTAAATCTCGAAGGCTAGTTATAGGTTATTTCCAGCAAGCTTCTGAATGAACTAATGAAAATAGCATTTAGCTTTTATTTTCTTCGATTTGTTGAAGGTGGTCCATATTAGGGGACTCACACATACTTTGAGATTTTGCTATTATATTTTGTTTGCAGAAGAAACTCGGGGTCAACACTGCTAAAATGTAACAAATACGGTTTTAGCTGTCATATGTAGCAATTTTTGTGTGGTAAAAGCTTTGACTGTGGACAGAAATGAGTCCGTTTTAGGCGGCAAATTTAGAGTGAACCCTGCCAAATGTGAAAAAAATAGCAAAAGCCCAACGGTTTTGAGGTTTGTGTTTCTGCAACTGTTTTGACATGTGAAAGTTATCCAGAGAGGGTGAATACAGCCAATGAAATTGTTTTGAGCGCTCTAGCGCCGTTAGTTTGTCAGAACAGGAGGTGGTCCATATCAGGAGCCGGTCCATATTAGGAGCCCTTCCCCTACCTCTTCGCACAGGAAGTTGCCGGATTACAGTGTTGCGTTCGTTCAACCGCAGTCTTTTTTTTTTTTTTTTTTTTGGTTGCGCTTGCCATGCACAGCATGTGGGGCGTTGTACCGGCACGGTTGGCCTAATGGTAAGGCGTTCGCCCCGTGATCGGGAGGTCGTGGGTTCGAACCCCGGCCGGGTCATACCTAAGACTTTAAAATTGGCAATCTAGTGGCTGCTCCGCCTGGCGTCTGGCATTATGGGGTTAGTGCTAGGACTGGTTGGTCCGGTGTCAGAATAATGTGACTGGGTGAGACATGAAGCCTGTGCTGCGACTTCTGTCTTGTGTGTGGCGCACGTAAAATGTCAAAGCAGCACCGACCTGATATGGCCCTTCGTGGTCGGCTGGGCGTTAAGCAAACAAACAAACAAACAAACAAACAAACAAACAAACAAAATGTGGGGCGTTTAATTTCAATATCTACACATTTTATTCAAATATTTGTGATCCTAACGATGAACATAATAATTGTCATGTACAACACCTCCTTGAAATTAATCTGTTATATAGACATGTGTGTATGCTGTTGAAATATCTGTTTTGGATGCATGTGATAATATATACACACAAACAACAACACAATATGACGACATTCATAATTATTATACATCTCGGAGTTACAAAGCGGTGGTCTGACTGTCAGTGTGACCATCGCGAGTCCATGAAACCGGCTCCAGGGCACAAACCTTCATTGTATCTAAGGTAAGGTTAAAGAACATGATATATCTGAGGTACTTTTGACTTGTCAAAGCACATGGTTATTTAATTTAAGGTCGCAAGTTGGGAAAAAACACAAAGAAAACAGTAAGGGCAGTAAAGAAACGACAGGTTTTCGAAATAAATGTTTCACTCAACCTGCAGAGAAAGACTTAGCAATAATGTTGCTCCGTTCTTCCAGCACGTAATAATAATATGCCGTTCGCCTTACTAAGATCATCGAACACGATCTTACCTTGTACACGAAGAAAGAAAGAAAAATTGAAAGCATAACTGTCTAAAAAAGGGGTCGTACAAACAGAGGTATAAATAGAATACAGCGCGCGTTTACGCTGAATAAAGCTGATGCCTCGAGGTGAAAATGTAAGAAAATGCAGTGCACTAAAGTTATAAACCTTGTTTGTCATTGCATGTTCAATTGAGAATACTCGGGTCACAATTTTACATTTTCCAAATTAATTCACGGTCCTACGTTCTACCTACCCAACCCCCCTCCCCCCCCCCCCCCCCCTCGCCCCATCCACCTTCAACCCTCACTTTCCTAGAGAGAAAAAAAAAGTAACAACGGAAGGAAGTATATCAACCTTACCCAGAGTCTTCCGAACGAGCTTCTGGACAATTTGTCAGACAAGTTTATTTTCTGAATTATAAGTGTTCGTCTGTCCACTTAACCCCTTCACTGCCACAGTATAACAGCATTATCCGAACGGTCTATGGGAAAGAAATGTGTTTAGAACCCCTACAAGTACTTGGACAGTGGTTACCTCCCATTTAGTTTTCAGAAATGTCCTGAAATGTTGTTGACACAAATCCCACGTATGAGATACAGTTATGGGCGTAGGACAAACCGAAAATGACCACGTATTACATACGGGGTGGGCAGTGAAGGGGTTAAAAGGCCGCTGGGTCGAAGATCAGTGACTGTGTCGTTTTGTTTTGTCACAATTAAACTTTCCTATAACATACCTTGCTTGTTTTTTGTTTTTATTCTGAATTTTGGAACGTTGGCAGTCTATTTGTTTTCGGGATTCTTACCCAGAGTCCCACGGCCATCACCAGGACGAAATAGATGACGACGACGGAGATGTCCCCGACGTGAGTGAGTCCCGGCGTGTGATGGGTGCTGGTTACTGGTTCGTCCGCCATCTTGAGATGCTGTCGCTGTCACTTCTTCGTCGCCCTGCCTGCCTGAATAAAACAAAAAAACAGAAAGAATAGTTTTTGGGGTATTGTTGAACTTCCGCGTTTTAAACTCATAGCGCAAAATCTAGTGGCATTATTGACTTATTTTTGATTCAAGTACATATAATCAAACAAAAACAAAAACAAAATTAACGTGAAATTAATTGACGGATTGGGCTACAAAATGAGGCACAAATAATTAATTTGGTCATTTAATCGAGGAAAATGACTGTCATGGGAGAGAAAACGTATACGTAATATTGGCAGAGTTGTCTCCCTTTCTTCAAAAATAATGCACCAAAATGGCTGCCGTCGATATTTTCCTTCTAAAACCCAAGTAAATGATAGGCATCTGTGCAGTTCATTCCGTAACTTTCAAAGATATCTCAAATGACTTGTTATGCTAACAAGTGCAGGTTCTGCAAAATTAGAGGCTTAAACAGAGGGTTTAAAATCGTGATCGTGATTGGCGTTTTTTGACCTTTTTGTGACCGTGATTGCCGAAATTTCCATTTCTGTGATCGTGATGGGACTTTGCCCGTGATCCGTGATGACAAAAAAATCAAGTCTCGTGATCGTGATCGTCATTTATTTTCGTGATCGTGATGGGCATTATTGCAAAGCATTTTATTTTCAACGTACATTTTTCACAGCTGTATCACTCTATGATCCTCTATTCGTCAAGGAGCCAATCCCGATTGAAGGGGAAGCAACAACACATTCAGAAATATGATTTTGACAGCGATTGCTTCCCTTAAGAGAACCAATCACACAAAAAAAGAGATCCAATCAGAAGGCAAATTGCAAAAGTCTGCCAAACTTCATCCAATGGAAGGGCTTCGTGCAAAAGTTTTGAGTGCATTCAGTCAAATTCGAATTCGAAGATCAAAAATGGCGTGCAGCGGTACTGTCATCGAACTTGTCATCGAACTTCTGTTATATTTTGTGGATTCAAGCCAGAACAAAGCAGGCGGCGAGAATGCCTTCCTTGGTGGAAAGGTCTTTCCGAAGACGAAATATCATGGTATGTTGATCTATGTTGCTCTATGACTGTTCTGAATGTAGGCAAAGATCTTGAAATTTGTTCAAGATCTTTGAGTTTGAGTGAGATCATTGACATTGTCGACATTGCCACGTCCGGCTGTCACTCGCTCAGTGTGACCTCGACTGGTTCGAGATCGAGTCTGCGTGTAGCCAAAACCGAAACTAGAAATGTGTTTTTCATCCCAGCAACGTGGACACGCTTGGCATAGATTCTAATTGTCGCTTCTTTGCATTAAGCTTGGATTTATTTTAGCGCCTGTAAACTTTAATATCAACAATGGGTTAAATTCAGAAACAATGGCGGGGAGACGTGCCAGTTTGGGTCACTTGATCCTCATGTCAAAGACGATCAAAGTCATGTTCGTTGGGGATTTTGTCAGGCATGCTACTTTTCCGGTAATTGCCGGAAATCCGATAAAGCCGTTTTCAAAATCCAGTAAAGTCAAATTTATTCCGGTGAAGTTGAAAAATGTCCGCAAAATCGATCCATGTGAATATCGCGCAACGCGACCGGGCGCCGGTCTCAATGAAGCCAGCGCACAGTAGTGTTGTTTTCACCAGTTTGGAGGTGTGTTGAATGGTGGTGGGGGGAGGCTAAAATGGGATTTTTAACAAGATCACAACACTATTACAGCCCTGAAAATGATGCCAAGAATGCACCAGATTGCACAGATTTTAACCGTTTTTTGAAAAAATTTCGGGGGGGGGCATGCCCCCGGACCCCCTAGTTGGCTCGCCTGCTTTGCAGGCTCAGGCTTGTGGCTTCGCCACTGGCACTGCGCGCTTCTTTCAGGTAAAACCATTTTTGGCCAGTTGCGTTCCTTTTCAAGGCCATGAAACCAGGCGATGGTGTACCTCAAATTGTATGGCAAAGTTGAAAATAAAGAACCCATCACACATACATGTACTTTAATTTCAATCCACCCAATAGTTTTTGAGAAAATGGGTTTACAAGCTTTAGCTCTGGAAATGTGAAATTGTGCAAGTATATATTCATGTGTGGGAGTGAGGGTGTGGGAGTTGAATGTGTATGAGTGTAGTGAGAGAGAGAGAGAGAGAGAGAGAGAGAGAGAGAGAGAGAGAGAGAGAGAGAGAGAGAGAGAGAGAGAGAGAGAGAGAGAGAGAGAAAGAGAGAAAACAATGAAAACAACATTCTTGTTACTGATTACAAATCATGATATGTAGTTTCTATGTGTGTATGAAAGAGAATTAAAAAAAATAATAACAAAAAAGTGCAACAGTTCTCACATTGTATTGAATAAACAATAGATCCAGAGGAGCGAATTACTGTGTGGTTGTGTTTACTTTGACACGTGCTTTCTGTACCTGCAACTTTTACCGTGACCGTGATTTGCCACTGGTGTTTGTGATCGTGAAAACAAAAATCAAGGTAACTGTGATCGTGAAAGCTAAAATTTCCCTTCCCGTGATCGTGATGATGCCCCCCCTTTGGGGCCCTCTAAACATGCAGTAGAAAACCGTTCCTGAATTTACAACGCTAAAGTTCAACATTACCGTTTATGGAACATTTAATGAGCGCTTCTGGGGTGATAACGCGAGACAACTCCTGTGATCTTGCCGCGAGGTGGCGCCAGTTACCAGCCGAAAGAAAGAAGGGGCATAACCTCACCAGAACCGACCATTGTCTGTTTACCGTATAAAATGCACGACTTACACACTGACGAACTGTTACCAAACCGATATGCAATTTGGGACCAATGCAAGTTTTTTTCCTTTCTCGTGTGATCTTGCCGCGAGGTGGCGCCAGTTACCAGCCGAAAGAAAGAGGGGGCATAACCTCACCAGAACCGCCCATTATAGGCAAAGCGAAACATTCACGAGTACGTCGACCTGGTGGTCTTTGTCAGTGTACTGTAAATCAAACATTTATGAGACAATTACGCAGAGGTCAATTTCAACGCCTTATCAGGTAAGTTCTTTTCTTCCCTTTTGTCTCATAATTATTACACCCCCGGTATAGGGGTGTGTATAGGTTTCACTCGATGTGTTTGTTTGTTTGTGTGTTTGTGTGTTTGTGTGTTTGTGTTCGCAAATAGATCTCAAGAATGAACGGACCGATCGTCACCAAACTTGGTGAACAGGTTCTATACATTCCTGAGACGGTCCTTACAAAAATTGGGACCAGTCAAACACACGGTTAGGGAGTTATTGGTGGATTAAGATTAAGAGTGACATATTAATGGTCAAAGGGAAATAACCTTCTCAGTTGGTGGCATTGAGAATGGTTATTTCCCTTTGACCAACGGGGGTGTTTTTCCTACCTCGAAGGAATTTCTTGTTTGTAGTCCACCACAAAGACCATAGTTTGACGTGCCCGTGAATGTTTTTGCATTCTGATTCTTGATTTTCATCTCTTTTTTGGACTGTCTGTCTAAGGTAAATAACATATATTGTAATTCAATCAAGTTGGCGTTTTAATGAAACAGATCCTGTGATTGGTTAGAATGCCCCAACTCATTAAAAATTACCGGTCATTAATATGAGTTATTTCTATGCTGACTGTTTGCAAATGATAACAAGACATGTCGAGAAAAAAGATATCAAGCATGAGCCTTTTTGGCGAATGCTGATATCGTTTGTGAGACATGTCTGTTATCATATGCTAACAGTCAGCATATTAGAAACTCTCTCTCTCTCTCTCTCTCTCTCTCTCTCTCTCTCTCTCTCTCTCTCTCTCTCTCTCTCTCTCTCTCTCCTCTATATCTCTCCTCCGTCCCTCTCTCCTTCTCTCTCTCTTTCCCCTCTCTCTCCCCCTCTCTCTCTCTCTCTCTCTCTCTCTCTCGCCGCTTCCTCCCCACCTCTCTTTCTCTTTATCTGCCCCCTCCCCCCTCCCTCTGCCTCACTCTCGAAGTTGCCGCGTCTTCATCTTATTACAGCCATTAACACCAATAGACCTGAGGACACTGGTTATGTAAGGGACATGATCTCTTAGCGCGTGATGGCGCATTTATCAAGTATGCATAATAAATGGAACGGCAAACATTGCCAGCGAGGGTCATACGTACATGGGAACCCCCCTTCAAGTACCACCAAAAATCTAAGAAACCCAGGGCTGATATAGGAGGCAGTCTTAAAATGGAGGTTTATTTACAGACTCTATGTAGAAAAAATCTGAAAAAGTCTTCAAAGGGATGAAAGTTTTAAATCGAGGAAGGGGGGGGGGGCTTAAAAGGGGATGGGGGGGGGGGGGTTACTGTACCTGCAGAGATCACAGCAAGCTGGCGACGTTGAGCTGTAATCCGTGTGTGTGTGTGTGTGTGTGTGTGTGGCCTGTTTGCTACAAGGAGGATGAAGATGACAGAGCCGAGGTCCCTGATAAATACGGGTCCGGTTTCCTGGGTTCACCGCCACACGACACTCTGTCTACACGGTGCTGTCTTCATAGATTCGCCCGGACACTCTACGCCAAGGTTTCTGCAAAACAACAAACACATTCTTTAACTAGTTGGCCTGTGTATGGCATAGAATGACCTAGCCGACACGATACACAATTGTAAAGAACTATGTGCACCCCTGGCCTTATTTACAGTTCACGTTTCGCGGAGGCGTTGAGCACCAGTGCTGTTCTAAGCTGGTTTAGTTACTAAAAAGGGAATGAGCTCTTTTTGTCGGGCTCAGCCTTGCCGTTCTTTAAACCCTTTTTCATGTTGCTTATGTCAACTGCCATTACGCTAGAAAAATGAATGATCCGCCAGTACCACTTCACGCAAGCACAGACATCGCTCTGTATCTGAACTGACAAGTGTCACCCAGTTTCCAAATTGATTTAGTGAGTCAAAATAGTGAGCTTTTGCATATTTTGGCTTTGGTAAAGTTTTCCTCCTTTCAAAAATATTGTTTCCCCTCCTCCATGTCCTATGAGTAATAATATGTCCTGTGAGCAATATGTCCTGTGAGCAATATGTCCTTGAGCAATAGGTCCTATGAGCAATATGTCCTGTGAGCAATATGTCCTGTGAGCAATAGGTCCTATGAGCAATATGTCCTGTGAGCAATATGTCCTGTGAGCAATATGTCCTATGAGCAATATGTCCTATGAGCAATATGTCCTGTGAGCAATATGTCCTGTGAGCAATAGGTGCTGTGAGCAATATGTCCTGTGAGCAATATGTCCTGTGAGCAATAGGTGCTGTGAGCAATATGTCCTGTGAGCAATAGGTCCTATGAGCAATATTTCCTGTGAGCAATAGGTGCTATGAGCAATATGTCCTGTGAGCAATATGTCCTGTGAGCAATATGTCCTATGAGCAATATGTTCTGTGAGCAATAGGTGCTGTGAGCAATAGGTCCTGTGAGCAATAGGTCCTGTGAGCAATATGGCCTGTGAGCAATAGGTGCTGTGAGCAATAGGTCCTGTGAGCAATAGGTCTTGTGAGTAATATGTTCTGTGAGCAATAGGTGCTTTCTGGGCTCTTCGTCCACTTACCGTTTAGCAGAGGACCGTACTTCCCAGCAAATTCATACCTTTTCACACACTCCACCTTTCGTAAAGGTACTATATGATATAATCTGGAGAAGGAAAGTAGGCAAAGGCATTCTGGGAGCCTTCATTTACCTCTCAGCAAAGGACCATAGCTCCCAGCGGCGTATCCGGACACCTTGCATACTTCGTAATTAATACTAATAACATACTTTAGAGAGAGAGAAGAAGTATAACTTTAATACGTCCTTGTTAGTCTAGACACCTCAACAAGAACAAGAACAAGAATTGAATCGACCACATAGACTAACAGCCGTTGTCACCCACTTACCTTCGAACACAACACTGACCCACAGACAAAGAAAGCGCAAGGTGCGCGTCTGGTGCACATTCTCTGTGTGCACTACTAGCACCGTCAACAAGACCAAGATATCGCTTTCATGTCCACTGCCACTGCGCGGGAGACACAAAACTGAGGTTGTGAGGTTGTGAGGTTGACAATGACAATGACAATGACAATTCTGTATTTTACGAGTGTAACAGAACAAGCATAGGTATACTTTTTTTTGCATCTGGCCCTCGCCCTAAAGAGGGATTATATCTATTATAATGACTACTACTACAGTACATGAATACATAATTAGTGAAAGAGTATAAGTTTTTGTACATAAGCGCATTATATAGAGACATTGTAGTTCACGGAGACTGACTGACTATTACTATTAGGGTTTAACGTCCTCTTAGACCGAACGTGGGGATCGAACCCACGCTGATAGCGACCAACTGGCTACAAAGCCAGCGCGCTACCAGGTATTGGTAATACGTTGCAGATATGGTGTGATACTTTGATTCGAACAAGCCCGCTGTGGCTGTCTTCTTCGACACACCAGCATTGGGTTTGTCTCGTCAAAGTATCGAAATACGATCATGATAATCGGAGACGAGAGATGATGCATGCGTGTCTTCGTGTTTTCCAAGCCCTGAGACTTTCGCTGTGAACGTGGGATCTTTTTCGTGCGCATGTGTGCACACGGGGGTGTTCGGACACCGAAGAGAGTCTGCACAAAGTTGACTCCGAGAAATAAATCTCTCGCCGAATGTGGGGATCGAACCCACGCTGATAGCGACCAACTGGCTACAAAGCCAGCGCGCTACCAACTGAGCTACGTCCCCGCCCGTTCACGGAGAGTGAACAAGTGAACAACGCAGGAAAGAGATAGGACAATTTGGGGGGGGGGGGGGGGGGGAAGGGAAGTCCCATTTACATATCTGCTTGTAACAAACACTGTAACAGCGCCACTTCAGTCGTAAAACGTACACACGACAGGGAGAGTGCATGTTTATTTCCCCGACACCTGTACTACATTTTTCTTAGATAACGTTTGATATATATGCAGGTATCAAACGCAACTTTGTTGACTTAGTTGTGCGACTTTATCCCACTCTACTCTTATCTGTATACAGTACTCCCCGGTTAACGTCACTACCGTTTAAGGTCACACGTCTGATAACATCAATCAGGGTGTTGGTCCCGACCTAAAGCCTTCTTTGTATGACTAAGAAAACCTCGCTTAGCGTGACCTCGGATACGGGAACACCTCTTTTTAGGTGACCCCCGTTCTGGTCTCTAAATGCAGAAGACCACCGCTTAAGATCAAGTGAAACTGAAACGGAAAAAAATCTCCCAATTTTGCGGCCTTGACCACAGGAGCTTGTATCCAACCACCGGTCGATAATTATTTACTCCTGGATGCGTATTATTTACTCAGTGATGCATGCTTACCCTTACTACTACTATTTATTAGTAAATAAATAATAATAAGTAGTAAATAGTAGTAGTAGATTGTATGGAATAAGGAGTAAATAAATGGAATAAGGAGTAAATAATTATCGACCGGTGGTTGGATACAAGCTCCTGTGGCCTTGACAGAGGTTTTTTTCGACATGATTGTATATGTGACCCTCCACCTCGGAATGAGTCGCATGTCACCTTTGCATAATTTTTAATATTTTTACATTTTCTAAAAGAGATGTTGAAACTCTATCCAGTTGTGAAATCCGTTTTAGAAAAGAGCGAACACTTTTTGAGTTATAAGCCTGTGTCTAAGGTGATCCTCACACTGATACCTTACACCCCCGGACGTATAATATATAGTCAGTCGGCTAAGGACCGTTTTGATTACTTTTTGGCGTCACGTTAGCAAACACATTTTTCTGATAGATTTTAACACCACAACACTAAATCTAAAGTTGTGGAGCTATATTCCAAACCACCGTCGGTGAGAAAAACGTTGGTTTGTGTGTATGTTTTCCTTCATTGGCGTTACTATTCTCGTTTAGAGGGTTGGGTTCATAAAACGGACATAAAAATTAAACGGCTTGACAAAAATTCTATAACTGTAAATCATTCGAAAGGGAAGGCATTTATGTACATGTTTGTTCCACTTAAAATGACGTCATTAGCCGGTGAGTCCCGCTAGCGCTACGTGTCATGTGTGCTACGTATCGATAGTGTGCGCTATTTTCTGTAGTGCTATCGACACAAATTGCCGAAAACAGTGGTGCTATCGTCACGTAGTGCTATTGACACAATTCACACGTGCCATTATCTCTACGTCTCAATAGCACTACGTGTCGATATCACTATTTTGGGAAAAACCTACGTACTGTAGCGCTACGTGTCAATACGGCGCTACGTGTCGATAGCGCTACGTGACAATAGCAGTACTACTAAACTGCAGACACTTCGCCCTGCCGTGTGTGCATATGTATTTATATATTGTATTTATATATTGTATATATGACATTATAGTTTCTTAATTTCCCTTATCAGAAGAATGAATGAACGAAAACAACTGCACTCCGGCGAAACTACCGGAATGTTCCAGAACCCAAGGGAGGTAACTCTTGCTTTGTATCCATGTAAAGGAGGTGACTCTTCTTATGAGAGCATACATTATCTTTCTTATTGGGTGTTGAGAGTTGAAGTTCTGGTTCTGCTGCTCCATAGAATTCGTCCACCAATTTACTTTCCCACTGTACACTTTCTTTCTTTTTAAAGGATGCTTATGTCAATTTGTTGACAACATGTGTAAATACATCGATCCGTGCAAATGGAAACAAATATGAAACGTTTGTTCAGTCACACACCACTACATTTTGAGTTGTTGTTAATGGGTCTGTGATTATATAGCCTGCTGTTTCCCAAAAGCTAATTATCAACCCAACAGCCTCCATTCTTCTCTCGTTTACCATTGTCCCCAGATACATCAGCAAGCAAAGTGCAACAGCAAGCAAAACACTTAGATGGTTTTGTCTCTCGCTGCGTGCACATTGTTGTCAGCTACGAGCTGTCAGCTTTGTCATTCGACAAACAGCGTGGCGTCCATCACGGCATCAGGAAAATTTTCCATTTTTATGTAATATTTTAATTGACAATAAAGTGCTGTTATTGTTATTATTATGTCACAGGTGGAGAGAGAGAGAGAGAGAGAGAGAGAGAGAGAGAGAGAGAGAGAGAGAGAGAGAGAGAGAGAGAGAGAGAGAGAGAATAAGAGCGAAAGAAAGAGGGTGGGGAGATGAATACGGTTCTTTAGCACACCCAAACACACATTCACACACACACACACACACACACACACACACACACACACACACACACACATACACAACACACACACACACACACACACACACACACACACACACACACACACACACTCAGGCCTGGATCAAGTATAATAGAGGGGGGGGGGGGGGGTGTCCAAAAATGAGGCATGGGTAAATAATTATAGGGGTCTTTGGTGTGTGTGTGTGCAAAATGCAATTGTCTAGTGGGTGCTCTATGTATATAAGAGCGCCTGTGAGTGGGTGGCCGAGTGGTAACGCACTTGCGCTCGGAATCGAGAGGTTGCGTGTTCGACCCTGGGTCGGGCCGCTATTTTCTCCCCCCTTTCCTAACCTAGGTGGTGGGTTCAAGTGCTAGTCTTTCGGATGAGACGAAAAACCGAGGTCCCGTGTACACTACATTGGGGTGTGCACGTTAAAGATCCCACGATTGACAAAAGGGTCTTTCCTGGCAAAATTGTATAGACATATATAAAAACTAGATGAATACCCGCTTCGCCGGGTAGCCGGCTTCGCCGGGAAGAAGTACTTAGAGCCGAACGCCGGCTTCGCCGGGTCCGAACAATGGACCCGCCAAGCTTAGGTCCCTCCCAGATTCGTGGAATGGGAACAGTACGAAAATGATTCAGTGGCCATAATGCCATTCCTTACCATATCGAGTCCCATCCTTGTCGACGAATGTAACCGTGTTAATCACCTTTGGAGGCGAACTCCACTCAAACAGAATTGAGCACTTTAGAGCTTATCTCTAAGCCCTTTTGAACTGTTATGGCTTCTCAAAGGAAGGCCAGTACATACAAATACACAAAAGTCGCCAGACCACATCACAAACAGAACTGAACAATCCACAGGTGTTGCCCACATAGAGAGAGAGACACACACACACACACACACACAAACACAGAGAAGCCGTATATATAGAGAGATAGATGACAGTGTATTTTTCGCGTGACTATAAATTGATTCGACCTTTGCACTTTTACAGTGAGGATAATTTACGGGTCCAATTTACGTTCTGGACACTGCGGTGACCTTCTAAAAATAGTAACAGAACGCCGGGAATATCCGAAGATGCCCCCTCATACTATAGTGCACCATACGAAGGAAGGGAGGTAAACGCTGAAAACATGGAGAAGATAAGGAAGAGTTACTGGGAATGGTGAAATGAACAGAAAAACCAAAATCGGTTCAGCGCTGCGCGCTGAGAGCACGTGTTGAAATATCTCATCGATGATATTGTGTCCGGGATGTAGCTGAATACGGTGTCCAAATTTGAAAAAGATCCACCGAGAACTTTGGCTTTGGTGTGTCGGTATGGGGGCCCGGGTAGCTGAGGTGGAACCAAAATCGGTTCAGCGCTGCGCGCTGAGAGCACGTGTTGAAATATCGACCAGGTTGTGTCCTGTCCCGGGTGTACCTGAATATGCCCACCAAATTTGAAGCAGATCCATCGAGAACTTTGGCCGTGCATCGCGCACAACCACACACACACACAGACAGACAGACAGACACTAGTCGTATATATATATAGATGTCCACCAAATACCCGTGTGACTTGGAATAAAAGACCGTGAAAAGTATATACTCGCCTAACACGCTTGAGATTTACTGGCCGATGTGAATGCGTGATATAATGTGTAAAAACTTCCATCTCACACGGCATATTGTAAACGCCATGAGCCTCCCCAAATAGGAGAGGGTATGTGCGTAGAAATACTCACTAATAAATAAATAAATATTTATTCATAATTTTGTATTTAAATGTCATAGAGCATTGTGATTGATGTATTTTGATTGATGTATAGATCTATGTATAATTTTGATAATGAATTGTGTTTTAGTATTATTTTATGAGCTATGCGTTACGCGGACAGAAAAAAGTCCTTTCTTGTGTTTTATGGAAATGGACAATAAAGTCCGGATCTGCCCATTATCACGTCATTGACTTTCAATTGGCGGGAAGTCTCTTATGGGGCCTCAAACTAAACGCTGATCTCCTCGGATAAGATCAATTTTGTTCTACTGAAATTGATCTTATCCGAGGATCGGTTAACGTGTCCCTCGGATAAGATCACGATATTTTTTGGTCCCAAGGGGGGTCACCTTATCCGAGGAGTACTGTACCTTCTTTAGCAACATCAAGATGTAATCAGGTGTCGGACTGTGTGCCACCGGCGTAAATGTGTCAATGTGCATAATTATATGTGTGTGTGTGTGTGTGTGTGTGTGTGTGTATGTGTGTGTGTGTGTGTGTGTGTATGTGTGTGTGTGTGTGTGTGTGTGAGTGTGTGTGTGTGTGTGTGAGTGTGTGTGTGTGTGTATTTGTGTGTGTATGTGTGTGTGTGTGTATGTGTGTGTGCGTGTGTGTGTTTGTGTGTGTGTAGTGTGCGTGTGTGTTTGTGTGTGTGTAATGAGCGTGTGCATGTTTGTGTGCGTGTTTGTGTGCGTGTGTGTATGTGTGTGTCACAAGTCAGTTTTCGTCAGCCTGTTTCTTTCTGCGTGCGCCTTCCAAAGGAAGTTTATGGAAGGAAAACACGCCGCCTTTTCGTATTAGCTAAAGAAACAGGTACTGCCTTGACTTTACTTTCCTTCACTCTTTCCCATGCTCTCGAAGTAGCGGAGAAAGGTCAACATTGGTTTACATAATTTAATACATGGATAGTGTTAATAAGATTCTTGCAATGCAGCACACATTAATCAGGTTAGTCTATATTTTTGCTAAATATCAGTATCGTACTAAATGTATCACACACTGTTCAAGCTAGGTCATGTTACTTGCATCACAGCACACTCTGATCAAATGTCTATTGCTGCTGGATTTCAATTCTGTCATGGTAATCTAACGTGACTCCGCTGCCGCAAACGTTCTTCAGAACTTTCCCTTGGAGGACATCAAAACAAAAGGAATACACATAATGTTTATGAAGTTTTGACTTAGCTCGATGTCATTGAAAAGGTACTCGAGATGACGTGCAGCACTTGACTGGTCTTGAAGACCGCGCTCCTGGTTTGGGTCATCACTCTTCTTCTCAAGACACCATCATCAAGTTAATAGCAGTAGTAGTCTGGTTACATCTCTCTCCACAATTACGGCAACATGAGGAAGAGGAAGATGAATGAATCAATTGGACCGTGGGTTCCTGAAACAGATCAAAGGGCCATATGTGTTACCTACACAGCCTGTCTAAAAGACTTGGTTTGTTCATATTTTATTATCGTTCTCATTCTATTACTGTGTTTCGGAAAATGGGGATTTGGCAACAGCGCACATTCAAACGTACACAACTTGACAACAACACAATGTACATGACTGACACGATACACTCATCTTCGCCCAGATCCCGTGGAACGATTGTCGATGTAATAATCACAGTCACTTACCTTCAAAGACAGGGGAACGGCTTTTCTTCCAAGCGTTCTTCGTTCCGTGGACTTGCGGAAAACGACCCTCTCGTGAAACGATTTTAGTTTACGTCAGTACACTTGGATACGTCACATGAATACGTCACTTGGATACGTCGTGTAATGCGCGAGTAGTCTCGGTTGCCTATTCTATTCTTGACAGGTTCGCGCCTCATAATAATAATTCATGACAGCCCCTTTCTTGAGAATGAATTTCCCAAATTTAGTCACTATATGAAGCGCGACTTAAATAATTTGCTCCATGGTTGTCACAACCCGGTATTTCTTACCTCCTTTCTTCTTCACAACAAGAAGGGCAAAGCCCATACGACTCACATGCTTGACCTCGACCTTTAGGGTAACTAAACCTAGCAATGACATCATACACTAAGAACTGCTTTACACATTTTTCCTACCAAAATACATGTGACCTTGACCCAAGGTCAAGGTCATCCAAGGTCATGCAACACAAAGCTGTTAATTCAAAACATAGGAAGTACAATGGTGCTTATTGGCTCTTTCTACCATGAGATATGGTCACTTTTAGTGGTTCACTACCTTATTTTGGTCACATTTCATAAGGGTCAAAGTGACCTTGACCTTGATCATATGTGACCAAATGTGTCTCATGATGAAAGCATAACATGTGCCCCACATAATTTTTAAGTTTGAAACAGTTATCTTCCATAGTTCAGGGTCAAGGTCACTTCAAAATATGTTTACAATCCAACTTTGAAGAGCTCCTGTGACCTTGACCTTGAAGCAAGGTAAACCAAACTGGTATCAAAAGATGGGGCTTACTTTGCCCTATATATCATATATAGGTGAGGTATTCAATCTCAAAAACTTCAGAGAAAATGGTAAAAATGTAAAAAATAGCTGTTTTTTAGGCAACATTTATGGCCCCTGCGACCTTGACCTTGAAGCAAGGTCAAGATGCTATGTATGTTTTTTGGGGCCTTGTCATCATACACCATCTTGCCAAATTTGGTACCGATAGACTGAATAGTGTCCAAGAAATATCCAACGTTAAAGTTTTCCGGACGTCCGGACGGACGGACGGACGACTCGGGTGAGTACATAGACTCACTTTTGCTTCGCATGTGAGTCAAAAACGATTGGAGCACTGTACGGTGAGTTTGCTGGTTCAATGACCCCGAGCTTCAACATCTCGTCGATCTCGTCTACAAGCGTTTTCGCCATCCCATGAAGTATGGGTCTCGGTCGAACAAACACAGGTTTCTTCTCTGTAAGTTCGATTCTGCACTTCTCCAAGTTCGTAGTAATCGGTACATCAGTCAGATTCTTGGAGAATGCACTACAGATCGCTTTCGCCTCTTTTGTTCTTTCTCTACTCAATTCTTTACAGAAGTTCACGCTTGTGACATCTTCTGTACGAGTAGTTTCCAGCAGAGGAATCATCTTCTGAGTGTCTATTTGGAAGATATCATCGTTCATCGTATCATCTTCCTCGATGACTACGGCGATGTGTTCTTCTTCTTCTTCTTCTTCTTCAGGTGTAACGACAGCAACATCACGCGTGACGATGTCACGTTCCTGATATTCTTTCATCAGGTTGATGTGGAACACCTTTTGTTTCGTCCCGACTTTGACTCTGTAGTCAAACTGGTTGACTTTCTCAGTCACTACGTATGGGCCGCGCCAAGTCAACTCTAGTTTGTTGTGTTTCACGGGAAGCAGAAGTAGCACTTTCTTGCCGACTTCAATCGACCTGAGCGCAGTCTTCCGGTTGAAATACCGGGCTTGCTTCTGTGATGACTTAGCTAGGTTTTCTTTGGCAATCTCACACGTTTCTTCAATCCTGTTTCTGAGGTCGACAACGTATTCTGCCGTTGTCTTCTGTTCACCTTCGACCGATTCATCAGTCCATGCACGTCGCAGAACCTGCATGGGACCTCTGATGGTCTTGCCATACAGCATTTCAAAGGGTGAGAAACCAAGACTGTCTTGAGGTGCTTCGCGGTAAGCAAAAAGCAGTGCTGGGATGAATGTATCCCACAACACTGGCTGTTCTATTGCCAACTTCCTGAGCATGCTTTTGAGCGTTCCATTAAATCGCTCCACTAATCCATTGGCTTGAGGATGGAAAGGGGTGGTCATTTTGTGCTTGATGCTCAGAAACTGGTTCACTTCCTTCATGAGATTGGACGTGAACTGGGTTCCTTGATCGGTGATCACTTCGTCTGGAATTCCCAGTCTCGTCCACATCTCAAATAGTGCTTCCGCCACTGTGTCAGCACGAATATCCTTCAGTGCAACAGCTTCAGGATATCTTGTGGCGTAGTCCACCATAGTCAGAATGTATTGTTTTTTGCTTTCCGACATTGGCTTTATTGGACCAATGATGTCGACAGCGACCCTCTTGAACACGGGATTGATGGTAGGCATCTGTCCCAACGGTGCTTTCTTGGTTCTGCCTTTCGGCGCTGTTCGTTGGCATGTGTCACACGAGAGACAGTAACGTTTTATGTCTCCGACAAAACCTGGCCACCAGAACTCACACCGGATTCTATCAGTGGTTTTCTTTTGCCCGAGATGACCTGCCATCGGGTGGTCGTGCCCAAAAGAAAGAACTTTGGTTCTCATTTCTTTGGGAACAACGACTTTACTAGATTCACTCCCGGTTTTGTCGAGGGTTGTCCTGTACAAGATTTCTTTCTTGTAGACATACCTCACACCGTGGAATGACTCTCCTGAAACAGCCATCTGGCGTACTTTTGCCAGTGTTTCATCATCATTCTGAGCCTTCTTGAGATCTTGAGGGGAATACATCTTGTGTGTATTTCTGTCATCATGCCTAGTTCCCGGCACAGGTTTCTCATTCCGTTTTTTTTTTCTCTTCTCTTGCTTCCGTGTACTGACCGCCGCGTTGGTCTCACCTTGATACCAACTCGGGTCACGTACTGGAAACAAAGGGGTCTTCCTCTTGTTCTGGCCTACACCATACCATTTACCTATGAGGACAGGATAAATGGGATCATCGAGTATGACCACTTCGGTTTTGGCATCAAAATACGGACAGTCAATGTGGGCCACAGCCGTGGGACACAATTTCCGTGTTTTCTTCTCTGCGAGCGTAGTTTCTTTTTTCTTTGCCAAGTACCTTTCTTCAGGTATAAGGTCGGCCCTGACCATAATACCTGAGCATCCGGAATCGCGTAATGCTTTTACGATTCGGCCGTCTAATTTGATGAACACTTCCTCTTTGAAATCCTTCTTTTTGCACGACTTGCACAGCTTGTCAAGATGTACGGGGATTTCTTGTCCATCAAATTCATTTCGAACATGAACTGCGTGAACGCTTTCTCCCTTATTGGGACAAAATCGCGACAGGTGCCCTTTGCCCTTGCAAAAAAAAACAACAGCCTGTGGCTTTCAGTCTTTGTTTTTCATCATCGCTCACGTATTTATGTTCTTTCTGTGACGATTTCTCTTTCGCGTCACTTTCGACGACGTTCGAACCTTTCGTGTTCGAAAACGCGCTGCCGCTAGAATGGTTTTGGTGAGATTGCCGTGGCCTGATGTTCGAACGTGATTGTTCGTACTCCGTGGCAATTTCGCCCATTTCTTTCGCAGACTTCGGTTTCCGATCAAGTACGTGCAACATCACTTCGGTAGGGAAGGTGTTCTCTAATTGTTCTCTGAGAACTAGATCCTTCAGATCTGCCACATGTTCATCGCACTTGGCTAACTCGATCCATTTATCGAGGATGCGCTCAAGTTTGGTGACATGTTCTTCGTACGTGTCAGATGGGTTTCGCTTCAGCTGACGGAATTTCTTCCGATATTGATCTGCTGTCAGTTGAAATCCATCATACAACGCATTCTTCAAAGTGTTGTAATTGCGCGCGTCTTCGAAACTGAGTTTTGCAAAAATGGTTCTTGCTTTTCCTTTCAGGAAATACACCATTCTCGTAGCTTTGCGTTCGTCGTCGAGATGACAGTCGGTTGCATAATGTTCAAATTGTGCAAACCAACTCTCGATGTCGTCTTTGTCATCAAGAAAAGGGATTTTTGGGATAAAGTCGTCATCCCCACGACGCCTCGACGCGTTATTGTTGGCGTTGTCTCGGCGTGCTTCCGTTTGTATCCTCAACTGTTCTAGCTGAAACGCGCGATCGGCTTCTCGTTCACCGGCTTCACGTTCACGTTCACGTTCACGTTCCTCTCGTGCGCGTTCTTCAGCTACAAACTCACGCAAGTCTTTGCCTTCGAGTCCTAACTCTCGTCCTATCGCCAAAAGTTCGCGAGTCCACTCTAATCCGGATTTTACAGGGTGGATCGGACCTGCACGTTCATTACTCGCAGCGGATACATAAGTCGTTACACGCGCGCCTAACGTCTGAGAATCATTATCGCTCGATTCTCCTTGGGTGTTGACATATGTGTCACCACCTTCAACATCTGAAACTACGGCCTCGGCCGTATTCTGGTTCTGCGGGTCAGCGTTCATTCTTGCTATATGCGCCCTAGTACTCGGGTGTTTGGATGTTTGCATATCCTTTACGTTAACTCACACACAGATATTCACTGAATCAAACTGCAAATACGTGATGCTCGGTTGAAAAACCGATTTGACTAAACTGCTTTTCACACACTATTTACTAGAGAGAGAAAACTCCCCCACTATAGAATGAAGTGTTACTTTAGTGAAGCTCACTTTGCTACTTGAATTCATGAACGTTCAACGTTACCTCAGTAAACGTTACGTGTCCCAATGACACGATTTCTCTGAACCATTCTAATATCCTTTTATAACCACGGATACCTAACACTAGAATTTATGGTTCTTCTGGTATATGTCAAACAATATACCGTTCTATCGAGTGAACTTCATTTTAATATCTCATCGGCGCTCCATCAACGTGGACCTTTCGCCTATATTAATATCCACTCGATTCTATCGCACAGTAAGTCGAAATAAGACTCTTCAATTATCTACTGCTGTATAGATAATAATCTAAATTTCCTAACCCTTACTCTTGGCGTTGTGAAGTGTGACTGTCTGCAGAATCAACTTCACTTCCACGGTCCTTCTGGACGAAGATGAGTGCTATCCCTCGTATATAACCCAATTCGCCCACCAACCTCCCACGGCGACCAACAATATTATAAATTTTGTCGACTAAGGGACACAGGATGGCTTGACAGGGTGTTAGTCCACTGTCTTCTGTTATAGTTTTTTGTTTAGCACAGCCAAATAGGGGGAACTAAACTACTATAACATTAGTGCTTTACGTGAATTATTATAGTGACGTCAAAGCCTTGCGTCACTCTTCATTTGGATTATTCCCGTGTGCTGAAGCACACACGTCAGACTCTGTTATCGTTAAATGATGAACTAACTATAAACATGAATAAATACAAAAGTTGATTTATACGATGATGAACATGAACGGACGAACACACAAACGAAAAACGAATAGGGAATTTGTTTGAAGAAAATTTGTTTGGGGAAGCCAAATTGAAATTACGAGTTACAAAATCCCGGACGAAGCCCCCATATGTCACAAGTCAGTTTTCGTCAGCCTGTTTCTTTCTGCGTGCGCCTTCCAAAGGAAGTTTATGGAAGGAAAACACGCCGCCTTTTCGTATTAGCTAAAGAAACAGGTACTGCCTTGACTTTACTTTCCTTCACTCTTTCCCATGCTCTCGAAGTAGCGGAGAAAGGTCAACATTGGTTTACATAATTTAATACATGGATAGTGTTAATAAGATTCTTGCAATGCAGCACACATTAATCAGGTTAGTCTATATTTTTGCTAAATATCAGTATCGTACTAAATGTATCACACACTGTTCAAGCTAGGTCATGTTACTTGCATCACAGCACACTCTGATCAAATGTCTATTGCTGCTGGATTTCAATTCTGTCATGGTAATCTAACGTGACTCCGCTGCCGCAAACGTTCTTCAGAACTTTCCCTTGGAGGACATCAAAACAAAAGGAATACACATAATGTTTATGAAGTTTTGACTTAGCTCGATGTCATTGAAAAGGTACTCGAGATGACGTGCAGCACTTGACTGGTCTTGAAGACCGCGCTCCTGGTTTGGGTCATCACTCTTCTTCTCAAGACACCATCATCAAGTTAATAGCAGTAGTAGTCTGGTTACATCTCTCTCCACAATTACGGCAACATGAGGAAGAGGAAGATGAATGAATCAATTGGACCGTGGGTTCCTGAAACAGATCAAAGGGCCATATGTGTTACCTACACAGCCTGTCTAAAAGACTTGGTTTGTTCATATTTTATTATCGTTCTCATTCTATTACTGTGTTTCGGAAAATGGGGATTTGGCAACAGCGCACATTCAAACGTACACAACTTGACAACAACACAATGTACATGACTGACACGATACACTCATCTCCGCCCAGATCCCGTGGAACGATTGTCGATGTAATAATCACAGTCACTTACCTTCAAAGACAGGGGAACGGCTTTTCTTCCAAGCGTTCTTCGTTCCGTGGACTTGCGGAAAACGACCCTCTCGTGAAACGATTTTAGTTTACGTCAGTACACTTGGATACGTCACATGAATACGTCACTTGGATACGTCGTGTAATGCGCGAGTAGTCTCGGTTGCCTATTCTATTCTTGACAGGTTCGCGCCTCATAATAATAATTCATGACAGTGTGTCTGTGTGTGTGTGTTTGTGTGTGTGTAGTGTGCGTGTGTGTGTTTGTGTGTGTGTTTGTGTGTGTGTAGTGTGCGTGTGCGTGTGTGTGTGTTTGTGTGTGTGTAATGAGCGTGTGCATGTTTGTGTGCGTGTTTGTGTGCGTGTGTGTATGTGTGTGTGTGTGTGTGTGTGTGTGTGTGTGTGTTTGTGTGTGTGTGTGTTTGTTTATACTCCCCTTTTTTATCAATGGCTACGCGCAACTTTATATTGACTTAGTTGGAAATCTTAATCTCATAATCCTCTGAAATGGACTATATTCTATACAAGAAACACTTAACAAGGGTAAAAGGAGAAACAGAATCCGTTAGTCGCCTCTTACGACATGCTGGGGAGCATCGGGTAACTTCTTCACTGCGTGAGTGCGTGCGTGTGTGTGCGTTTGTGTGTGTGTGCGTGCGTGCGTGAGTGTGTGTGCGTGTGTTTATATGTATGTGTGCGTGTATGCGTACGTGCGTGCGTGCGTGTGTGTGTATGTGTGTGTGTGTGTGTGTGTTTTTCAGGGTTTGGGGTGGTGTTGTTGATTAAAAAGAAGACAAGTCACTATCTTTAAATAAAACAATATATAGGCCCTAAGCGCACGACCGATTTCAACCAACCCGCCATAGCGTTCTTCGTCTTCGGAGAAGTTTGGCATTGTATCCAGTGAGCCTCTGACGGCTGTGAGACCTAGATTCAGAGGACAAGCCGTGGTTCTTTTGCACGAGGTTGCGATGACACCGAGTCTTGTTACCTGATAGCGCGGTCCTGCCCTCTCCGTAATAAGCCTTGTATCACATTCTCCATCCCCACCACCACCACCACCACCACCACCACCGTCACACCATTGTCCCTGCTTCAGTGAAGGCCCGTCCAGACACGGCCGACCCTGTCCACATTTGACTTATGCTCAAAACGGCGCACCGCAGCGTGCTATGATCGCGAAGCGTTATTTGCAGAAGAATAGCGCGTGTTCTAATTTCTATGACACAGACATAGAACGACGGAAATTTGACCAATCAGAGCAAACCAGAGCGATGACGTCAGCTGCTCGCGGCGCGGCAGTCGAATGCAACTGAACCTTCTTGTCAGGTGACCCGCTCACTGAATACCGCGTTGTGAAAAAAATCGTCGATGTGTGGCCACTCGGCAAATCCCGCGCGACGCACAAAACGGCCTGCGGCGCATAGAGCGTAAAACGGCGGCCAAGTCTGGACAGGGCTTTACGTGTCTCTTAAAGGGCCGACCACATTTGGACGTCGTTCTATGTCTGTGTCATAGAAATTAGAACACGCGCTATTCTTCTGCAAATAACGCTTCGCGATCATGTCATGGCACGCTGCGGCGCTCCCACGTGGGCCGTTTTGAGCATAAGTCAAATGTGGACAGGGTCGGCCGGGAGTGTCTGGACGGGCCTTAAGTGCTAGTCACTGGCCAAATATCAACCGATCTCCGACCGACTTTCTAGAATTGTTTGTCAGAACAAAATTGGTGGAAAATCGCCCCATCGTGAAACAGTTGAGTAATACTTGCACATAACCACGGCATCATGTGTGTTGCTGGGCTGCGGAAGCGTGTCGACGAAAATTTAAAAGTTAAAGTACGGAGTAACAGAGAAGGATAAAGAAAGAAGGGTAACTATAGGTGGCGGTCAACGAGGAGGAGGATACATTACAATACAATACAATACAATACAATACAATACAATACAATACAATACAATACAATACAATAATCTTTATTCATCTCTAAAAGAGAAATTACAAGCTTGACTGTGTGTCTGTAAAATCAATCAATTAATCAATCAGGATGTGCAATAAGAAGAAAGAAGGCGAAAGTAATGAAGACAAGGATCTAATACGTCATCATATTTTTGCACGTCAGGCCTTGCGACACGGCAAAGCAAACCGCCAGAACAGTGGACACCCACCCACCCCCCCCCCCCCCCCCACCCCCAAAGGCCTTAACAAATCTGAGAATATCAGGTGTTAAAAACAGGGAATATTAAACTGGAGGTAAATTTACGGGGACTGGAAATCTTCAAACGGAAGAAAAATGGTCAAACCTTTGCATACTTCAAAAGGCAAGTTCTTAAAAGTGGACTGGTGACTTAAATCGGGATGGGAGGGGGGGGGGGTGGTGGTGATCTTTAAAGGGGGTTCTACAGTACAGTGGTACCTGCGATGAAAGGACACCCTTTGAACCATCCAAAAGTGCCCCTACATTGCAGGTGGCCTGTCATGACAGGTATGCTGGTAGAGATAGTAGAAGAAGGGACCACAGAAGGTGTCCTGTTAAGGGAGGTGTCCTCTTATAAGAAGGGCCACACATCGCAGGCATGCACCGCTGTACCATAGTGATGCCCGCGATGGAGAGCTGATGGAGACACGACTTACGTCTTCCAGTGACAGACTGGCTTTCATTTTTTTCTTTATTTGGTGTTTAACGTCATTTTCAACCGTTCAAGGTTATATCGCGACGGAGGGAAGGGGGATGATGGGATAGAGCCATTTGTCAAATTGTTTCTTGTTCACAAAAGCACTAATCAAAAATTTGCTCCAGGGGCTTGCAACGTTGTACAATATATGACCTTACTGGGAGAATGCAAGTTTCCAGTACAAAGGACTTAACATTTCTTACATACTGCTTGACTAAAATCTGCACAAAAATGGACTATATTCTATACAAGAAACACTTAACAAGGGTAAAAGGAGAAACAGAATCCGTTAGTCGCCTCTTAGACATGCTGGGGAGCATCGGGTAAATTCTTCCCCCTAACTCCCGCGGGGGGAACTGGCCTTCACCGGTTTTGACACAACGTACAAGATCCGACCACTAACAGCATGCTGGTTTGCTTGCACAGCCTTCATTCATCCCTGTCAGATTTTCCTATCTATGGAACGCCAAAACTGAGATTTTACCGGGTAAAATCTACAGGTAGATTCTACCGATTAAAAAGTCAGTTTCGGCGCACATGGGGGAATTTTTTTCCCGGTAGTTTGATTAGCCAACGACGAAGCTTTCTGCTTGGTAAAAAATCTACTAGGTATCTCAGGCTCTCATTGGCCCAATTTATACCGGTATTGCCAAGAGAACCAATCAAGTTCAGAGATATCCGGTAGATTTCCGAAATCTACCGGTAGATTTCCGAAATCTACCGTAAGATTCTACCGGGTAAAAAGTCAGTTGTGGCGTTCCATACCTATCAGCTTACATTGTATTAAGGCTGCATTCATTACAAACACTGCTGTATAAGCATGTTGGGAACAACAACTTCAACAAAACAATATCAAAGCAACACCAAACCCATACCTCTTCCTAATGAGTCAATCGAAGAAAGTAGATTTCCAAAATGACTACTCTCTTTCATCAACGGAAAAAGAGAAACAGTGCATTGATTTGTTTACAAAACAATTCTATTGAAATGTTTACACGATTTGTTCTTATTTAAGATTAATCGCGTTAATGTGACAGCAACCGATCTTAGCAAAGAATGTTTTGGTCGAGTTCAAATAAAATCGATAGTTCAATTCAGCGAGTACGATTTTAAACGTTTACTCTGATGCGGTTGATGGAACTAGCGCACGGCTGACTGCAGCGATACAGAGATTAGTTGATTAAAAAAATCTAACGCTGCACAGAAAAAAGTCATATAAGTGACCCTCCATCACGAAATGAGTCGCATGTCACCTTTGCATGATTTTCATATTTTTACATTTTACTAAAGAATTTTTATGCTCTATCCAGTGGTGAAAACCGTTTTAGAAAAGAGCAAAAACTGTTTGAGTTATAAGCCTGTGACTAAGGTGACCCTCACACTGTTACCAGACACTCCCCGGACTTATATTAAGCCTAACGCAGAACCGCGCGAGGTGACATGCGACTCATTTCGTGGTGGAGGGTCACATAAGACAAAAGTTACCATTACATGTGAAAGCGATGCCGTGATTGCCTCTGGGCACATATTGTTTATTTTACAATTTGAAGAATTTTCCCCCTGACAGTAGACAGTATATGCACCTCACTAGAGCGAAACAATTATCCATGATAGATTTAAGCCTATTTACACACACACTCAAACACACCCCCCCCCCCCCCCTCTACAAAAAAAACACGCACACAAACACGCACACACGCACAGACACAAACACGAACACACACAAACACGCACACACGCACGCACGCACGCACAAACACACACACACACACACACACACACACACACACACACACACACACACACACACACACAAAGGAACCAGACTCATGACAGAAAGACAGAGACAGTGGACCCTACCTGAAATACTGCCCAGTGGCTGCCGCTGATATATACGCTGTGGTCTGACCGACAAAAAGTTGCACGTCGGTGACTGTAAGCAGTGCTTGACAGCAGTGTTAAATTCCACTCCAATAACTGAAAGCAATTTACCAACTGTGGAATGCATCAAAAAGAGTTGTTTATTTGGTGTTTAACGTCGTTTTCAACCACGAAGGTTATATCGCGACGGGGGAAGGGGGGAGATGGGATAGAGCCACTTATCAATTGTTTCTTGTTCATAAAAGCATTAATCAAAAATTTGCTCCAGGGGCTTGCAACGTAGTACAATATATTACCTTACTGGGAGAATGCAAGTTTCCAGTACAAAGGACTTAACATTTCTTACATACTGCTTGACTAAAATCTTTACAAAAATTGACTATATTCTATACAAGAAACACTTAACAAGGGTAAAAGGAAAAACAGAATCTGTTAGTCGCCTCTTACGACATGCTGGGGAGCATCGGGTAAATTCTTTCTCGTCCCAACCAATATGGGACTCCCCCAAACCCGCGGGGGGTTAAAAAAGAGCTCGGTATGAATCACTGACAAAGTCGACTCTTCAGGGAATATTTCGAGAATCGCTGGGTGGTACAGAGCCAGGGTTGACACAGTTATCTGTTATCATTAAATCAATGTTTCTTTGTATGTGTAACAGTTATTTCAGGCGAATGTAGGTCTACCAGTGTTTTGTCAATGTAGAAGTGAACGTCAAGACCTGAAAGACTTGGGGGAGAGAGATCGAGAACAAAAATGTATCTTGCCGGTATTGACGTTCACAATTGTTTGAATTTTTAAGATATGTGATTGCGTGGACTCTGCTCTGCATTGTGTCATTTTTTTTATTTAAAATTTCCCGGATGATCCAGGAAATAATTATGTTCCCTGAGAATTGAGAAACTAATATAACTTTAGCCCACGAAAACGTCATGTAATGACACTATTTCCAGTCATATCGGAGAGGCGCGTTGCAATAATTCAAATACTGAGAAACACATCAATTACCCATTAAATTTTACGCAGCTGTTCGACCAAAGTCAAACCCTTCTCTTCGTGTTTCACAACATAAACGTAATTTGATGTTTCCAAATTAAACATCACCGAGGCAGATAGATTCGTTACGGTTTCAAGCATTAAGAAGATAACCTTGAGGACACTGATATTTGCAAGGGAACATCACGCTTTCGTCTTTTAAAGAAAAAAAAAACACGAAGCTGAGGCAGAGTTTCAACTTCTTCTTCTTCTTCTTCTTCTTCTTCTGTTTCTTCTTCTGTTTCTTCTCCTCCTTCTTCTTTGTTGATGGACTGAATCTCTCACGGCTTTTACGTGTTTGACCGTTTTCACCCCGCCTTTTAGGCAGCCATAGGCCTACGCCACTTTCGGGGGAGGCAGCGTTTCCACTGAACGCAAGTATAGTTCTTTACATATGCTCCATTAATCGAGAGTCCGACGTGCGACGGTAAGTGCTCGGGTTCAGTCATGCAAGCTGGATCACTTTGCGATGATTTGAAAGCACGCGCACAATGATCGAAGCGACAGATTAAATGACTACAGAAGTGCATTAGACTAGAAGTAGCGCTAGCCCACCACCATTACATCTAGTCGACTCGCGGTGATACATTTGCCCATTGGGATCTCCCCCCAAAAGCCAATGTTACTAACAATAGAATGCATGAGTACTGTTGGGAAAGAAAGGTACTGACGTTATTTCATAAAAGGATTTCCCAACCCAGAATTCTCTTTTTTTGTTGAGATTTGGAATATCTAGTTCGGGACTACGACGCTCTATGGGCAGTTAATTATTGAAAAAAAAGGGTTAAAAACGGGCGTCTGTTGTTCGTCCGTCGATTCGACGAGGACCACTCTAGTCGTCCGGGGGTTGCTGGGGCTGGCTATTTCTGTGTGTGCGTAGATGGCTGACAAGGCCGATCCTGGCACGGAAGGTTCGGACACAAAAGGGACAAGGGACGAGTGGGACGTCTCCAGGAGGGTTGATGGCACGGGCTTTTCGGGTCTGTCTCATCAATTCAGCGGCGGTGGTTCTGCTGGCCTCGCACATCTTGGCGCCTTTGTGGATGGAGGAGCGCCAGGTGGCACGATCCAGTGCAGATTTCTCCCACGTGTCAGGGTTGATGGAAAACGCTTTCAGTGAGGCTTTGAGAGTGTCTTTGAAGCGTTTCTTCTGTCCTCCGTGGGACCGCTGGCCCTGTTGCAGCTCGCCATAGAACAGTCTTTTGGGCAGTCTTTCGTCTGACATACGGGCTACGTGCCCAGCCCAGCGAAGCTGGGACTGCATCAGGATGGTAGTGATGCTGGGGAGATCTGCTCTGGCTAGCACTTCTGTATCTGGGACTTTGTCCTGCCACTTTATGCCCAGGATCTTTCTGAGACTTGTTGTGTGGAAATGATTCAGTTTCCTGGCATGTCGTTGGTACACTGTCCATGTCTCGCAAGCGTAGAGCAGCGTTGGGAGCACCACTGCCCTGTACACTTTCAGCTTGGTCTGGGTGGTGATGCCTCTTCTGTTCCAGACATTTGGGTACAGTCTGCCAAAGGTAGAGCTGGCTCTCGCTATTCTGACGTTCACTTCGTCGTCGATGGTGACATTTTGCGACAGTGTGCTGCCCAGGTAGGTGAAGCGGTTCACCGTGTTGAGTCTCTGGCCATTGACGGTGATGTCAGGCTCGACATAAGGTTTTCCAGGCGCTGGCTGATGAAGGACTTCAGTCTTCTTAGTGCTGATCGTCAGACCAAAGTTTGAGCAAGCGCTGGAGAACATGTCAACGCTGCATTGCATATCAGCTTCTGAGACAGCGTTGAGGGCACAGTCATCAGCAAACAGGAAGTCTCTAATGATATCCTTCGTGACCTTGGTTTTTGCTTGGAGCCTCCGAAGGTTGAACAGTTTACCATCTGTGCGGTACCTCGGGGCGATCCCGATATCTCCGTCTCGGAAGGCGTCTGTCAGCATGGCCGAAAACATGAGGCTGAACAGTGTCGGTGCCAGGACACAGCCTTGTTTGACCCCATTTGTGACTGGGAATGGGTCAGACGTCTCTCCGCTGTCTTGGACTCTGGCCTGCATGCCCTCGTGGAACTGCTGTACCAAGGCGATGAATTTCCTTGGGCATCCGTACTTGGCCATGATATTCCACAGACCCTCTCTGCTGACGGTGTCGAAGGCCTTGGTCAAGTCGACATAGGTTGAGAACAGGTCAGAGTTTTGCTCCTGGCATTTCTCTTGTAGCTGCCTGGCAGCAAACACCATGTCGATGGTCCCACGCTCTTTCCTGAATCCACACTGACTCTCAGGTAGGAGCCCCTGGTCGAGGTGTGCTGTGAGGCGGTTGAGCAGGAGCCTGGCAAGGATCTTCCCTGCAATGGAGAGCAGGGATATGCCTCTGTGGTTGTCACAGGCCTGTCTGTTTCCTTTTCGCTTGTACAGGTGTATGATAGAAGCGTCTTTGAATTCCTGAGGAATTGTCTCAAGTTCCCACATCAAGAGAAACAACTGGTGAAGCCTTTCGGTCAGAGCTGCTCCCCCTTCCTTGTAGACCTCAGCTGGGATGGCGTCTGATCCAGGTGCTTTGCCACTTGATAGGAGACGTATTGCTTTCTGGGTCTCAAGCAAGGTTGGAGGGTCATCCAGCGCTTCGTTGATGGGCACTTGGGGGAGACGATTTATGGCTTTGTCATTGATGGTTGAAGGGCGATTCAGGACGTTGTCAAAATGCTCAGCCCACCTGTCAAGGATCTTCTCTTTGTCTGTGATGAGAGTGATCCCATCTGCGCTAAGGAGGGGGCTTGATCCTGAGGTCGTGGGACCATACACTTCTTTCAAGGCATCGTACAAGTTCTTCATGTCGTGCCTGTCAGCATAGCCTTGGATCTCGTCGGCTTTGTTGCTGAGCCAAGTGTCCTGCATCTGTCGAAGCTTCTGCTGTACAAAACTGCGTATGTTGTTGAACGCATCTTTCCTTGCCGTGGACTTGGGTTTTTTGAGGTAGGCTTGGTGGAGGTGGTGTTTCTCATCCAGTAGCTGTTTGATGTCCATACAGCTTTCATCGAACCAATCCTTGTGCTTTCTGATTTGGGGCCCCAAGGTCTCTGCGGCTGTGTTGTATATCAGTTCTCTGAGAACCGCCCAGTCCGCCTCCACATTCTTATTTTCCAGGGAAATGGCATCCAGGCGTTCTTCCAGAGCGTTCACAAAGGACTGCTTGTCGCTAGTGGTCTTCAGTTTCGTGACATTCAACCGTTTGGGGGGCTTCTTCCCTTGCGGGTGCCGTTTTGGCTGAATGCGGATGTTGAGCTTTGTGATGATGAGGCGGTGGTCTGTCCAGCACTCAGCGCCACACATGGACTTGGTCACTCGCACATCCTGCCTGTCCCTCTTCCTCACGATGACGTAGTCAATGAGATGCCAGTGCTTTGAGCGGGGGTGCATCCATGACGTCCGGTTGCGGGTAGGGAGGCGGAAGATCGTATTGGTGATCAGCAGCTCGTGTTCGGCGCAGGTCTGGAGCAAGAGTAGACCGTTGCTGTTGCAGTGACCTACTCCGTGTTTTTCTAGGACTCCCTCCCAGGCAGCGTTGTCAGTGCCAACCCTTGCATTGAAGTCACCTAACAAGATGAGCTTGTCTGCTTTCGGAACATCAGCGATGATGGTGTGAAGTTCTTCATAGAACTTTGCCTTTGCTTCATCTGGGTTGGTCATGGTTGGAGCATAGGCACTGATGATGGTAAGATGCTTCCTTCCCGCGAGCAGGGGGAGTTTCATGGTCATGAGCCTGTCGTTCACTCCCTTGGGAAGTCCAGCCAGCTTGCCAACAAGAGCCAATGAAGGGGGGTACTAACTTGTAGTATCATTCGCTTGTGGTGACTAGGAATTTGACCGCTGTGAGCGAACATCAAAGATGTATTGGACTGGTTAGTGTTAGGAGAGCTCGTATTGCCATAATCCCAATAGGATATAGGGGTTAGGCCGTGCGTTTGTAATCTTCGCGTTTCACCTTTTGATGACCCTGACCTTGGGATCAGCCTATTACTAAATCAGGGGTGCATTAGGAAAAAGGGTGACCGAGTTGTAAAGTGCACTTGCCTCGGAAGCGAGACTGAGGATCAAAGCGCAAATACTAATTTATGTATCACTGCATGCTACCACTAATGGCACAAATCCTGGAATTGTTTTGAACGCATTGTGACATTTTGATGTTTGGCCTGGTTCATCATCATCTCACGCTCAACTTGATTTAAACAGGTCGAGTTTTCGTCATATTTAGTTGGTATCTTACGTTTTTGTCGGCTCGATTTTGGGGGTACCCTTATTTGAGCGTCGGTCACGTGATTCCTGTAAAATATATCTTTGATCCAAAAAGCGTGCCTGATAGTCAAGTGGACAGCCTAAAATAGCAAAAAAAAGTTGGAATGAAACGACATGGGAATTAAAGCTGAGGTCTCTCCATGGCTATTCGGGGCTATGTGTTTGAAAAGATAGGGCTAATAACCATGTACAGAATTCTGTATTATGGCGAACGTGGCCCGAAACCCCACCTATTATGCGTGTATGACCTTGACAGCTTTATTCCACGCTTGAAGTTTGCTGTGGTAACTTCCGGTTCGCTCTCTCAGGGCTGAGCATACTAAATAGTCAAGAGAGATCGATCAGAAAAAATAAACGCCTGATATTTCGGGGCCGATGTCTTAACCACTAGGCCATTCCACCAGGGTTGACAAAGAGAAAAAAATTGACATTGGTATATGGGTCGTTTTCAAAAAATGTCGCCAAATGGGTCCAACTTTTTTCGAAAAATGAAGTTTGTAAAATCGTTATTTTGATTTTAGGTCTGGAATCTGCATTCATTTATTAGTTAAAAACTGAAGTAAGCCACCTTAATGACGAGTATTAAGAACAATATCTTCAAAATGCGAGAGCTACTGTTGACGCGTTTCACAAAAAATGTCGTATGCGTGGAAGTTACATGATGTCTGCAATTAGCGTATATTCTGCGTATTACTTGACACTGTCTTCATTTATGTGGCTGCATGCTGCCCCTGAATGTAGTTGAATGTAAAATGTCAAATAAGCATATCTTTTCTTTAAAATTTCACCCAATCTTTTCCCTGCCTAGCTCGTTAGGGGGATATTGCGCGCCCTTGAACTTGTCTCTCGAGGAACATGGGACGCATTCTTACGATACAAAAAAAAATCGCTTTCTCCGGGATGAACGGAGAAGAAACATTCTGAAAAGACAATTGAAAGCCCGCAGATAAACTATAGAGACAGGCAAATAATTGTCTACTGCTGCCAAAGACGCTTTTATATTTGAAGCAATAACAACGTCACGAAGCTATTCTGAGTTTCGTGGTGAGCAGCCCAAGTGAAAAAGTACCACATAGTATACTATAGTATACTATAGTAAATGTACCGTGTACATTAGTACCAATTTCAAAGTACTATAGTATACTATAGTAAATGTACCATGTACTATAGTATGTACTATAGTATATGGTTCTGAGTACTATGGTACTGTGAAGTAAATGTACCATGTACTATAGTACAAACTTTAGTACTATAGTATACTATAGTAAATGTACCATGTAAAATAGTATGTACTATAGTACATGGTTCTGAGTACTATGGTACTGTGAAGTAAATGTACCATGTACTCTTGTACAAACTTTAGTACTATAGTACGAAGTACTTTGTACTATGGTACATTGTGGTACACTGGTACTACAGTACATAGTGTGTGTTGTTTGTCCGTCGATTCGACGAGGACCACTCTAGCCATCCGGGGGTTGCTGGGGCTGGCTATTTCTGTGTGTGCGTAGATGGCTGACAAGGCCGATCCTGGCACGGAAGGTTCGGACACAAAAGGGACAAGGGACGAGTGGGACGTCTCCAGGAGGGTTGATGGCACGGGCTTTTCGGGTCTGTCTCATCAATTCAGCGGCGGTGGTTCTGCTGGCCTCGCACATCTTGGCGCCTTTGTGGATGGAGGAGCGCCAGGTGGCACGATCCAGTGCAGATTTCTCCCACGTGTCAGGGTTGATGGAAAACGCTTTCAGTGAGGCTTTGAGAGTGTCTTTGAAGCGTTTCTTCTGTCCTCCGTGGGACCGCTGGCCCTGTTGCAGCTCGCCATAGAACAGTCTTTTGGGCAGTACATAGTACTGCGGTACAGTATAGTATACATGCATTTTGTGTTTTTTATTTTTATTTTTTATTAATATAACTTATCAGCTAAGTATCACAATTTTTTTTTCTTTGAAATGTAATTAAACAAGTCGCGTAAGGCGAAAATACAATATTTAGTCAAGTAGCTGTCGAACTCACAGAATGAAACTGAACGCAATGCCATTTTTCAGCAAGACCGTATACTCGTAGCATCGTCAGTCCACCGCTCATGGCAAAGGCAGTGAAATTGACAAGAAGAGCGGGATAGTAGTTGCGCTAAGAAGGATAGCACGCTTTTCTGTACCTCTCTTTGTTTTAACTTTCTGAGCGTGTTTTTAATCCAAACATATCATATCTATATGTTTTTGGAATCAGGAACCGACAAGGAATAAGATGAAAGTGTTTTTAAATTGATTTGGACAATTTAATTTTGATAATAATTTTTATATATTTAATTTTCAGAGCTTGTTTTTAATCCAAATATAACATATTTATATGTTTTTGGAATCAGCAAATGATGGAGAATAAGATAAACGTAAATTTGGATCGTTTTATAAATTTTTATTTTTTTTTACAATTTTCAGATTTTTAATGACCAAAGTCATTAATTAATTTTTAAGCCACCAAGCTGAAATGCAATACCGAAGTCCGGGCTTCGTCGAAAATTACTTGACCAAAATTTCAACCAATTTGGTTGAAAAATGAGGGCGTGACAGTGCCGCCTCAACTTTCACGAAAAGCCGGATATGACGTCATCAAAGACATTTATCAAAAAAATGAAAAAAACGTTCGGGGATTTCATACCCAGGAACTCTCATGTCAAATTTCATAAAGATCGGTCCAGTAGTTTAGTCTGAATCGCTCTACACACACACACACACACAGACACACAGACACACAGACACACACACACACACGCACATACACCACGACCCTCGTTTCGATTCCCCCTCGATGTTAAAATATTTAGTCAAGTTTTGACTAAATATAACAAGTCGCGTAAGGCGAAAATACAATATTTAGTCAAGTAGCTGTCGAACTCACAGAATGAAACTGAACGCAATGCAACGCAGCAAGACCGTATACTCGTGGTCCACCGCTCACGGCATAGGCAGTGAAATTGACAAGAAGAGCGGGGTAGTGGTTACGCTATGCTGCATAGCACGCTTTTCTGTACCTCTCTTCGTTTTAACTTTCTGAGCGTGTTTTTAATCCAAACATATCATATCTATATATGTTTGGAATCACCCAATAAACATGCCAGAACTGGGCCACTGCTGGCGTTTTGATGGCAATGCCAGTTGCCAGAACTACTGCCATCAAAGGCCCACCTATGGCCCAATGCTGGCATATTACCCGTATGCACATTGGCAAATTGATGGGCCATCACTGGCAAGCCAGCACTTTGCCAGCAAAAACCCATCATTTATTTGCTGGCTTTTTGATGGCTTGCCATCATTTTTCCAGCAATTTGCCAGCAATTTGCCAGCAAAAACCCATCATTTATTTGATGGCTTTTTGATGGCTTGCCATCATTTTGCCATCATTTTGCCAGAATTTTGCCAGCAAAAACCCATCATTTATTTGATGGCTTTTTGATGGCTTGCCATCATTTTGCCATCATTTTGCCAGAATTTTGCCAGCAAAAACCCATCATTTATTTGATGGCTTATTGATGGCTTGCCATCAAAAACCCAGCATTTTGCCAGCATTTCGCCAGCATTTTGCCAGCATTTTGCAGGTTTTTAGTTCCATATAAAAAAAAACTTTTTTCCATATATTTTCCGTTAATGGCCCTTTACCTGCTGAAATTACCGGGCCACAACTGGCCCGGCAAAATGCCATATTTCTGTCTTTACCATTGCCAGCAAAATGCCAATAAGTTGCAGGAAATATACCAATACCACTGATTCGGATAGAATGACGGCTCTATTCATGTACTCGATCTGCACAGTCTTGTTAGCCCATAGATGGTTGTTAGAAGTCTATAAATATGCTTTGTTTTGTCATTTTTTACTGTGAATGTAATAACAATAACAAAACACAGCACATCAATGGACTTTTCAACCCATGCTGGCGGCAAGACGTGCGCAAATAAAGCAAAGGGCAATGCTGTCAAGCTGTACATTAGCAATATGCATATGCGTAATTATCAAATTCATCAGTAAAATGCAATTGAAATGCTAATCACATTTGTCGTGTAACTTATCTGGCAAGTAAAGGCAGTGGTTTTGACAGAATATCGTCATCAACGCAGTTATAGCGGGCACAACAACAATACAGTAATATATATTAAAAACAAAACAAATGTAAAGCTTCCAAACAGCAACGACTCATTACGAAACATTACAGAAACGTACGCTTTGTTTTCAGTTGCTCACTGTTTTATTTTATTTGTACAGCGTTCTAAATTTCACACTCGAGACATGATGACCAAAGGCAGGAATGTTTCTTGTTCACTTCCCAGTAAACCTCCGTAGGATTGTCTTGATTCTGTCATTTCTCTGTTCGCATCCGCAACGTTGAGATAACGCTTCTTTTCTTTGTCCTGACGTCGTAGCCTACGGTAAGCCATTGAAACTCTCAAGTCCTCCTGCCGTTCACCTCTTGAAACATGAAAGCAAACGAGTTTTGTTGGTTTTAATTCATTATTCCATATCACACACACACACACACACACACACACACACACACACACACACACACACACACACACACACACGCACACACACAACCAAACAACCAAACAAACGCAAGCATACACGCAGGCATGCAAGCAAACAGCACACGCACGCACGCACGCGCGCGCGCTCACACACACACACGCGCACACACACACACACACACACACACACACACACACACACACACACACACATACACACACAGAGGCATTCTCACAGAGAGGACGACTTCTTGTAATCTATCATATTTTCTGAACTGACTAAAATGCCAAGCAAAAGTAAGGGGTCAACAGGAATATGTATTTTGATCTAACCTGCGAAGCTTACGTTGTCTCGGACAGCTCTCTTGCGTTTCTCTCAGGAACTGAGACCCAGGCGAGCTGCATCTTGTCCAGTTGGGCAGTCAGACACTTGCACAAATCTTTGTCCTGGAGTGAATAGACACATACTCAATGTCAACATTCACAAGATGCAATTTGTTTGGTTACAAGTAAGCTTATGGTAATGCCTATGGTGCTTTTCTTTTGACAGAGACAAAACAAACTCAATCACACAAAGAAAGGAAAAAGGCACACACACACACACACACACACACACACACACACACACACACACACACACACACACACAACCGCGCGCGCGGGCGCACACACACACACACACACACACACAACCGCGCGCGCGGGCGCACACACACACACACACACACACGCGCGTGCGCGCGCAGATTCTTTCTTACAGAGAGGACGACTTCTTAAAGTCTATTATATTTTGCGAACTGACTCAAACGTCCAGCAGAAGAAAGTTGAAAAAAAGACCGACAACGGAGGAAAAGAACAAGAAGATACTAGATCTAACGCCGTTGCGACGACCTGCTCACACAACTGTTTGTGAAACTCACCACGCTTGCTTCTAGCCGGAGGAGATCGGACGCGTACTGAAATCGAAGAAGGTGCTTTGGAAATTCCTTGAAGTTGAATGCAAAACAAATAACCGGACATCTGCAGAACCACCGCGGGCCGGATTTAGTTGACAATGCGTCATCATCACGAGTGACGTCAAGATATTTCGACATTTGTTTGTACATTACGTCACTCCAAGTGAGAAAGTCATACCGCTGTGCTGTCGCAGATCTTCTTGCCAGCAATTATCCAGCATTGGCCCACTGCTGGCGTGCCAGCAAAAACCCACCTATAATTGCCAGCAAATCGCCACCTATGGCCCAATGCTGGCAAACAAGCACTGGGCCACCAATGGCGTGCCAACAGTGGGCCAATTAAGGCATTTTACTGGCCGACAATATTACTGGAATGCCAGAGATGGGCCAGTGATGGCAAGCCATAACTGGGCCTTTGTTGGCAAACCATAATTGGCCCAGTGTTGGTTTTTTTATGGCCAGCTTTACCAAACTTGCCAGCAAAAAGCCAGCAGTGGCCCAGTTCTGGCATGTTTATTGGGAAGATGCAATTTTTTTTAAATCGATTTCGGAAATTTAATTTTAATCATAATTCTTATTTTTAATTTTCAGAGCTTGTTTTTAATCCGAATATAACATATTTATATGTTTTTGGAATCAGCAAATGATGGAAAATAAGATAAACGTAAATGTGGATCGTTTTATAAATTTTTATTTTTTTTTACAATTTTCAGATTTTTAATGACCAAAGTCATTAATTAATTTTTAAGCCACCAAGCTGAAATGCAATACCGAAGTCCGGGCTTCGTCGAAGAGTACTTGACCAAAATTTCAACCAATTTGGTTGAAAAATGAGGGCGTGACAGTGCCGCCTCAACTTTCACGAAAAGCCGGATATGACGTCATCAAAGACATTTATCAAAAAAATGAAAAAAACGTTCGGGGATTTCATACCCAGGAACTCTCATGTCAAATTTCATAAAGATCGGTCCAGTAGAATCGCTATACACACACACAGACACACACACACACACACACGCACATACACCACGACCCTCGTTTCGATTCCCCCTCGATGTTAAAATATTTAGTCAAAACTTGACTAAATATAAAAACAACATTGTTTTTCAAATTTTGTTTTATATGACCAGTTGTGCATGTAAACGTGTTGCGTGTGTTTTTACCAGGTAGTCATACTGTACATACATATACGATTTATTATGTTTTGTGCGTGCGTGTGTGTGAATTAAGCCGTTTGTTGGAGATGACATTAGATATTTTCAAACTTGTTAACTGTGCATTTGCAATACTTTGTGCTCACACACACACACACACACACACACGCTCGCGCGCGCACACACACAAACACATGGGTGTGCACATATTCACACAGGAGAAAGGGAGAAGACTTTTGTAACGTCAGATTTACATAAGTATAGTTCGTTTTTGGCTCACGTAAGTGTAGCCTATGCGATCGTAACTTTGTCTGTCTGTGCGTGCGTGCGTGCGTGCGTATGTGCGTATGTGCGTGCGTGCGTGTGTATGTCTGTGGTAGAAACTCTAACATTTGAAGACGTCACATTACATTGACAACATTTGAAGACGTCACATTACATTGACGTCACATTATGACGTAAGAGGGTTAGACGTCACGCGAAGGAAGTACTGAAAGTCTCGGTCATTATTATTTTGAGCGGGCCGAGACTAGTTGGCAGTCGTGTCCCTGTAAGTAGGCTACATGCAGACAGACAGATCTAGATCTAGTGTCTCGCTTTCTTGCACAGTTTCACCTATGCTCTTTCTCTGTGTGTGTGTGTGTGTGTGTGTGTGTGTGTGTGTGTGTGTGTGTGTGTGTGTGTGTGTGTGTGTGTGTGTGTGTGTGTGTGTGTGTGTGTGTGTGTGTGTGTGTGTGTGTGTGTGTGTGTGTGTGTGTGTGTGTGTGTGTGTGTGTGAGTGTGTGTGTGTGTGTGTGTGTGTGTGTGTTTGTGTGTGTGTGTGACGGAGTGATTGAGTTTGTGTTACTGTTTGTCGATTTCTTACTGAGCCTTGATGGCTTCGCCTCTTGTTTGTAAACGGTTAGCATCAAATGTAAAATTAATATTTCATTAACGTTAGCTGGGAACGCTTCTCACAAAAAGTTTTCAAAAGAGAATTTAACAATTGCCTTAAAAGGTAGAGGATAAGGATAAGATTGTATATAGTCCTGTGAGGTTGCCCTCATGGAAATTCGGGCTGCTTTCTCCATGGGGAAAGCGAGCTGCCATACAGTATACGGCGATACTCACACATTTTTTTCCTGCATGCGTGTATTCATGTTTCCGAGCCCTGAGACTTTCGTTGTGAACTTGGATTCTTTATCGTGCGCATGCGTGCACGCGAGGGTGTCAGTTCGGCCACCGAGGAGAGTCTGCACGATGTTGACTCTGGGAAATAAATCCCTCGCCGAACGTGGCGATCGAACCCACGCCAGCGCCGCTATCGACTGAGCTATTTCCCGCCCGCCCGAAACGCTTATATAATGGTCTGCAGTGAAATTTTGAAACAATACCTTTTTTATGTTAAATTTAACGTTTGCCAAAATAATTCTTCATGTAGGATCAAGTGCAAAGTTCTTGGTTTGACCTGAAGTTGACTGAATTTTGCTGTGTGTAAAATATTGTTTCATTTAAATAATTTGACCGCCAATAGTAGGTGAACGTAACTGTAGAAATCTCAGGCGTATTCTAATGCCCAGCAAAATGCCATCAAAACAGCAGAACCAGCAACAACCCGATGATCACCAGCACCAGCAACAACAACCTGGTGACCTACAGCAGCAGCAACATGACGATCCACAGCAGAAGCAACATGAGGATCCACAGCAGCAGCAGCAACAAGAACCTAATTACCAACATCAACAAGAACCTGATGAACAACAGCAGCAGCAGCAAGAACCTGATGACCAACAGCAGCAGCAACAAGACTCTGATGAGCAACAGCAGCAGCAACAAAAACCTGATGACCAACAGCAGCAGCAACAAGAACCTGATGACCAACAGCAGCAGCAGAGACATGAAGATCAACCGCAGCAGTGTGGTGTGTCTTCGTCTTTTGTGGGTGCTCCTTGCGTGGGGCGCGCCTCTTCACAATGCACTAGTAGCAACAATGGTGTTCACCAGAAGCCCTTTCACCAGCAAAATGGATGCTATATGTGCAGTGGGAGGAGGTGTGTGTTGTGCGGGGGGCACTTGCAGGAGACGAGGACATTCCACAGTGTTGTTAATAGAGGTACACACAATATCAGAACTTTCATGTCCTGTGACACAACCAACTTGGTTTACCTAATTGACTGTGGCAAATGCAAAAAATGTCAGTATGTCGGCGAAACTGGACAGACACTTAAAAAACGTTTCTATGGCCACAGGCACAACATCAAACACTACAAAGATCATGCAGGACACACGGACAGTACATCAAAATATACACGAGAAGATACAATGGTCGCTAAACATTTTAATCTCCCTGGACATACACTGGCAGACATGCAATGCACAGCCATAGAAAAAATCCATGCAGAAGACATTGCTTTGAGAAAAAGAAGAGAAAGGTTCTGGAGACATCAGCTGCAGACCAATTTCCCTGACGGACTTAATGTGTTTGACTAATTGACTGTTGCTACCCTCTGTATTTGTTATTACGAGGCTGTTCGCGGATATAATGTTTGGATATTTTTCTATAATTATCCCTTTGTTGTTCGCAGCAGAGTACACAACGTCTTTTGACGCTATCAACAAGATAAACAGTGTCCTATGGCTATAAACTTATCAGCCTTGTAACATGTTAGCTCCCTGGATCGCATTCAACACCTGGAAGTATACATGTGTGTGTGTGCGTGTGGGAGTGAGTGTGCTCAAGTGTATGTGCTTGCAAACATATGACGTTTTACCTTTACTGCTTACTTTAGAGAGAGAGAGAGAGAGAGAGAGAGAGAGAGAGAGAGAGAGAGAGAGAGAGAGAGAGAGAGAGAGAGAGAACAATAGCAAATTTACACGTGTTTTATCTATTTTTAGAATGACGTCATTTGTATTCTTACGTAATTTCCTTTCTGTTTTTACGTCATCGTTTGTTTTGATTCCATTACATGATTACTGAAGAAGGAGTTTTCACTCCGAAATATTTATTTCATTTTGGTGTTTGGGTGTTATTTTTTTATTCTTATTTAAATAATTTGAGAGAGAGAGAGAGAGAGCGAGAGAGAGAGCGAGCGAGAGAGACAGAGACAGAGAAAGAGACAGACAGAGACAGAGACAGAGAGACAGAGAGAGACAGAGGGTTGTGGCATACAAGCATGACAAACAAGGTTTTTTTCAACTAGTCTTCACCCAGAGAGGCACCCCTATTCTAATCACATACGGTGTGTGAGTGAGTGTATGTGTGAGCGTATGTGTGTGTGTGTGAGTGTGTGTGTGTGTGTTTGTGAGTGAGTGTGTGTGAGGGTGTGTGTGTGAGCATGTGTGTGTGTGTGAGTGTGTTTGTGTGTGAGTGAGTGTATGTGAGTGTATGTGTGAGCGTATGTGTGAGGGTGTGTGTGTGTGTGTGTGTGTGTGTGTGTATGTGTGAGCGTATGTGTGTATGTGTTTGTGTGTGAGTGTGTTTGTGTTTGTGTGTGAGTGAGTGTATGTGTGAGCGTATGTGTGTGTGTGTGTGTGTGTGTGTGTGTGCTACATTTTTTCTGTGCGAGATACCCACCTTAGTAGATGGACCTAAATGTAGTATGACGATGAACGGAGTCACGACTCTGACGCAGAAGCTTTCTGCCAGAAGGTAACATTCTTTTAATTAATTAAAATGATTATGGAGCATTTTCGAGAAAATCGTTGAAACTTCGTCGTTAGTACTGTCTTTTTCGAATGTCTCCTGCAGTTTATATGATGTCTGTTTAAAGTTACAGCTTGTCGCCAGGACAATGGAACCCCCCTTTTAAGACCCCCCAATTTAAGACTCCCTCCCTTTTAAGACCCTGTTTTCTCAGACTTTCCGTTCATAATCTCTGTAAATATACCCCAATTTTAAGAAACTCACCTTTTTAAGACCTGATTTTCTCAGATCCTTGTGGGCTTAAAAGGGGGAGGGTGGGGGGAGGTACCACTGTATAATTTACGGGCTGTGCGTTGTGCTATCGAACTGCAGGAGTTGAGGTGGCGTGTAATTACCTCACTGATGGATTTATTGCTTTAGCACATCGTTTGCTAATTAGTTGAGAGAGAAGGCGAGAAATAAGGAGAGAGAGAGAGAGAGAGAGAGAGAGAGAGAGAGAGAGAGAGAGAGAGAGAGGCGGGAGAGAGAGAGGTTGGGAGAGAGAGAGAGAGACACGCACACACAGGAGGTATTACACACCGGTACGACCGAACTAAGGTATCAATAAATTACTGTTGTGCAGCGGGTTAAAGTATACCCTGATACCTCGGAGATATACCTTCACTTGGTCTGAACGACGTCACGTGACACTTTATATGGTGGAAGATAATGCTGTCGCTTATTTTCCACCCTCAGTTCGGTAAGACTGAAACGATGCTCAGTCACGGAAAGAACTATCCAAACTTGCAAGCACAGCCGCGGTTGTCCTGTAAGTTCCCGATCCATGTTAAACCCTCATCCTCAGAAGGAAAATAAGCGACAGCATTCTCTTCCACCATATAAAATGTCACGTGACGTCGTTCAGACCGAGTGAAGGTATATCTCCGAGGTATGAGGGTATACTTTAACCCGCTGCACAACAGTAATTTAACGTTACCTTATGTACGGTCCAACCGGTGTGCAATGGGTGCACACAGACTGAGAGAGAGAGAGAGAGAGAGAGAGAGAGAGAGAGAGGGGGTGACACGCACACACAGAGAAAGATAGGGAGAGAGAGAGAGAGAGAGAGAGAGAGAGAGAGAGAGAGAGAGAGAGAGAGAGGGAGAGAGACAGAGAGACAGAGAGAGAGGGAGCACTTGCACCTCGGTTCGACCGTACATAAGGTAACTTTTAATTCCTGTTGTGCAGCGGGATAAAGTATTCTCTCATACCTCGGAGATATACCTTCACTCGCTCGCAGCGACGTCACGTGACATTTTAGATGGTGGAAGAGAATGCTGTCGCTTATTTTCCTTCTGAGGATGAGGGTTTAACATGGATCGGGAACTTACAGGACAACCGCGGCTGTGGTTGCAATTTTGGATAGTTCTTTCCGTGAATGAGCATCGTTTTAGTCTTAACTGAACTCAGAAGGAAAATAAGCGACAGCATTCTTTTCCACCATCTAAAATGTCACGTGACGTCGCTGCGAGCGAGTGAAGGTATATCTCCGAGGTATGAGGGAATACTTTATCCCGCTACACAACAGGAATTTATTTTTAACTTCTCTTCGGTCGAACCGAGGTGCAATACACCCATTGCACACCGGTTGGCGTTACCTTATGTACGGTCCAACCGGTGTGCAATGGGTGCACACAGAGAAAGAAGGAGAGAGAGAGAGAGAGAGAGGGTGACACGCACACACAGAGAAAGATAGGGAGAGAGAGAGAGAGAGAGAGAGAGAGAGAGAGAGAGAGAGAGAGAGAGAGAGAGAAAGAGAGAGAGAGAGCACCCATTGCACACCGGTTGGCGTTACCTTATGTACGGTCCAACCGGTGTGCAATGGGTGCACACAGAGAAAGAAGGAGAGAGAGAGAGAGAGAGAGGGTGACACGCACACACAGAGAAAGATAGGGAGAGAGAGAGAGAGAGAGAGAGAGAGAGAGAGAGAGAGAGAGAGAGAAAGAGAGAGAGAGAGCACCCATTGCACACCGGTTGGCGTTACCTTATGTACGGTCCAACCGGTGTGCAATGGGTGCACACAGAGAAAGAAGGAGAGAGAGAGAGAGAGAGGGGGTGACACGCACACACAGAGAAAGATAGGGAGAGAGAGAGAGAGAGAGAGAGAGAGAGAGAGCAGAACCGAGAAAGAGAGAGAAAACAATGGAGAGGGTGAGAGAGCACCCATTGCACCTCGGTTCGACCGTACATAAGGTAACTTTTAATTCCTGTTGTGCAGCGGATAAAGTATTCTCTCATACCTCGGAGATATACCTTCACTCGCTCGCAGCGACGTCACGTGACATTTTAGATGGTGGAAGAGAATGCTGTCGCTTATTTTCCTTCTGAGGATGAGGGTTTAACATGGATCGGGAACTTACAGGACAACCGCGGCTGTGGTTGCAATTTTGGATAGTTCTTTCCGTGAATGAGCATCGTTTTAGTCTTAACTGAACTCAGAAGGAAAATAAGCGACAGCATTCTTTTCCACCATCTAAAATGTCACGTGACGTCGCTGCGAGCGAGTGAAGGTATATCTCCGAGGTATGAGGGAATACTTTATCCCGCTGCACAACAGGAATTTATTTTTAACTTCTCTTCGGTCGAACCGAGGTGCAATACCGAGAGAGAGAGAGAGAGAGAGAGAGAGAGAGAGAGAGAGAGAGAGAGAGAGAGAGAGAGAGAGAGAGAGAGAAGAGAGAGAGAGAGAGAGAAAGAGAGAGAGAGAGAGAGAGAGAGAGAGAGAGAGAGAGGGTGACAGCAGCAGCCATCTGTAAGACACAGGTGTGGGTCATGTGAGGCATGTTGTCAAAAAGCGCAGTAGGTGGGCTGACGTCTAACAAGCAGGTAAGCACTAACTCCACTGTTGTGTGACCGATAGAGAATACTACATGGCTTTCTGTGTCGTTTCAGATTTACACGAGTTGCTCTTTTAAATATTGAACTGCGAGCGAAATGGCCATCATTTGCAGTGAAAAGTCAGGTCCCTGCCAGACTAGTTTGAAAGGACCTCATTTACATCATATACTAACGTGTGAATTGAACGATATTGTTATCTCATGGGTGGTCTCTCTCTCACGTATGTAGGATGAAATATAGATGCACACATATTTGAGTGTAACTATTTGTGTTTAGAATCGAATGTAAGTTGAAGAACATCGTGATAGAACTTTAAGAAAATTGTTTCAAAATATTGAGCCGACGAGACTGAGAGACACCGTGGCATAGTGTTGAAACGGAGGCAGAACATGGTGAGAAACTGGTGTTTTCATTTGGATTTCAATTAAGTCTGTAATCAGCATTTTCATTTTTTTTCTTCTTCTTCGTTCATGGGCTGAAACTCCCACGTTCACTCATGTTTTTACGCGTGGGTTTTTACGCGTGGGTTGTTACGCTATTCAGGCAGCATACGCCGATTTAGGGGGAGCATTTTCACGATTAAGGGATATAACCATCTGTTGTGCTGATGATGGAGACATCGTTCTTGAATTTGATAAAACAAAGGACAATAAAGCAAAATCGTGGTTAGATAGTTCTTTTCTTTTCATTTTTAATAACAATGAAAATGACAATACTAATTCTTTATTTAACGAGGGTACTAGATTTAAGAAGTGATCTGCCTTTTTTTTTTGTTTTTGCATCTAGCCCTCGCCCTAAAGAGGGACTAACTAAAAAAAAAAAAGTTCATAACAAGGGTACAAAGAGCAATGTTGACGCCTTTTCCGTATCTGCGTGTTTCTCAACCTGTTCCAGACAGCATGGCAGTGTCAGCAGTGGTGACGGCGGCATGGCTGACGATAGTGACGATGGTTTTCACGACAACATGCCTACCCCTCCCCGTCCCCTCCCCCCCAACAACACCACTACTCCACCCCCGCTCCGCTGCCGGACGTTCGAGGGGGACATCATCAGCGCCACTCAAGACGACCCTGTCCTGACTCGCGACGATTTCCCCTCCTGCACGGAGTGCTTCTGTGAGGACACCCAGTACGATGACGACGACGGGGAGGAGGAGGGGGGCTTGGCGGAGGCAGTGTGTATCGTTGGGGACTGTCTGGCCCCGCGCTGTGTGGACCCTGTGGTGGAGGAGGGGGAGTGCTGTCCCCAGTGTCCGAACGGTCAGTACTGATACAGGGCGTGTCTCGGGGTAGGGGTGGGTGTTTGGAGTTGGGGGGGGGGGGGGGTTGGGGGCGGGGGAGGGAGGGGGGGGTTGGTGGTCGTGTGCTTGTTGTTGTTGTTGTTGTTGTTTGTGTATATATGTGGTTTTTTGTGCTAGATTATTTTACGTATGTGGTTGTTGTTTATGAAATGTAAGCTAATAATGCTTGTATTTTATTTTTTATGAGGAAACTTTGTATATGTAAAATGTTAACTTTTAAAATCCAATTTTTTGTAAAGCGCCATGAGACTTATCTGGCGGTGACTAACAGCGCTACAGAAGAATGTTTTTATCATCATGTGTATACATGTGCGTACGTGCTTGCATTCGTGGCACAAGCGTGTGTAATAGCGTGCGTGCTTGTGAGTACGTGCGGGCATGACTTTCGTACGTGCTAGTGTGTGCGCACCTGCTTGCGTGCGTTTGAGCGTGCTTGAAACTGTGTTTGTTTGCTTGCGTGCATGAGTACAGGTGCATGTGTCAGGTGTCTATCGATGTCAGTTTCTGGGCCTCGGGATGAGTATGTGGTTTAATTATTCTCCAGAGCTGTGTACCGGCGGTGGAAACTATGTTACGAAGGTGATATTTCTTTACTTAACTGAGGCATTTCAACCATACAAATTGATTTCATCAATAAGAACTGGTTCCACATAATATATCCTTTGCCTGCAGATAAAGAATTAGAAATACTTGAACATTTTGTTTGTCTACGTTCAGAAAATGTCACGGGTTTTTAAGTACATAATTATGTCAACTTCGTAACATGGAAACCAAAGGTTGTATGACATGGATTTGAACACTATAACAATTAATTTTTTTAAAGATAAAAATAGATAGGCCTACTATGTTTTTTTCTTGCATGTCTGTATCATTACCTACCAGGAGTTGAACTGAAATAAAAGTAAAAAGAATACATTCTTGTTGCAATTTAGTATACGTTATTATCATTTAAAGGACTGAAAATACTTGTCACAAAATGGTACTTAGCTATGGAGAATAACCCATATGCACTCGTTGACCAGGTGAGAACTGCTACATCAGGCAGCCGCGGCCCAAGAAAAAGCGCCCACGGGTGATCCCCATGGGTCGTGACGTCAGGAAGGGGTCGACAGAGGTGTGCCGCTGTTCTCCTGACGAGCTGATGTTTGGCGAGCCCTACAACACGGTGGCCGTGTGTGAGAAATGTTTCACCTAGCTCTACAACCACACAGCCAGCACAGGTCTCTCCTTCCTGAACTCCTCCCCCCCCCCCCCCCCCCCCCATGCTACTACTTGACACAGATGTCCAGTCAGCGATCCACTTTATGTCAACAGTTCTAATAAAATGTTCTGTCCTTAGATCTTTCTCTCCACTTGTGGCTCTCTGAATGACGTCGTGCAGTTGTGGCTCTCTGAATGACGTCATGCAGTTGTGGCTCTCTGAATGACGTCATGCAGTTGTGGCTCTCTGAATGACGTCATGCAGTTGTGGCTCTCTGAATGACGTCATGCTGTTGTGGCTCTCTGAATGACGTCATGCAGTTGTGGCTCTCTGAATGACGTCATGCTGTTGTGGCTCTCTGAATGACGTCATGCTGTTGTGGCTCTCTGAATGACGTCATGCAGTTGTGGCTCTCTGAATGACGTCATGCTGCTGTGGCTCTCGGAATGACGTCATGCTGTTGTGGCTCTCGGTATGACGTCATGCTGTCGTGGCTCTCTGAATGGCGTCTTGCTGTTGCAAGCGTCTGCTTCTTGTTCGGAAACACCTATGGTAGTGACTAAATATGATATGATGCCGTTTTTGCACCGATTCTAGTAGGTTCCTCCGTCTTCATTTTGACTCACGAGCATTCTCCCGGTCCGATTGTAAGCTTAATTCCGTGTTTCTTTGGCTCTTCTGTGGTTTGCCGTTTGAAGAATGAACAATCTGTTTGAGATGTCTGCTTTGTTTCGGCGCACACACCCAAACTCACGCACATGCGCACACATGCATTTACGTACACATATACACACACATGCATTCACGTACATACACACACACACACACACACACGCGAGCGCGCACGCAAACACACACACACATACACACACACACACACACACACAAGATAAATATTCACCCAAAGTTTATTTCACGTTATAAGGTATAATCAAGTTGTAGACACCTGCACGGATGATGACACTATGACGTAAACAGCGGCTTCTGCCGGACATGACGTCAAAAGGCCGCCATGACATAATTATGACACATCAAATCTGCTTTAGACACTATTCAGAGTAGCAAAACAAATTGCATGTTTTCAAGGTACAGATGTAGACATAAACCGAACAATACACGGATGAAAATCCCAAACAGCAACACATTGAGTTGATTTCAAAAATGAAACGAAGATTACAAAGAATAAAATTCAAAAATGTTGTACTTTGAGTTCGTTTCATTAGATTACATACCACATGACATCGTGTTCAGTACACAGAAAGTGCACGTGCGCTGTCGATGTTCGTACAGTTAGCAAACTTTTGTCGCTTTCGTGAAATCACATCATCCCAATTTGCAAAGTAAATGTCGAGTATAGGCAGCAAAAAAAAAGAAACAACACAAAAATTCTTGTTTTGTTGAGGTACGTCTTATCTAGGTTAACCGATTTCGAGTTGTTTTTGGCAATTGTTGGCTGCGGTGTCTCTCTGCACATTGCACATAGAAAGTGTACAAGGTAAAATATTGATGCAATATTCTTGGCATACAAGACAGGCGTGGACCTACTATTCCACTTAAATATACAGTCCTTCCAGTTCAAACCATTATGCCAACCATCACAGATGAGTCCATACTTTAACATGCGACAAGAGCATCTTTCAACTGGAACACATGCCAAAAACCAACACAGATGTGTCCATACTTTAACATGCGACAAGAGCATCTTTCAACTGGAACACATGCCAAAAACCAACACAAATGTGTCCATACTTTAACATGCGACAAGAGCATCTTTCAACTGGAACACATGCCAAAAACCAACACAAATGTGTCCATACTTTAACATGCGACAAGAGCATCTTTCAACTGGAACACATGCCAAAAACCAACACAGATGTGTCCATACTTTAACATGCGACAAGAGCATCTTTCAACTGGAACACATGCCAAAAACCAACACTATGTCCATACTTTAACATGCGACAAGAGCATCTTTCAACTGGAACACATGCCAAAAACCAACACAGATGTGTCCATACTATAACATGCGACAAGAGCATCTTTCAACTGGAACACATGCCAAAAACCAACACAGATGTGTCCATACTTTAACATGCGACAAGAGCATCTTTCAACTGGAACACATGCCCAAAACCAACACGGATGTGTCCATACTTTAACATGCGACAAGAGCATCTTTCAACTGGAACACATACCAAAAACCAAAAGCCTGGCTGAGCGCGTTCTGTGCACATTTGGAATTAGGATTTGGATTTAGGCATGGTGACACTGGTTTCAAATTCAACTACAAAATAATCATAATCATAATAATAATAATAATAATAATAATAATAATAATATAATAAAAAAATAATCATAATTAAAATAATAATAACAGTTTATATAGCGCGAACCACAGTAATATATGCTCTCGGCTCTTTACATATTAACTATGAATAAGAACATACTATTTATCATCACATCAAATACCATATACAGCGGCACTCGCCTAAACGAAACACGCTTAAGCAAAAAACTCGGATATCTGAAACCAAAACCAATTCCCCGCCAGACCCCCCTCTTTGTAAGACTATTTCTAATTCGGATAAGCCAAACTCTGTCAAAAAATAGCTAACTCAAACACGGACATCTCAAACGTGATTTTGACAGATAAGCCAAACTCTAAACACTGTCGGAGAGACATCTTTTTACATTTAGTCAAGTTTTGACTAAATGTTTTAACATAGAGGGGGAATCGAGACGAGGGTCGTGGTGTCTGTGTGTGTGTGTCTGTGCGTGTGTGTGTGTGTGTGTAGAGCGATTCAGACTAAACTACTGGACCGATCTTTATGAAATTGTACATGAGAGTTCCTGGGTATGATATCCCCGGAACTGTTTTCTTTTTTTCGATAAATACCTTTGATAACGTCATATCCGGCTTTTTGTAAAAGTTGAGGCGGCACTGTCACACCCTCATTTTTCAATCAAATTGATTGAAATTTTGGTAAAGCAATCTTCGACGAAGGCCGGACTTTGGTATTGCATTTCAGCTTGGTATCAAATGAGTTTGGTCATTAAAAATCGGAAACTTGTAATTAAAATTATTTTTTTTATTAAACGATCCAAAATTACGTTTATCTTATTCTTCATCATTTTCTGATTCCAAAAACATACAAATATGTTATATTCGGATTAAAAACAAGTTTTGAAAATTAGAAATATAAAAATTATGATTAAAATTAAACTTTTGAAATCGATTTAAAAGTCATCTTATTCCTTGTCCGTTCCTGATTCCAAAAACATATAGATATGATATGTTTGGATTAAAAACACGTTCAGAAAGTTAAAAAGAATAGAGATATAGAAAAGCGTGCTATCCTCCTCAGTGCAACCGCTACCGCGCTTTTCTGGATTGTTAATTTCACTGCCTTTGCCACGAGCGGTGGACAGACGATGCTACGAGTGTACGTTCTTGCGGAAAAAAATGCAATGCGTTCAATTTCATTCTGTGAGTTCGACTGAGCTTGACTAAATGTTGTATTTTCGCCTTACGCGACTTGTTTATTTTTCCTTGAAAAACACGTTAGGAAGTTAAACATATTTCCTCACGGCTATAATTATCCTACGGAAACGAACACGTCACCTGTTTTTGAGTATGCGGGGAAACTGATGACGTGTGCCACATTGACCAAGAAATACACGTGTCACGTGATGCGACGTTGAAATCCTTGCGGCTGCCAGCATGTTCCAAACAACTGTTGCAGTGTTCATAAACGAGTGGCTCTCATACAAACCTCTTTTTCCAATCGAAGGAAGAGATCTTAGTGAAGAGCAAATCTACCTGAGGAATGTATGTGCTCATTTTGAGCGAGTGGTGAAGATCAAACCACAATAAACATGCAGCGAAACAAACCATTTGCCTACAATCTATGTTTACGGAGATTTGATCTTCATTCATGACCACAGAGACAAAATGTCTAATTTTGTTTCTTTTCTTTCTTTAATGGAGAGGGTTTCATTAAACATTACTTGGCATCCTTTTAACAAATGCGTAGTTGCTTGTGGAATCTTTGGTTTTGTTTCTGAGATGTGTCACTGTTTTCACCATTTATTTTTACAGTTCGCTTTGAGGTATTAATAAAGCTCCACTGAAGAAAGCACTTGTAGCTTGTCACTGTTTTGATCTTATTCATTTAAAAACACACACACACACACACACACACACACACACCACGGAGAGAGAGAGAGAGAGAGAGAGAGAGAGAGAGAGAGAGAGAAAGAAACATTCCAAGTGATTTTACAACTTAACCTGGAAAAAAAACTTGCTTAAGCCGAACTGCAGGGTAATTTCTCGAGAAAGGTTTGGCTTATCCGAACTCGGATATGCACAAACTCGGATAAGCGAAATGATTTGTCATTCCCCGGGCGAGTTCGGCTTTAGCGTGTTTGACTGTATATACATTCTAGCAAAATAACGTAACAGTAAACTTACAACAACACATTAGCACCGTATGGACAAATCCCAAATTTCACTGAAAGTATCCAGGCCATTGCATTCTGGTATGTGTTCAAGTTGAAAGGTGTTCTCATCTTGGACAAAGGCTGATACAATGGCTGATATGAGAAGAAAAATACCTTCCACAAAAAGAAATAAAAGATTGTTGCAAACCCGCCCTGATGTTCTCACATTTTTGGAGGCCTTGAAAGGGGGTACCACTGTACGAGGAATATGTGAGTTGTTCCACACAGCTTGGTACTGTGAATCTCCATGTTACGTGAGTGATATTTTGATTCTTAACTCATTGTCTCCCAGGTACGGATATATCCGTACTCTATCTGACCCGGTGTAACACGAAATTTTTACTCCACGAAAACTTTACTCCGGAGTAAATATTTCGTACGAAATTCTTACTCCGAGTACACTTTTCGTACGAGAAAAGAACTCCACATGGCACGAAAAAATTACTCCCTCCACGAAATTTTTACTCCCCATTTTTTTTTACTTCCAGTAAAAATATCGTATGCAAAAATGGGATGCGGGCGAAGGGATAATGCCAATAAGTGATCTCGCGCACACGAATGTCGCGCTACCCTCCTTCCACCCCTTTTACCACCAAGACTAACAGGGGACAAGGGAGTAACAATTTCGTACACCTTGTGTTTGGGTGAAGTAATTTATTCGTCAGGGGAGTAACATTTTTGTACGAAATGTTTACTCGGAACTCACCTGTCTTGGGGAGTAATTTTCTCGTGAAATGGGGGAGTGCCTTTTTCGTAAAGGGAGTAACTTTTTCGTACGAAATGTTTACTCCGGAGTAAAAATCTCGTGGGAGTAATTTTCTCGTGTTACACCAGTACGGATATATCCGCTCAGACTGTTAGCTTCAGTCGCTTCCTGTAACGTCCATCTAACGCATGCATTCCAGCGTGTTGATACACAGTTACTACACAGTTACTACAATTCTGAGTGACCTGCTGCAGCACAACTGGTCTCGGTTAAACCAAACTTGGTCAACGTAGGTGGGGTAGAAAGTGTTCGAGGCAAATCAAAACATCACGTATTTATGAAAATGTATAAACATACGAAGCGTCGGCAGTAAGATCATTGTACGCGAAGAAACCCGGTCACGGAGTCGACATGCAAACCGTTTCCAGCATAAAAGGTAAGTTGTTCTATTTTGGATGACATTTTAATATCAGAGGTAAACGACTTCTCGACTTATAAAGAATCTTTCGGTGCAAATATTCAACAAAAAAATAACATCAGTAACAAAAACAATATGCCATTTGTATGACTCGTTTGTTTGCTCCTTTCTTTGTGTGACAAGGGAGACTACCGTCGCCCTTCACAGCAGACTCTGCAGAGTTGTTGGCCTTTCCAGCTATTTAGAGCTCGCCGGATTGTAGAGTTCTGTTTGTGATGGGGTCTGGCGGCTTCTGTCTCTCTGTATGTTCTTGGTTTCCTTTTGCGTAACCATATCAGTTTTTCTAGGGCTTAGAAATAAGCTCGAAAATTCTCAATACGGTTTGATTGGACTTCGCCTCCAGAGGTGATTGTTGTGTTTCGGCGCTCGGTTACACTTGTTAGCAATCATGTGCACCACAACATATTAATTTTGTGTGCAGGCCGGCTTTTGCATGAAATGAAAGCATTCCTGCACAACGACAATTTTATCATCATCACTAAGACACTCACCCAAAAGGTATTGTTTACAAACAGGAATTCGTGTAGTGTCAGTTTTCTTCGCAACAACAAAACAAAATAAACAAACACTAAAAATGACGCAGATGCAAAAACGAAAGAGATCGATTTCGATGTAAATGAGTAGCTCTTATAAGTTGAAGGCTGCAAACGGCGTCTTCGCAATGTCCATGCCCGTACAATCTGTGACCACAGGGAATAAAAAAAATACAGTCACACCTGTCTGAAACGACCACCCAAAGGACTGATTCTAAAGTGGTCGTTATACTACAAAGTATACAACTTGTCGGGGGATCCTTTGGTGTCATCGTTGTGGGTAGGTGGTCGCTTACAAAAGGTGGTCGCCATGGCAGGTTCGTTTGTACAATAGTACATTTCAACATTTTGGAGATTGTGATGAGAAAAATGTAAAGTTATAATAAATAATACCGAAAATAATTGTGTTAACATGAATAAAGTAGTGAGCATTCTGAAATCTATGTCTCAAGTCAATTTGGTGTTCAGTTTAGTACCTTTCCCTATAGCGGGTCGTTTGCATTATGTTGTCACTACGATCGCCTGAGTGATGGGTCGGGGAAAAACATACATGTACACGTGTACGTATAGTCTGTTTGAGGGGCAAGCGGTAAACGTGTTGTTGGTTTTTGTATTTTAATAAAAAATCAACACTTTCACACAGTTGTTCAGCACGGTTAGTTCTATCTGGTGTTAAGTGCTACTCTTAATCGTTTAAACATGTTGAGTTAAACGACCAAAAATGGGTAAATTTCTGCAGCGGAGGAGCCTTATTGTCGCTCCACACTGACTTCTCCAGCCAGTCGGGTGTGCCGAGTGCACGTTTTTCACACCTGTCAAGTTCTGTTTCACTGAATTCCTGGGACATGTTATCAGACTGAGACGGCGAAAGCTTTGACCCAGTTTGAACTCTGGCTGACCCCCCGAAATCGGCGTATGCCGCCTGAATGGCGGGGTAAAAACGGTCATACACGTAAAAATCCACTCGAGCTAAAAAAACAAAACAAAAAAAACCATGAGTGAACGTGGGAGTCTAAGCCCATGAACGAAGAAGAAGAAGAAGAAGAAGAACTCTGGCTGAGATTTTTTTAAAGAAGAAAAAAGGTCTGTATACTACACCAGCGTGTGGGGCGATCGAGGTTACTGAGCCTTTGTAATGTTACGTCAATATCTCCCGTGGGACACGGACGGACGTTTCTCGCCCAGTTAACATTCGGTTTGATAATGTATGAGCGGGAACGTTTTAAGGAGCACGAGAGTTCAAACGAATATATATTAAAATGCGACGTTGAGCATGCTTCTTGGGTATAAATTTGACGATGTTTCCTCTTAAACTGTCAAAATGTACGTGTACAGGGCCCAAACCATGAAAGCTGGAAACAAGTCATGTCAACAGAAGATATTACTAATCGTCCTGTCCTGAACAACTTTTCAACTTAAGTACTACATAAGAGTTGCTTTGAACTTTCTTACTAAATAAAACCGTCTACAACCTGCCCCTCAGCCAGATTACTATAAAGTTCACTATAATACAATACAGCAAATCAACAGAGCTGGTCCCCAATGGACGAAGTCTGTGGGACATGAAGAACCATCAACAACAATACAGTGGCTCCCCCTTTTAAGATCCCCCTATTCCGACTTATGACTACAGACCTTTCAAGACCGTGCTCTGGGTTTTGTTTTTTTGTGTATTTTTTTTTGTATAGATTTTATGTACATACCCTCCGTACATTTACTTAGACTCCCTCCTTTTCAAAGCCTGATTTTCTCAGAAGATTTGAGGGTCTTGCAAAGGAGGTACCACTGTACCTCAGTCTACACAGCGTGAGGGCGTAGCGGGTGGTCTCGCCGTAACGTTAACAGACAATCATGGCTATACAAAATACAAAACAAAACAAAACTAAACGAGTGTCACTTTGATCGGACTGAAATTCAAGTCCAAAAAAACAACCACCCAGTGATTTCTGCGATGTGAAGCCTCTCCATTGAAGGGATGCATTGTATAAAACGGAAACTATATATAGTAGAGACGACCGTCCATCACAAGTGACATCCAAGACATAAGCCCCGCCCACCTCGTGTCGAGTGCCTGTGTGCCCAAAATTAATTCGTAAAACAATTGCAGTTTTTGACTTCTTGCATGAAAGTCAATGAAACTTAGTATTTTTGTAAATGAATAGCTGCCTGATGTATGACTAAAAGCCCTAGGGGCTCCGTGCACCTGGAGTTGACAGGTCTAGTAACTTTAAGTAAGTTCAGTCCAGTCCAGTTCAGTCCAGTTCAGTTCGGTTCAGTTCAGTTCAGTTAGTTAAGCTATGTTACGGTAAGGTAAAGTAAGTAAATGTGAGGTTACCCTTTTGGAAATTGGGGGTGTTGTTTTTTCGCGAGCTGCCATACAAGACGGTGCGAATATTTGTGTTTACCCGGTATCACACTTATGTTCATGTTATTCAAGCCCTGTCAGGAATGCCCCGTCGCGATATAACCTTCGTGGTTGAAAACGACGTTAAACACCAAATAAAGAAAGAAAGGGGAATGGCCACCTGCAATGTACGAGCACTGTGGGCTGGTCCAAAGGCGTCCTGTCATCACAGGCACCACTGTATACACCTAATGTGCATATCAAAGAAAAATACAGACAGGCGGACTAAAATAGTCGGAGAGAGAGAGAGAGAGAGAGAGAGAGAGAGAGAGAGAGAGAGAGAGAGAGAGAGAGATACAGAGACAGACAGACAGAGAGAGACACACGCACACAGACAGACAGAGATACAGAGAGAGACATAGAGACAGGGACAAAGAGAAACAGAGAGACAGAGACGGATAAATTGAGATTTTAGGATGAACAGTTAACGATCGACGTTAAATAGTAAAAATAATATATATACATTTCAAATAGCGCGAGGATTTGCACTGCGTTTCATCATTTCTGCGCTTTGGAATATATTTTCGAATATCACTCAAAAGTTTTCTTCAAAGTTTGCCTCAGACTTAAGATATAGTGAAGCGTGCATCGCCCTGTTTGTATGAATGAATATAGATAAATAAATATGACATGTTTTGCCTTAAAGCAGCGATGAGAATGGCACAGAAGAGATATGGCATAACATATTGGACACAAACCTCTTAGTTGCACAAAGTAACAGATTTGTTCAGTATGTTCAACAATGTTAGAAACTGATTCAGGCACTCAAAGGAATAGATCAATTGATCAAACGGGTAATCAAATCAAATCAATCAATCAATCAATCAATCAATCCATCATTGAATTAGATCATAAGGTACTTTCTAAAAATTAAAAGAAATAAACATGTGCCAAACAGATAAAACTCTTTAACCAGAAGCAACAACAAAAATTTAAAAAAATAAGATTGAACACATAACAATGATAATTTTATACGGTAAATGTACACCAAAAATCTCCACAGATACGGACACAAAAATATATGGTCGCGTGTCCATTAGTATTCAGTCGCGTTTTGGGTAAAACAAACTCAAAAATTTACTATTTCAACTGTCGACGTCCAAATAACTTGACATAAGATACAATGCATAACCGCTGTAGTGCCTCTGGTGTGTAAACAAAGATAAACGCACAACATATAACTGCCATTCAAGAGAAGAAAAAACAAGTCGCGTAAGGCGAAAATACAATATTTAGTCAAGTAGCTGTCGAACTCACAGAATGAAACTGAACGCAACGCAACGCAGCAAGACCGTATACTCGTAGCATCGTCACTCCACCGCCCGTGGCAAAGACAGTGCACGTGGAATTGACAAGAAGAGCGGGGTAGTAGTTGCGCTAAGAAGGATAGCACGCTTTTCTGTACCTCTGTTTGTTTTAACTTTCTGAGCGTGTTTTTAATCCAAACATATCATATCTATATATTTTTGGAATCAGGAACCGACAAGGAATAAGATGAAAGTGTTTTTAAATTGATTTCGAAAAAAAAAATTTGATAATAATTTTTATATATTTAATTTTCAGAGCTTGTTTTTAATCCGAATATAACATATTTATATGTTTTTGGAATCAGCAAATGATGGAGAATAAGATAAACGTAAATTTGGATCATTTTATAAATTTTTATTTTTTTTTACAATTTTCCGATTTTTAATGACCAAAGTCATTAATTAATTTTTAAGCCACCAAGCTGAAATGCAATACCGAACCCCGGGCTTCGTCGAAGAGTACTTGACCAAAATTTCAACCAATTTGGTTGAAAAATGAGGGCGTGACAGTGCCGCCTCAACTTTCACGAAAAGCCGGATATGACGTCATAAAAGACATTTATAAAAAAACTGAAAAAAACGTTCGGGGATTTCATACCCAGGAACTCTCATGTCAAATTTCATAAAGATCGGTCCAGTAGTTTAGTCTGAATCGCTCTACACACACACACACACACACACACACACACGCACACACATACACCATACCCTCGTTTCGATTCCCCCTCGATGTTAAAATATTTAGTCAAAACTTGACTAAATATAAAAAGACATGGCCTCATTGGGGGGATTGCCAGCACCTTGAAAGAAATCTTGCCAGACACATGTTTTCGGACCTGTCTTACACACATATAACCATAAGACCAAATAGCCTGGACCGCCAACTCGTCACGTGACCCTTCGAGGTTACGACGCTCGACTTTCAGGGGCGCTTAGCGTCCGGTTTGAAAGGCCAGCAATTCGAAGACAGTGAAAAGAAAGCACGCTCCAGTTATTTGTGACAATGGGAGGTGACAATGAACTGGATTTTCCAAAACTCCAAACTAAACTTAACAAAACTCATCAAAAAACATGTTCCATATGCACTTTAGCTGAGTTTATTTTAGCATTTTCAGAACTTGCTTCGGCAACTTCGTCCATGTTTACAATCGACATCCCCCTGAATTCTGAAAGGCATGCATGTAAGCGTAGGTTCCTAAATGCGACGGAGAGGCCGCTACCTCGTAATAGAGAGAAAGAGCGGAGAGAGAGCTAGTTGGCGGTCCAGGATAAATGATCTATGGTCTAACATAGTGTGTTAACATGGCTGCTTCGTTTGGTGGACCGGCACGGTTGGCCTAGTGGTAAGGCGTCCGCCCCGTGATCGGGAGGTCGTGGGTTCGAACCCCGGCCGGGTCATACCTAAGACTTTAAAATTGGCAATCTAGTGGCTGCTCCGCCTGGCGTCTGGCATTATGGGGTTAGTGCTAGGACTGGTTGGTCCGGTGTCAGAATAATGTGACTGCATGGGTGAGACATGAAGCCTGTGCTGCGACTTCTGTCTTGTATGTGGCGCACGTTATAAATGTCAAAGCCGGCAGCACCGCCCTGATATGGCCCTTCGTGGTCGGCTGGGCGTTAAGCAAATAATAAAATAAAAAATAAAATAAAAAATAAAATAAATCGTTTGGCGGTCCTTAATAGAGCCTGAAATCGACTTTGCGAAGAATTTGGGAAGTATTTTTACCCAAAACGCAGTGCTAAATATCTAAGCGGCCAGCTTCGCAAAGTATGGCCTCACGCAGTCGATTTCGCCCAGTTAACTTGAGGCTTTACGGTAAAGTTGTGTGCAATGGAGGATGTTCAATTAAAGGGACGATGTGTAATTAAGTCAAACGCACCTGGCGACTCTTTAGTCCGCTGTCCAGCAGCCTTGGTGGCAGTGATCGCGAGATCCGATGTGTTTATTTTCCAACGAAAAAAAATTTCATATCAAGAGCACGACGCACGAAATGCACTGCATTTTTTTACATTGACGCTTCTGACTGACTGACACAAATGATCAGTGTCATGTCAATATTTGCTTCATTTTTATTTATTTTAAATCTGTTCTTACATTTGCAACTATTTCACAGCCCGGAAGAAAAGAAAAACAATAGCGTTATTATTTGGGGGAAAACTTCTACTGTTCCCAGCATGGCACATCAACCTATATAGTCTCAGAATGCAGTGCTGAAATAAACAACACTTCGTATACGTACGTATATATATGCAGAGGACAAGATGATTTTCGCACAGAAATCGAGTCTGATAAATTTAATATATCTGTTTCACAAATGCATCAACATGCAAAGAACAATTGGTAGTCGCATGATTTTAAAGCCCGTTTGAGTCAAGATGCAAACAACATCAGTTCATCAGACCTACAACTCTCATAATTATATAATTTGATTTTTAGTGAAAATTCCTTTTTATATGATTGAATGCACACAAACATGCATATTTTTTTTACTCTGTTATGAGTTTTTGTCGGACTCTGACGTCACATGGCTCAAAGAAGAAAATATCAAATGTTCAATCGAAGCATTGAGTAAGAAAGACGACATCAATGCGATTAGACAGAACATTACATTTTGAAGAGTTCAAAGCGGCATGCTGACGTTGCATGACTGATGTTCCTTAGGCCAAAAAAAATTGTCTGTTTCTGGTAACATGGCTAAAAAAAATAGGGTCGGTAGGTAGGGAATTTTTTTTTTTTTGTACCCCAAATGTAGACCAATAAAACTAACTTTAAAAATCGCGCAAAGAGACTGGATTCACTATACATAGAGACAAGACACTCAACACATTTACAAATCGTCACGGACTTTCGTTTTCACACGTTTTTGTTGTTCATTTTCTCACCCTGTCCTTTACCACCAAAAAAAAAAAAAAGAATTTTTGAGTTTGGAAAAAAAAAGTTTAGGGTCGGCGCCGAAATTTAGGGTCGGTCGGGTGACCAGTAACAGACAATTTTTTTTTTTGCCTTATCGGGGTTGCATTCTCTTTGTTGTCGTTTAAGTCACACAGTATATAATACACAACTTCTGGCATCCTGAACATCGTGACTGTAGGCTACATTTAATGCATACATTTAGACTTAATATGTTCTTGACACACAATGATAATCAACTACATTTACAATGAATATGTTCTTCGCACACAGTTATAATCAAATCCGTATCTGAAGCCTCCGGTACGTATGAGGGAAGGCTGTGCCGTGTTTCTTGTGGCAGAATTGTCTAGCAGCAAAAACTGGAACCGTAACCCGTGCCGTCAGTACTCTATTTTGCAAGGGAATAATAAAAATAATAGTAATAACATTCATTTAATAGTCGCCCGTTACTCGCCAGAGATCACGGAGATTTTTAAAAAAAAAGTATGAACACACAAACAAAACAATGTAACAGTGTTGTTCGCAGGCTTTGGCTTTCAGTCATTGGCTCTCTGCCCCCCGGCCGGTCAAATGTCCGGTCAACTGTCCGGTAGTTGTGACACGTACGAAATCCTAACCAGGACATATATATACATACTTTCTATCCAGTTCCAATTGAGCTATTGTTCTCTGCGTCTAGGTATAACACTGGTGTGAGATTAACCAAATAAATCTAATGTTGAACTATACCAAAAATCATACACTAGTATACCTCCCCCGAAATCGGCGTATGCTGCTTGAATGGCGGGGTAAAAACGGTCATACACGTACAAATCCACCCGTGCAAAAAAGAATGAGCGAACGTGGGAGTTTCAGCCAATGAACGAAGAAGAAGATACATTATACCAAGCTGGAATTATGATCTGCACAAACGGTCTGGTCAAGAGACGGACATAGCTTAACGGTGGTTAGGCTGGACTGGTCAAGGCGATCACGCGGCTTAGGCATTTGTAAACATAAATCACGATTTTCATTGAGATATCCAAACATTAACATCACAAAGCAAATCAAATCAAAAAGATACATTTCGTCTGTTCAAACCAATGCTTTTTCTATCTCTCGGGTAGCCTACCAGGGCTGAGATACACGCAGCGAAAACTAGGTGCCACCCAAATGATTTGTACGAAGCCGCGGGGTCGGATTGGTTGAAATTGAGATTTGTTGTGATGTCAACCAATCAGACTGCGCGGCTTGTTTCCACCAAGTTGGGAGGCACCCAGTTTCGCTTCCTGCACCTCAGTCCTGGAAACGACATGTGTTACCGCACATCTCTGACTTAAAGTTGCTGTGTATATTTAGAGCGCTTATGTCCCTTAGTTTCTTAAACCACGGTCGTCTTTGAAACGAATTATGTCTCCGTTGCCATACTCCCGGCATAACAAAAATCACGAATATTGTTGATATGAATTAATTCTCTATTCCGAGCACATGATGTCAACAAAATACACACATTAAACACCGTTTACACTACCATAACGCTTCGTGAGCCAACTGCACTGAGCAAAAAAACAATTATAATCCCGGAGTCCATCATTTGTCACTCGCAGCGACAAAAGTCGCGCAATAGTCTCATCCTTCGTGCTTACAAGAGAAAGCTTCATTAACAAAATGTAAAACAAACATAACTGATTTCTTCGTTCATTCGCCGTCTTTTGCGATAAAAGGAAGAAGTAAAATCATGACGAATTCACTCCAAAATGAATACAGTATAATACACTTGTTGCACAGTAACTGCTTTGTCTGTAAATGCAGCCCTGAAAGTTAAAAAAAAAATGGTGCACTAGCCTTTGGCTAGTGATTCTGAAAATGTACTAGCCAGAAAGCAAACTTTACTAGCCAAACCAAGAATTTTGTCAGCAACTGTACTCGCATTTGGCGAGTAGATGAACATTTCTACTCGCCATGACGAGTAAAATACTCGCCACTTTTAGGCCTAGAATGACGTCACTGCAAGTCAGTTTTGGGTACAAGCTGATTAGAGGAAGTAATAATTCCGGGCTTGCCGGCTGGTTATGGTGTGTCTTAAAAGGTGGCTACAAACGTAGACTTAAAACATGGCCTGAACTCTAGTGCCGTTGCAACGGTTTTATGCATCGCTGTTAAACATTCAATATAACACATAAAACGCTCAAACAAAAACTCACAAAAATAAAATAAACGCATCTGTGTTAAAGGTATGTGTCAGACAATAGACATGAAATGCAGTTGTTTCACACTCGTATCCACAGTATCAACAATCAAAGGTTATAATAACAAGGTAGAAAATAGTCAGTTTGTTGGCAGGTATGGATGGGATAAGGACGTTAGTGCCACAGTCCCTCCAGTTCGACCTTTAAAACTTATATATAAATTAATGTGAGACACTCATCGTATTATATACAACTTGACTGCATTTGGTAAATAACACAATATAGCCTATTTTACAGTCAATCGTTGCATCGTGCACAACTTGTTAGCGTTTAACAAAACAAGAAATTCCTCCGATAGGAAAAACACCCCCGGCAAAGGGAAATAACCTTCTCAGTTGGTGGCAGTGAGAATGGTTATTACAATGGTTATTTCCCTTTGACCAACGGGGGTGTCCGTCTATAAGTCGTTGTATAATTTTAATCCACCAATAACTCCCTAACCGTGTGTTTGACTGGTCCCAATTTTTGTTTGGACCGTCTCTGGAATGTATAGAACCTGTTCAGCAAGTTTGGTGACGATCGGTCCGTTCATTCTAGAGATCTACTTGCGAACACAAACACACAAACACCGCCACAAACACATCGAGTGAAACCTATACACACCCCTATACCGGGGGTGTAACAAACACGACATATTATAGCAATCGACAGACAATCACTGAATGTTACTCATATATCACAATATAACACTCATTCACTATTGTATTACGAATGAGTTTCCTCGTTCTATTTACTATTTTAACCAGCCCTGACATGTTCCACTTTTGACTGAGAGACCAAGACACGGTATGTCCTACAGGCATTATATTGTTAGCCTCTTAAACGGGTTCATATGATAGTGCTTCTGACTGTCTGGATATTATTGTTAAATCACACCCAGTCACAGGCTAGGCATGTTTCAGTATATTTCATTATGTTTCATTATACTTCACGGGCAAAACAGTGCGTTATGGCAGTAACGGACAAAGCTTTATATACATTCTGGTTTGGGCATTTTCAGTGGCAGTTTCGTTTTCGTTTTTTTAATTTTTAAAGTGATTTATTCATTTCTTTTGTAAACAATACAACACAATAGAACAAGGCATCATAAGGAATACGATGAATCAGATAATGTTTTTTTAACTTTGGATACTATCCAAAAATATCAGTCAAAACGTTTTGAAATAGTTACATGGGATGTTTGGTAGTGGAAGATATTTTCTTAAACAAGGCATACAAAATAATAATATTCAACCACACAAAAACCGGCTCCAATGGATACCGTACGACAAATCACAAAAAGTAGATCCAATGTACATAATTGTTCGCCAAGGAAGAAACCCGACAAAGAATGTCAGTACTGATGTCGCGTCATAGACAGATTGTCATACGTGTGTATATAACTATTACTAGTGCAGCATGATCTCACTCTGCGTCATCATCATCATCATCATCATCATCATCATCATCGAGCATCATCATCATCGTCGTCGTCGCACTTGGATATATGACAACAAAACCTCGAGTATCTAAAAAATGAAATAAAAAAGATCAGATTTTTTTTTTAAACAGCATGCATGTCAAAGCGACCAACCAAAATCTGAGAAAACGGTCTTTAGGGAAAGCCATAAACTTGCTGCAAGTCAAAGGGGGATTTACAACAATTGCCTCCCTTGTTACAGTATTGACTATATGATTTTGCCTCGAACATGTATGTGATACGTACCCAGGGATGGTCAAATCGTCCGCCCGATCGCCATGGGCGAATCAAAAATCCGCCGGCCGGGCGAGTAGAAACCGCCTGGCAACTCGCCCGGCTGGCCAGTGACAATTCTGGTTAAATGCAACACTTCTGGTTGTACTATCGAGTTTCAAAGCCATATAAACACTGCAGATGCATGAAATGTGGTATGTACCGGGCCCGTAAAATGTCTGGCGGGCTAGTAACATTTTGGAAGTTACTCGCCCGGCTTGCGAGTTAAAACTTTGAGATTTGGCTATCCCTGCGAACCTTTGGCTGTCAATGAGCCATACAGATAAAGGCATTGAGATATAGATCCGAACACATTGTCTCACCACGTGAACTGATTCGATTGATTAACTCCTGCAGTGTACTTAAAGATCCATCGTTAAAAACAAATTAGTCAATATGTCAATAATGTCAAAAAGATAATCGGTAGAAATAAATATGCAAATGTCACCAAGATAATCAGTGGTAATAAAGACAGAAATGTCGCCAAACTAATCCGTGTACCAAAGACACAAATCCCACAAACATAATACGCAGTAATAAAGATACAAAATTCAGAAAGATAATCCTCAGTAATAAATATATAAATGTCACAAAGATAATCATTGGTAACAAAGATACAAATGTCACAATGATAACCAGTATCAATACAGATATAAACTTTACAAAGATAATCAGTAGCAATACAGATACAAACGTTCCAACAATAACCAGTAGCAATTATTACAGATACAAACGTTCCAACAATAACCAGTAGCAATACAGATACAAACGTTCCAACAATAACCAGTATCAATACAGATACAAACGTTCCAACAATAACCAGTAGCAATACAGATACAAACGTTCCAACAATAACAAGTAGCAATTATTACAGACACAAACGTTCCAACAATAACCAGTAGCAATACAGATACAAACGTTCCAACAATAACAAGTAGCAATTATTACAGATACAAACGTTCCAACAATAACCAGTAGCAATACAGATACAAACGTTCCAACAATAACAAGTAGCAATACAGATACAAACGTTCCAACAATAACAAGTAGCAATACAGATACAAACGTTCCAACAATAACCAGTAGCAATACAGATACAAACGTTCCAACAATAACAAGTAGCAATTATTACAGATACAAACGTTCCAACAATAACCAGTAGCAATACAGATACAAACGTTCCAACAATAACCAGTAGCAATACAGATACAAACGTTCCAACAATAACAAGTAGCAATTATTACAGATACAAACGTTCCAACAACAACCAGTAGCAATACAGATACAAACGTTCCAACAATAACCAGTAGCAATACAGATACAAACGTTCCAACAATAACAAGTAGCAATTATTACAGATACAAACGTTCCAACAATAACCAGTAACAATACAGATACAAACGTTCCAACAATAACAAGTAGCAATTATTACAGATACAAACGTTCCAACAATAACCAGTAGCAATACAGATACAAACGTTCCAACAATAACAAGTAGCAATTATTACAGATACAAACGTTCCAACAATAACAAGATAACCAGTAGCAATACAGATACAACAGGAAATGTGACAGAAATCCTTTGCAATGCCAATGGTCAGACTGTACTTACTGTCGCGGAAAAATGACATTTTCACACCCTATATAATCGTTCAAGCCCCTTGCTAAAAAAAAATACCGCAAGCAAACCTTCAGTGTATAATATAATCGTGGTCAGTTGTATAAATTTTACATCAAAAACTTCTGACAAAGTAACAAATCAGACACTTTTTTGATTTACACTCAGAGAAAAGTAAGTGTGACATAGTACATGTTTTGCCGTTAGGAATTGCACTTCATTTGCCAACATTACCAATTATAGATGTTCAACAATAATAATTTTGTCCGGACCATAGGTAACAATACACATTTTAATTGCGGGTCGTTTGTTTTATCACTTTTGTTCAATTTTGTTCGTCAGTCTTGGTTGTTTTCCGCACACAAAAATTAAACAAACATAATACTTTCAAGCGTTATTCAATACAATGAGTCTCTCAATTCTGTTTGGGTAGTGACCTTCACACTTTTGCTTATGTCCGCTGGACCCGAAAAGCAACAGCTAACTAACTAACTAACTTTTGCTTATCTACAGATGTTCTCACTTTGCACACAAAAACACCATCATACGGATTTTAAAACGAAACAGAGCATCGATTAATGCAAATAACAACACGGATGCGCAACAAATTAAACTGACATAAAAATAGTACAGTGGTCCATGTGATGGCAGGTTCCTCTGATGAGAGGACACCTTCCAGTAAAGGACACTTTGTGTTGCCCCTTCTTCTATTAATTCAACCAAAACATCCATCTTCTGAGCGGCCATCTGCAGTGTTTATCACAGGTAAAATTGTACCTCTGTTAAGCACACATATATATACGTACGACACACTTAATGTTGTAAGTTTAATTATGTGTTGCAACTTTGTTTAAACGTGATACTTTTTCATCTCGGTTGAGCATTTCAACAAAGAAAAAATGAACAAACAAACTTATTCCAACAGCATATTTGTTTCTGCAAACAAACTGGTCAATCTTGCTACGTGTACAACATTTAGGCTATCATTCACAAAGATTTTGATTTGATTACAGAAAGAAGAAACACTCAAATGATTTGCTTTTTAACACTAGGTAGTGGAACATTTCTATATGTAATTAAGTCAGGACTGGTATGTATACGAATGTGTAGGTGAATACGTGAGCAAGTAATTGAGTTAGTAGGTATGTAAGCTGGGCTCCTCAAATTGCGCGTCCTATACGCACTAGAAGCCGAAAACACGTACTAGAAATTTATGGAGGGGGTCCCGGGACGCACTAAACTTTAAAAAAAGCGGGTCCTGGGACGCACTAAATTTCCTTTATCGTGCGTACCGTAGATACTTTTTCAGACTGCAATCGTCAGCTATTTTACACAGTACATTATGCGTGACCACATTGTTTTGAAGGTACACCGGGACTTTTCGGCTATTGGACCCTTGGGACCCTCTAAAATTAGTCTGCAGTTGGGGTCCATGGACCCTCTAGAAGGAGCGTCCGTGGGGACCCCTGTGTAAGTATCGATGACAATGGCAGTAACTGTGGTGAGAACTTTGTGCACATACTGTTAACAATAAATTATATTTTGCATTCAAAAAAGTTGTACTTGTCTTTTCAAACTATATACGTATTTATTCATCAGGCAAATTGTAAACATCATCATCATGAGATATTCAAACAACACAAGCTATGGCTCAAACAAGTTTAGTGAAAGAGTAATTCCAAGCACATAGAAAGAAACAAGCATAACCGTGATGCTGTCTTGAAACAAAAGGTAGAGAATTTTTTAGAGGTATTTACAAAAGCAGTGACTCTTGTGTGAGTGTGTGTGTGTTCTCTCTTCGATGGCTCCAAATATGTACAGAAACTGTGCATCCCATATATAAATGTATATGTAAATGATTGATTGCAAAATCCTTCACTGTAAAATATCTGGGTGACAACAAAATTGCAAAACTAATGGCACAGAAACTTCAATGCAGATATAAAAACATCACCAAACGAATTGACCAATAGAACATTTTTCATCTGGAACTTAAAAAGCCATTAGCATGATATAAAACACGCTTCTCTAAACAATATTGTTAGAAAGTAAACAATACTTCTGCCAAAAGGGAGCAGGGAAGCTACTTAATTCTTGAATAGATTTCATAAAAAGTCATGCAAATATTTCTTGTAAAGTTAAATACGAGCACAAACACACAACCTGATGTGTGCCTGAAGCTCTACACTGTTAGCTCGTACCGTCAGCTTTGTAAAACTCTCTCTCTCTCTCTCTCTCTCTCTCTCTCTCTCTCTCTCACACACACACACACACATACACACACACCCACACACACACACACACACACTGGCACAGACAGAGAGAGAGAGACAGAGAAAGAGAGAGGGAGAGATAGAGAGAGGGGGGGAGAAAGAGAGAGAGGAAGAGAGGAGAGAGAGAAAGAGAGAGAGAGAGAGAGAGAGAGAGAGAGAGAGAGAGAGAGAGAGAGAGAGAGAGAGAAGTAGAGATTGAGGGAGAGAGGGCAAATGGACCTTTCCGATCTGATTATGCTTTTCAGACAAAGGACACACGTGACCAAGCTGCAGCCAATCGCTCACATCACGTTTTGAATATGAATAGTTGAAATTAATAATCTCACAAACATTCTCACACCCTGAACCATGCTGAATTATACATTTCCACATCTTTGCTCACTTGGCCAAGTGAGAGCGAACGATTCACAATCAAAGCCAGACAGAGAGGAAATGGCGGAAAAACACATTTGACCCACAAGAAGTCTCGCAATTATACTTGGTTCTTCATTACGTTTGACCAAAGAATTCTTACGTGAGCTGGTCACAACATTACACACTGAGAGAGTAGGATTTGTGTGCCTATCTAGAGCCGTCTTATTCGTGTTCTAACAAATCCAAAAACAAAGAGACTGCCAACGTTCCAAAATTCAGAATAAAAAAACAAGAAAGGTAGGTTGTTGGAACGTTTATTATTGACAAAACAATACATTCACAAATATTTCGGCCCAACGGTCTTTTAAGTGAACAGACACACAAATATTCACACAAAACTTATCTTGATAGTTCTATCAGTTTACGTCCACTCGTCAGGAAGCCGAGCGAATGAATCACCCTTTTTAAATGAACAAAATTTAAAAGACCGTTGGGTCGAAATATCTGTGAATGTATTGATTTGTCAATAACAAACGTTCCAACAACCTTCCTTTCTTGATTTTTTTATTCGTGTTCTAACAAGAAAAACAGATGAGGTAATCAACTACGAAAGTAAAATATCTTCTCATGACCTTGACCTTTGCTTTTCCTAAAATACATCAGCGCTTCATGTTTAAACAGTCAGACTTTCTAACTTCCGGATGAACAGGATGTACTGGGGGTTTGAGTTACCGCATTGGAGGCTGGGTGAATGACGTGCACGTGAGGGCAAATCAACATAACAACTTTCAAAAATAATAACTAAATGGCTCAGGCCTTTTGAAGAATGATCGAAGCACCAATAAAAGAGAAGCAGGTACAATCAACAGCTTTAGAACTAGTGCCGGGACAAGAATAATTAAGAGCTGCCTTGCAACAATTAGAGGAAGATATTGTTTTCTTCTTAAGTCCGTAATAGCCTTTTGGACACAAGAAAATGTTTATGTCTAAGAACACTTCAAGGTTTGCTTATTAAACCATCTGAGGTATGCACATTATGCATGCAACTAACTAATCTGGGGGAACATTAATGGTCTATGTGTCTAACTGAAATCACTTTTGGATCACGTTTCGGAGCTAAAAACTATCAATAGAAGGTCGCTAGTCTTGTACAACGCTTTTTTCTTGAGATAGGTGTGACGTGACGAGGAAAAGCACGAAAAAAACACTCAAAAATAGAATCAATTCCGTTACGTTTGGCAGCAGTCTGGTTGGTATTTCTCTAGTTAGGGTTGGTCACAATAGATAGGCTCACGCAGTTGGAAAGCAGACTAGTGTCATTTCCTTTGGTTTATCTCGTTAACAGATTACTTTGATTGAAAATGAATCACTGGCAAAATAAAATGATGCGTCTTGAATTTGTGTACTTACAGATGCAACTGTATCTTGACATAATGTTTGTGTATAATTATGTTCGGCAGTCCATTTGTCAGCTCCCTCATATGTGGCAGACAGAATTTCACAAGACGGCCGAGAATGAATTGCAAAAGCCGAAAAAGAATCAAGGGGACCAAACACACTCGAGTCGTCAGCTAGATGATCTCCATGAACGTTGTACACAAATAGGGGAAGGTTGCCTAATATGTACCAATGCCTAATATGGACCACCTCCTGTTCTGACAAACTAATGGTGCTAGAGCGCTCGAAACAATTTCCTTCGCTGTATTCACCCTGTCTTGATAACTGGCACATGTCAAAACGAGTGCATATTGAGGATTTACGGCATACGATCCGAGGGTGTGATGTTTGCTGGGTTGTTTGGTAACGCTACAAAACGGCTTTGGGTACAATCTTGCACAGGAATTTGGATCGTATACTCCGGAACTGGTAACCTTGATATGCCAAAACGAAATATTCTAGCACAAAACCCCAAAGCTGGCTATAGGTGTCACATTTTTATGATTGGTTTGGAAGAACAGCTTGTAATTTACATGGCACTCCGACTGTGTTCTTTTGTTTTTGTCACACTGCCCACATGCAGTTGACCCTTATTTTTTTGCGACGCAGCAGTACGTGTGCGACATGCAAAAAAGGAACCAAATAACGTTTTTACAATGTAGCCTACTTACGTAATCAAACACAATCTCTTGACGTAAACTACGCAAGATAAACAGAACGAGTCTAGTCGACTTCCTGAGTTCCATGTTGGCTTTTGACGTAATTTGTTGACGTGCGGGACCTGACCGGGGTACTTCGACTGATTTACTTAGGCTTGTTTCCCCCATATTATGCTAATTAACCTACTGCAACAGCGTTAAAAATGATTCGTCGCAAAATTGCAGCGTTCGACTCCTTGCAAGAAACGCAATGAAACTTCGTAATTTTCTAAATGGATGGACGATTGAAGCGTGGCTGAAAGCACAGGGGAATCATGGCTGGGATACGTGAGGTGTACTCAATCTTTAAAGGAGAGGAACATAAATATTATTGTCATTTGCAGTGTACGTGTGCAGTGAAGTCTCTGTGAAACTACCATGGACTATATTTTTCTTCAAAAGCAACAGACACATTTTGTTCGGCCTTTGCATTATGCTGAATATGAAGAAATGATGAAGCGATTGAATCTGAATCTCATGAATTATGGATTGTTGAAAGCTGATGCGGCTGCGTTAAAACAACAAGATCAAGAATAAACATGTTATCATCTGTTTAAAGAAACAAAATTTGACTTGTGGGCATACCTCACTGCTACAAGAAGACACCACACCATTGTGATATGAAATATTTGATTTAACAAAACGTATTGCATATTTGATTATTGTATAATTTCTTGTCTGAAAACCCCCAAAAAAGGAACTATTACACATACACATTTATTTAATTTTTGTCGGGTTTAACGGAAAATGGATCTTTGTGTGGCGTTAGCTTGAGTAACAGTAGCATTGGCAACAGAATTAACGTCTCGAGTTTGTGACCTTTATCAACAACAGAGGACGTTGACATTTTGGAAGTCTTTGTCTCGATCTCCAAAAAACATTGACGGACACGGTTTGATTGCTAACGTTTCAGTTTTCAATGTGGTGCAGGACGTACTGTGGAGAATTGAGGCACCCCGTGAAAAAGAATGGATAAGTCTCATCTCTTCTTTGCCCATAAAATACAGCAGAAATGAAGTTCAATGCTTTTCTTTGCTCAGAACTTATTACACTGAAAGTACAAAATAAGAAAGTCGGTATTCTACATTTCCTGTGAAATTAAACGTCTTTGGGTGACATTTTGGTAAATCCACAGAAGAGTGTAAAGCCTAACAGTTCTGGCTTCCAAAACATATGAGAAAATGATTATTTTCAATTTCATTGACCCGAACTCAACCCTCAATGGCCTTGAAAATTGACTTGCGGTATGACTTGAAGACATCAAACATTAAAACAGTATGCACAATTTCAAACCTCTAGCTTCAATAACACTAAGGTTGAAGTTGAAAAAGTCCAACCCCCCCTAAAACACACACACACACACACACACACACACACACACACACACACACACACACACACAGAGCAAAGATGACGTTTGATAGCTAAAGCTGTCTTGGTTCAGAATGCATTCAAGTATTTCTCGTGACCCTGAGAATTCAACCTGCGCCGAATTCTTGGTGAAGATGATGAAGCATTAATTAATTAATGTGCTAAAACAATTCACAAACACTTCCACGATCGGGATGTCAACGGGGAAAACGGAGCCCAGGCAGAACGTGAGATGACAAACATGACCAGAAAGCAGTTATATAACCCCCATTAACTTGGTTCATGCACTTGTGGACATATACGCCAAAAGGGCATGACACGTACCTCGCCAAAATCATATTACAAGGCACCGTCGAAAGAGGACTCAGACGAGCGAGGCAACGGGGAAGAGTGGTCCGACAGCGTCAAATAGTGGACACAGATGAGCTTTTGTGACCTCTTGTCAACAGCCATGAAAAGCGTGTCCGGCTCTTCTGCCCTCAAGTCCCCTCGACGAATGTCTCAGTCTTCTTCTGCGTTCGTGGACTGAAACTCCCACGTACACTCGTGTTTTTGCACGAGTGGAATTTTACGTGTATGGCCGTTTTTACCCCGCCATTGAGGCAGCCATACGCCGCTTTCGGAGGAAGCATGCTGGGTATTTTCGTGTTTCTATAACCCACCGAACTCTGACATGGATTACAGGATCTTTTCCGTGCGCACTTGGTCTTGTGCTTGCGTGTACACACGAAGGGGGATAAGCCACTAGCAGGTCTGCACATAAGTTGACCTGGGAGATCGGAAAAATCTCCACACTTAACCCACCAGGCGGCAGCGACCGGGATTCGAACCCTCGACCTTCCGATTAAGAGGCCGACGTCTTACCACCACGCCACAGCGCCCGTCGAATGTCTCAGTCATCAAGGAACTGATGCTGAACATCTACAACACCGGATCGCACAGTGAGACCTGAGACGAGTTGCCCAGAGCGGTTCGCCACGGGTCGCCCGCAGTGCGAATGACAGAAAGCCGTTTCTTAGGGCAGTGCAGGAAAGCGCTCGCGAAGAGCGGCTTTGGTATATGCTCGCCCACCGCGCGCTGCGTAATCCAAGATGGCGGCGGTGTTTACACTGCGATGCCGTGTAGCGTGTTGCGATCTTCTCGGCGTGGTTTTCGACGTAACCCGAGGGATCCACCGCTTTTCAAGGTTCAGGGACTACCCCAGCTAAATTTCCCATCATAACCACGTTCACTGACCGAATCGTCTACTAGTTTAAGAAGTACAACTTTGTTCATATCTCGCAGCAATCATGCTTTCTTCGTCGCCTTCGTGAAGCGATTTGCCTCGTTGTGAGTCCGTTGCATATAGACCAATCCAGAGCGACTTTTCTCTGAGCGGGCTATTGTGATTCTGAGCAACGCATGGATGGACTGAGGGGCACGAACCGAAAGTGGGTGCCACCCTATAACAGGTGAGAACAAACCGCGGGGTCTGATTCGTTGAAATCACAATACAAATCTCAATTTCAACCAATCCAACACCGCGGCTAACTCCCACCCGGTTAGTAACTTTCTCGTGCATCTCGGCCATGGACCCCCGGGCATTACCCACGCTATTTGGTACCTTCTCAATATGCTGCACCAGTATACAAAATGCTCACTACTTTTCTTCTTCTCCAATTCCCAGTACAAAAACGATGACCTACATTTTATTACACCCCCGGTATAGGGGTGTGTATAGGATTCGGTCAATGTGTTTGTTTGTTTGTTTGTTTGTTTGTGTGTGTGTTTGTGTTCGCATATAGATCTCAAGAATGAACGGACCGATCGTCACCAAACTTAGTGAACAGGTTCTATACATTCCTGAGACGGTCCTTACAAAACCTGGGACCAGTCAAACACACGGTTAGGGAGTTATTGGTGGATTAAGATTCTACAAGGACTTATAGAGGGACATATTAATGGTCAAAGGGAAATAACCTTCTCAGTTGGTGGCAGTGAGAATGGTTATTTCCCTTTGACCAACGGGGGTGTTTTTCCTACCTCGGAGGAATTTCTTGTTATTATATATTTTAATTGTATACACTGAACAGTGACATAGATAGAAAAAAATAAATACAAATTTTTTTTTAAACAAATCATCATACATAAGTGAGAGAGACCACCCTTGTGATTAATAAACCATCTCCTCACACATGTGTATATCATGTAAATGAGTTCGGGTAAAACTAGTCTGGCTGGGACATCAGAAGGGATTTTCCAAAGTTGCAAAATTTTGTCTTTTGTGATTTTTTGTCGATTTTAAATTGGGCCCTTCCGTTTTTGTCCAGTTGATTTTGAGGGTACCCTTATTTTTAGCGGCGCTTACTAGATCCCTGTAAAAGAAATCTTTAATCCGAAAGGTGACCCAGACAGTCAAAAAGTCATATAAAGTTTGAATGAAATGACAGGGGAATTAATGCTTTTATTTGGTTGCGAAATTTGTTGCAACAATTTGGTGGCCTAGTGTAGATACCTCATTTTTGCTCCATGTAAACATACTTGCATCCACGTGTAAGATGAACGTGTCTCCCTGTATCTAGATTTTACACACAAGGTCCCGAAAGATTGACAGGTTTTAGAATTATAGGTCACAAAGAGGAGAACTGATGTAAAACTAAAAGCACATCGGACACAAAACATTAGTGATAATGCAAGACCGGCACGGTTGGCCTAGTGGTAAGGCATCCGCCCTGTGATCGGTAGGTCGTGGGTTCAAACCCCGGCCGGGTCATACCTAAGACTTTAAAATTGGCAATCTAGTGGCTGCTCCGCCTGGCGTCTGGCATTATGGGGTTAGTGCTAGGTCTGGTTGGTCCGGTGTCAGAATAATGTGACTGGGTGAGACATGAAGCCTGTGCTGCGACTTCTGTCTTGTGTGTGGCGCACGTTAAATGTCAAAGCAGCACCGGCCTGATATGGCCCTTCGTGGTCGGCTGGGCGTTAAGCAAACAAACAAACAAACAAAAGTGATAATGCAATTTTACTTGATTTTTCAATTCTTTGACCTTGCAATTTTAGGCGAGCGTGCAACACTGAATGAGTGGTTCAGGTGCCTATAAATCCGAGCCCTCTACAATAACTTCAACAGCCATACTTCCGTGAAATCTGCAGCAGTGATCATTGCTCTTCTTGCCTCAAATAAATATAACAAACAATACCGAGTATGTACTTCTGCCATAGGAAAAAACGGAGTGTAATAACCATTGTCTGATTTTCTTCTGTTTCAACAACACTGGTGTTTTCAAGAAAGAAAAAAAATAATCGAATAAAGTTATTAGGAATGGTACAAAGCAAAACAACACGACAAACAAAAGAGCCAGAAACTGGCAAACCTACATACAAAAATACTATATACATCTGTATATGATTACAAAAACTAAATAGTTCAAAAGCATTGTGTGCTGCGGGAAATACTTTGGTTCAAATGGTACAGTCTGACGTACGCTTTAAAACGGAGAGCAAATTGATTGTGTCATGATATGGAAATACTTTTGTTCAAATGGTACAGTCTGACGTACGCTTTAAAACGGAGAGCAAATTGATTGTGTCATGATATGGAAATACTTTGGTTCAAATGGTACAGTCTGACGTACGCTTTAAAACGGAGAGCAAATTGATTGTGTCATGATATGGAAATACTTTGGTTCAAGTGGTACGGTCTGACGCTTTAAAACGGAGAGCAAATTGATTGTGTCATGATATGGAAATACTTTGGTTCAAATGGTACAGTCTGACGCTTTAAAACGGAGAGCAAATTGATTGTGTCATGATATGGAAATACTTTGGTTCAAATGGTACAGTCTGACGCTTTAAAACGGAGAGCAAATTGATTGTGTCATGATATGGAAATACTTTGGTTCAAATGGTACAGCCTGACGCTTTAAAACGGAGAGCATGTATATTGAATGTGTCGTACATGTATTATGAAAATACTTTGGTTCAAATGGTACAGTCTGACGCTTTAAAACGGAGAGCAAATTATATAAATTGTGTCATAATAAAACTGATTTCATTAAACAAATGTCTATTCGGTGGGTAATACATACACACAAGCGCACACAGAGACACTGACACAAACACACACAGATCGAAACGCAGAGGAGATGCTCAGCTTATTTCACAAGGAAATTCTGTAATTTTCAAAGCATGAAACATTTAAAAGACATAGGCAAGCACAGTACAGATTTGACATCTACTTGGCACTGATCTCCATACCCCCCACCCCCTTTCTCTCCAGCATACACACATACACACACATGAAAGCACACAAATTAAACACAAATGGAAGCAAGAAACTAAGTACACACACACACATGCACGCACACACACACACACACACACACACGTGTGAGCTCGAGTACAACCAAGCATATTGAGGAATAAATGTGTTAACCACAGAAGAGTGTACGCCTTCATATTTTTAAAAGAATCAAACAAATAGTGCCAGGCCTGCATGCATTTCAACTAAGCCTGTAATGTCCCGTTCTGTAAATAATGTTCTTGGTATGACAAGAGTGTTTTTTGTTGTTATATACAAAAGGAATCAAATATCACGCATCTTTGTTATCTGATATACATCGTGTACATTTTTTCATTTAAAACACAAAGGGGTTCCACACACGAGATGCAATAATCTGACATATCAAAAACATCAATATGAATAACATGCATACATAACAAAAATGCTATTTGTTCTGTTCATGAGAAAAGCACACAAAAATGGAATACCTACACATTTGGTTTTACATGTACTTGTCAGGACCCCAACAATACAATCAAGTATTCACACTTTGACAAAGAAGTACAGTATATCAATCTTTTCAAGTCTTATTGTCCAATTTGTATCGGGTCCTATTCCAACAAATCGGTCAACAGTGGAACGCATGCATGGTTACAACAGAACAGTGCAGAAATATAATCATAACGTATGTATCTCATTGCTCATGACTGGTTCATACTAAAAGCGCTCAACAATGAGTGTTTGGACACAACAGTAAGTCAGTTTTTGTTTGGTCTTTATAATACAGCTGTTGTGTCCTTTCATCAAAATACCGACATTTGACAACTAAGTAGCTGATCGGTCTACTGTAACTTCACCACCGAGTAAATATGAAATGTATACTTTGAGCAAAGCAGAACAATGAACGCTTATAGTTGTATGCAGTTAAACTCATAAGGACTGGGTGGCCGAGTGGTAACGCACTTGCGCTCGGAAGCGAGAGGTTGCGAGTTCGACCCTGGGTCAGGGCGTTAGCAATTTTCTCCCCCCTTTCCTAACCTAGGTGGTGGGTTCAAGTGCTTAAGTCTTTCGGATGAGACGAAAAACCGAGGTCCCTTCATGTACACTACATTGGGGTCTGCACGTTAAAGATCCCACGATTGACAAAAGGGTCTTTCCTGGCAAAATTGTATAGGCATAGATAAAAATGTCCACCAAAATACCCGTGTGACTTGGAATAATAGGCCGTGAAAAGTAGGATATGCGCCGAAATGGCTGCGATCTGCTGGCCGATGTGAATGCGTGATGTATTGTGTAAAAGAATTCCATCTCACACGGCATAAATAAATCCCTGCGCCTTGAATATGTGCGCGATATAAATTGCATAAAATAAAAATAATAAAAAAAATTAAAAAATAAATCCCTGCGCTTAGAACTGTACCCACGGAATACGCGCGATATTAGCCTCATATTGATTAATTTGATTGAAACTCTTAAAATAAATATAGCAGAACCCTCAATTTCAGATTTTCTAACATATAATGACATTGGGTCTAAAACAGGAAAGCATTAAGAACAGAAAATCTGAAAAATAGCATTGATGATGGGTCTTTAAAGTTAATTGAGAAGTCTGACGGGCGCGGTGGTAAGACGTCGGCCTCCTAATCGGGAGGTCGTGAGTTCGAATCCCGGTCGCTGCCGCCTGGTGGGTTAAGAGTGGAGATTTTTCCGATCTCCCAGGTCAACTTATGTGCAGACCTGCTTAGTGACTTTACCCCCTTCGTGTGTACACGCAAGCACAAGGCCAAGTGCGCACGGAAAAGATCCTGTAATCCATGTCAGAGTTCGGTGGGTTATGGAAACACGAAAATACCCAACATGCCTACTCAACGAATCGGAGTAAAGCTGACTATGCTCTCAGAGTATAGTGTGGGGAACCCAAATGGGCAAACGAGCTCACACGTAACCAGACAAAATTCTGGAACGCTGAAGAAGAATAAGAATAGAGAAGTCTTAAATTGGAGCCCCGGCCTTAAAAGAGAGGTTCCACTGTGCCTTAACTTCGGTAACATTCATAAAAGTGAAAAATATTTGATGAACGTTTCATGTCTGATCAAAATCAAACATTCTTTGCCAAGTAAAAAACAAAGTAGTCATAGTGATGTAAATTCCATCCACCTGATAAATGTCAGTAGACCTGGAAATTAGTGCGAGAACCAGAATTAAGTGTATCACTGCGTTCATGTTGAAATTATAATAGTTACACGCACTGAGCGCACTGCACACTCAGACAACAATTTGACACATTAATTCCCATAAAAAATGTACACTGAACTTTTCAATGATGCGCACTGTGTAGTATATAATTATACACTCACACACACAACAATTTGATGCATTATCCCCACAACAAATTCAGACGGAAGTATCTTCATGTGTATACTAGACATATTTGTAAAGTTTCGACAGGTTCTCGATATATTTTTGCTTTTTGTTCACAACAACAGCAGGGATTACAATGGATTTGTTCCAACTTTGTCACTTCTTGTGTCTGAAAATCTCAAAGCGGTTTGTAGTTAAAGAAACAGGAAATGTACAGCAACACACGTACTACACTAATACATCTACAAACCAACGACATTTCATAACTCGATCCTAAGTATTACTTGAATGCGATTTATTCAAATTTTGGATGCAAAGAATCAGTTTAGCGCGTCTCAAACATGGCTAGATTGTGAATAGTTGATTGCTGTACTCATTTGAGTTCTGTTCTTGACGTTTGAAGTGGTGCAGCTGAAAAAAAGCAACAACTGTAAAATGTGAAAATAAAAGTTCCATCAACATCATCAGACACATCATCTGCAATAAGTCACAATTTCATATATTATAAGCAGGTCTGGAGGATTAAGAGCATCCGTGACTATACTTAACTGCAATGATACGAACATAATACATGATTTCTCATAGTCCCAAATCTGCCTTGCTTCACACACCAGCCCCAAAGATTAAAAAAATCTAAGTTTGCATGATTTCATTTCATAAAATTTGCGTTGCTTCAAACCGGGCAGCGGCACAAGGAAAAAGCAAAAACACAAAAGTCTGTTCGACTTAACGTCTCATAAAAATCACAGTTGTAAATAATCCTATCACATCATTATACATTACGTTGCCAACAGCTTAAAGGTACCTTTCTTCCTGTGAAAAATTCAGTCGCCATTACAGATCTGTCCACATGTTAACACGGAATGAGTCTCAGAATCATTTCACTTGAGCGCATACAGTGGAACCCCCCCTTTTACGACCTCAAAAAATCGGAGAAAATCAGGTCTTATAAAGGAGGGAGTCTTAAGATGGGGGGTAAATTTACAGAGGTTATATATGAACAGAAAATCTGAGAAAACAGGGTCTTAAAAAGAAGGGAATCTTAATTTGGGGGGTCTTAAAAGGGGGTTCCACTGAACCAAACATTAACATGAAGGCTGCTTTCTGTGAAGAGTGGCAATTGTTTGCTGAATAAATTTTGCACGTTCATATCTGTGTCAGTTATGAAATTATTAATCCAACAAATTTTTTTTTACTCTGCTCAGAAAGTTTTAAGACAAAACCATATGCATTTTTATGGTAGCATGGGTTCAAGTAGCACAATTTTCTTATTTCCATGTAAAAGCCAAGTCAGGTTTGTTGCCATGATCATGTTAGGGGGAAGGGCAGAATCTTGAGAAAGGGGTTTTGCCTCTGGTAAACTGTAAATAAAGGACCTGGCAGGGAGCATCTCGTTACTCCCCCGGCTTGTTACTAACCCTAACCCTAACCCTAAGGGGGAGTAACGAGCCGGGGGAGTAACGAGCTGATCCCAATCTGGCATAGTTTAACTTTTGGTTTCCAGGACAATACACACGATGGCTTCATCTACTTTGTCAACTGAGGTAGCTAAATCTAGCTTCATCTTCTTTGTCCGAGAGCATGTTCAGCTGAAATTACGATATTATGACAAGATCAAGTCAACATAAAACAGTACCAAATCTAACAACAGAAAACGTAAACGGCAAAAACAGTAGCAAAAGCTGCATGATTAAGACTGGCGGCCAAACCCTTCTGTACAATTTCTTTTGTAGGTGCAAGTCACATGGATGGGACTGTCACTGTGGCAGAAATGACCATGTGGGTTCTGGAGGGGACCCCCCTGAAGCTGAGAAATTTCTTTAACTCTGACATCAACAACTGGCAAGTTTGTGTGTTTAGGATTGACAGACAAAAAAAAGACACATTCAGGGCCAATTGGTGTACAAATCACACCCCTAAGTCAAAAAGGTGTAATTGAACGTAAGATTGGGTGTCGAGCATATTGAAAACGGGTAACCCACACTTTAAAGATGTTGCTCAGGGATGAATACTGAGGCAGTAGAATGCACATGATGAATTTACGTCTGAGTCTCTAGCAAGATTTGGAAGACAATATGTAACTGACTTTGCATGTGTCACGGCTCATCACAATTGATCACCATCTACAAATGGACGAGTCTAGTCAAAACAAACAAAACTTAACTTCGATCTATGCTACAAACTTGCAGTAAAGGAGAAAACAGAAAGAAAATGACACAGTAAGGTTGTTGAAACCCTTTTCCCTCCAGTCCACACTGAACGATCGAATGAAGAAATGATCGCTCTCATCTGCTCTAGCCGTGCCGACTCTCTCGCCACAAAAAAAGGGAAAAGCAGTTTTGCAGATGATTAATGCGGCTATCATGAGATCTGCACATTTATTATGGAGCACATTTGCGATATTGAGCGCTCTGGAAGGTATTGGGTTAGTTAAAAAGCTCCAAACTCGAGAACATGATTTACCATGGCAATAATGTATACGACTGGGCGAACTGGGTCAAGACGCAAAAGATTGAGTGATTCACTATGAGTTCTTGTTTGAAGTGGCATTTGGTTAATTGGCACAGAATTGTGTACTTCATTTTTCTAAATGCAGAAAGTCAAATAGATCTGCAGGGAAAAATGGATTTCTTAGCCTCAGGATCTTAATCCTGTAAGAACATTTTCTTGGAAATCGATTCCCCGTAAAAATAAAAGTCCATTTTAAACATATCAAACCAAGAATCATTGGGAGGTATGACACATATATAATAGAGAGAGATATATAGGGTAGATATATGAGTTACATACAAAGCCCAAGATCTGTTGCCGTGGGTTAAATTAGTACAAGCAAGAAAGGTTTTCATTGGCAGGTTTTGTGCAAAAATCTGCACAGGATAACCGTTCAAAAACTCATTGTGTGATCCATCTGGTTTTGGTAGTGTTCCTTTAATGCAAATATGGACTGCTTTTTTCTACATCCCAGAAGATATATATATTTGTTTGTCCATTAATGTTACAGAACAGCTTTCTTTCTTTATTTGGTGTTTAACGTCGTTTTCAACAACGAAGGTTATATCGCGACGGGGAAAGGGGGGAGATGGGATAGAGCCACTTGTCAATTGTTTCTTGTTCACAAAAGCACTACTCAAAAATTTGCTCCAGGGGCTTGCAACATAGTACAATATATTACCTTACTGGGAGAATGCAAGTTTCCAGTACAAAGGACTCAACATTTCTTACATACTGCTTGACTAAAATCTTTACAAAAATTGACTATATTCTATACAAGAAACACTTTCTTTCTTTCTTTATTTGGTGTTTAACGTCGTTTTCAACCGTTCAAGGTTATATCGCAACGGGGAAAGGGGGGGGGGGGGGGGGGGATGGGATAGAGCCACTTGTTAATTGTTTCTTGTTCACAAAAGCACTAATAAAAAAATTGCTCCAGGGGCTTGCAACGTAGTACAATATATTACCTTACTGGGAGAATGCAAGTTTCCAGTACAAAGGACTTAACATTTCTTTCATACTGCTTGACTAAAATCTTTACAAACATTGACTATATTCTGTACAATAAACACTTAACAAGGGTAAAAGGAGAAACAGAATCCGTTAGTCGCCTCTTACGACATGCTGGGGAGCATCGGGCAAATTCTTTCTCGTCCCAACCAATATGGGACTCCCCCTAACCCGCGGGGGGGTCAATAAACACTTAACAAGGGTAAAAGGAGAAACATAATCCGTTAGTCGCCTCTTACGACATGCTGGGGAGCATAGGGTAAATTCTTCCCCCTAACCCGCGGGGGGTGACAGAACAGCTGATCTCAAACTTTCATCATGATTATTATTATAATCTGACTCTGAAAGGGTATATCACAACACTGTCACCAATATCGGTAAAAAATAATTAACGCACGTACATGATCCAGTAAGACATTTGCTAGGTGGACCATGACAAAAATCAACGCAGCATAGGTTCCGTTAATTATTTTTGTTCAAATTAGACCTACTTACATGAGTAACAACAAAAATATAAAATAACACAAACAAGCAATTCCAAGAATTCATTTGCAGTTTTTGTCGTCACTTGTAAATTCAAATGTTTTTTTCCACACTGTGTATTTTTCCAGTAGAAGACAAGAAATGTGCTCAATACATGAATATAAAATATGACATTTAAGGAATCAGGCACTGTCCAGCTTCTGGTAGGATTTTTCATTGCAGGTACCAGTGTATTTTTCAATAATATAACCAGGCAACCATTACCAGCTCCACTGTTAGCTGAGTGTTTTTCCAGAAGGAGACAAGAAAAATGTGCTAAATACATGAATATGAGTTAGACATTAGGGTTCAGGCGGTGTCCAGCGTCATGTAGGATTGGTATAGTAACGGATGGCTGCGAGTGAAAATGCGGTGGGGGTTGTAGGAGATATTGGCGGGCACAGCACAATTGGAATTATTGGTTTGTTTGTTTGTTTATTTGTTGCTTAACGTCCAGCCGACTACGCAGAGCCATATCAGGACGAGGAAGGGGGGGGATGAAGGGGGCCACTTGTCAAGCGATTCCTGTTTACAAATGCACCAACCCATTACTTGTGTCCCAGCAGGCTTTAGTAAAACTAAATTAATACCTACTGGAAGATCACCAGCCTCCAGTAAGTTAAAATAGGCTCAACCTATCTACTGCCGGACCTACATCAGAACACTAACAGATCAAACTATACATGAATCGCGAGACAAGCGGCAAGAGAAGAGATTTTTGGAAAAAATACAGGTGAATGAGCAAGAAGGCAGAAAAAAGAAAAGAATTCATGAAGAAAAAGAGAGCATGACAGGAAAGAGGAACCAAAAATCTACCTAACAGCAAACTATAAAGCTCCCGCGGTTCCAAAAACAGGAGGGGCCTTTAATTTCACAACCGCAGTGCCCCACTGCGGGAGGAATTATTGGTCATTTTTGACACATGTACATGTATCATAAAAGAGAGGTCTGGCTCCTCTTCCATTTTAAATGTGCCTTTTGTTTTAAATGTAGTTTTCCTTCTGTAGGGCAAATAATCATCCCATTGAAACAGAAAACATTTGACAACGTCTGCACGTTTCAGCAAGTCAAATCTCTCTGTGCATCGGCCTGGACTTGCCTACACATTATATTGGCTGAAATTGGTGATACAGGGTGACCCAAAAAAAAGAGTACCCAAACAAAACGTCATAAATTGAACAAAAATAAAGCAATCTTCATAAAATTTATTTACACACACAAGTAGCCTCTGCATGATTTGCACAGAAAATTTTAGCATTCTAGCTTGTCTTTCAGGAAAGTTATGCTCATTCTACAGAACATGCTCCAAATGGCCTCCGCGCCGATTCAGGCAAACTTGAACTCGCCGCGCAAAGTTATCAATCACCCGCACACACTCCGGTTGCGAGATTCCGCGAATGGTTGTTGTGATGGCTCGCTTGAGTTCTGCGATTGTCTGTGGGTTGTTCCTGTAGACGTTGTCTTTCAGGAACCCCCAAAGATAGAAATCTGGGGGATTTAAATCCGGGGGAGGCCATTTGGAGCATGTTCTGTAGAATGAGCATAACTTTCCTGAAAGACAAGCTAGAACGCTAACATTTTCTGTTGAAATCATGCAGAGGCTACTTGTGTGTGTAAATAAATTTTATGAAGATTGCTTTATTTTTGTTCAATTTATGACGTTTTGTTTGGGTACTCTTTGTTTTGGGTCACCCTGTACTTAATTAATTTCATCTATTTTAATCCAGCAGAGCATCATTAATGTCTCTCCTTGCCTTTTTTTCCCACTCCCTAACACAAACTTAATTTAAGTATAATACAACTAGCTGAGAACAGGTTTTCCGTTTTACTTTGAAAATAAAGAAACATGTTCAATTACAAACTGTCGTTTTCACATAACTTAACATTCAACTGGTAGCATAAGTTAACATTCAGCATGAACGCAAGAAGCAGAGAAAAAGATCACATTAAAAGACAGCAATCTGTTTTATCAGGCCATAATAACACTGTCTTTCAGAAACGCAGCACAGTAAACAGTAGAATTTCACACAACACACTTCTGAAAGTACACAGTGCTCTTTCACAAAACACCCCCCCGAAAGTATAATTTCACACAAACACTCCTGACAGTAAACAATACCATTTCACACAACACTCACCCAACAGTAAACTGTAGCATTTAACACAACACACTCTTAGTCTTACAATAAACAGTAGCATTTAACACAACACACTCCTAACAGTAAACAGTACCATTTCACACAACACTCTCTTAACAGTAAACAGTACCATTTCACACAACACACTCTTAACAGTAAACCAGACCTGTTTACCAAATATGAACAGTTGGTGTATTTTCCACAGAGACTTAGTGTATTTTCAAAATATTGAGTGTATTTTCTTACCAGGTAGAGGTGCTTCTTAATCATGTGACCGACGTAAAACTGTTAGCAGTAAAATTCCAATACAACGTCTGTCGCACTGATGATAAAACTGTAAGCATATGAGTCATGACACTGGAAATAGTCGTACTTTCTTATCAACCAGCGTATTTATCGTATTCTTGGAAACTTGGCGTACAAAATACGGCGAAATCGTATGAGTAAACAGGTCTGAGTAAACAGTACCATTTCACACAACACACTCTTAACAGTAAACAGTACCATTTCACACAACACACTCTTAACAGTAAACAGTACCATTTCACACAACACACTCTTAACAGTAAACAGTACCATTTCCCACAACACACTCTTAACAGTAAACAGTACCATTTCACACAACACACTCTTAACAGTAAACAGTACCATTTCCCACAACACACAACACACTCTTAACAGTAAAATTTCACACAACACACAACACACTCTTAACAGTAAACAGTACCATTTCACACAACACACTCTTAACAGTAAACAGTACCATTTCACACAACACACTCTTAACAGTAAACAGTACCATTTCCCACAACACACAACACACTCTTAACAGTAAACAGTACCATTTCACACAACACACAACACACTCTTAACAGTAAAATTTCACACAACACACAACACACTCTTAACAGTAAACAGTACCATTTCACACAACACACAACACACTCCCAACTGTAAAAAGTTTGTGACTTCATTAAACAAACAAGGCTGGCACTCACACTTTCTACACCACCAGACAGGTATACAAAATGTAGTTGACATAAGCCAAGCCCAAGCCAGTGTATCACTTACCGTCAGAAAAAAATACTGATAAAGTTGGAGCTGAAAGTACTGCTGAACATTTCCGCCCTGAAGCAGTAGATCAGTTTATGTTGGTACCACAATAATGACGCCGGAGCCAAAATCAGACAGACCAGTTGATTGGCGCCAGAGTTATGATATGCCGAAGTCATAAGTGGAGCATCAGCAATGTTAAAAAAGGGTTAGACCTTCCATTCTTGCTCATTGTTCAGCGTCACTGATGCTCAGAAGTCACTGCCAGTAGCGTTAACATCAAACTTGCTCAGATTTAACTGGCATTAGCATTACCATTAAGCCTGTCTGATCGGAAGCGGTTACTGCCTCTAAAGTTTCTGTAAAAACCTGTTCATTATTGCTCACTGTTCAGCCTAGTTGATGCTCAGAAATCACTTCCAGCTGCGTTACCATTAATCCTGTCTGATCTGAAGCGTTCACTGCCGTTGGAGTTGCTTTTGAACCTGTCCCGAGCTAACTGCTCGCTGGCTAATTGCGTGTTTGACCTGTCCAGTTTTGAGCGTTCGTTAGCATAGCGTGGTGCAGAGTTAGTGTCAACTCTGTCTGACGTTGAACGGTCACTGTTGTATCGTGGCGTTTTCATCTTGGGGTTTCCGTTACTCAGCATAGAGTCAGGCACTGATGAAGATGAGGCAGAAAATCTGGAATCATTACGATCAGACTGCCGCGATGAAGAGGATGATGATGGCCGGGAGTCGTTGCTGTAGCGTGCTCGATCTGGCACTGATGGTGAGAGTGAAGAAGACTGTTTCGAGTTGTTGCCATAGCGTTCGGGCTCTGCTGGAGCATCAGCCTGGCTGTCTTTGGACCGTCTTTCTGTGCGGTACTGGCGAGGTTTCTGATTCCGGTCTGTTCCAACGTGACGCTTCTCCAGGAAGCGTCTCTGGTGCTGAAGGATGGGGAACAACTCTGGCAGAAAAGAAGTAAAGCAAAACATTCAGTCACGTCACATTCAGCTGACTGATCAGGGATGGCCAAATCTCATGAAGTTTTAACTCTCCAGCCGGGCGAGTAACTTCAAGAAAGTTACTAGCCCGCCAGAATTTTCGCTGGCCCGGTACATACCACAGTTTATGCATCTGGAGTGTTTATATGGCTTTGAAACTCGATAGTACATGTACAACCAAAAGCGTTGCATTTGACACAAATTTTCACTGGCCACCCAGGCGAGTTTCCAGGCTGTTTCTACTAGCCGAGCGGATTTTTGTCTTGCCCCTGGCGATCAGGTAGACAATTAGGCCATCCCTGCCGATCATCAAAGTCATCAAATAACAGTACTGTACATACACATAAATAACGGGTAGTGCTGCACTGTGTGACTGCTTGCTTTCCCCAGACAGAAAGCAACCTGACTTTCCGTGGGAATGCTATTTTACATAATATCTACCTAATGTGTGTATCTATTCTCAAGGTCCCGTCTAATATTTATGAGTTTTATTTTTTGGTTGACTGGATTTTGTTGTTGTTCTTGGTCAATTGTGTGCCATGTCAATAGACGCTTTTTGGACATAACTCCTTTCGGGTTTGTAGGTGTTGTGGAAGAGTGACCTTTTCTTGCAAAACCTCCAACAAACAAAGGAGGGACCAATCACTAGCGAGATGATTGCGGGAAACATGTGGACCGGAGCACGCCCCCTCGCTAGTGATTGGTCCCTCCTTTGTTTGTTGGAGGTTTTGCAAGAAAAGGTCACTCTACCACAACTCATACAAACCCGACCGAGTTATTTTCGGAATTTGTCGGATTTAAGACATTTGTCCAAGTGAAGAGAAGCTTTTATTCTATGCAAAATCCATGTCTGTGGAGGTGAACATTATCCTGTATCGTGGGAAAAGTGACATCTTTGTCTAAATTGACACTAAGGCCAACATAAAACAAGTTCAGTGTTTCCGACAGACCCTAGTTTTTTCCCGACCTGAGAACTTCTTTGACAAAAGTGGATTTAGAAGACTTTACAAAGAAAGCTACTGTTCTCCGACATTTAAGGGACACATCTCACAAAATGACTGGCCAATAAGAAGCCACAAGCGCCTGAGTTAAAAAAAAAAAAAAGAATTTAATTCCTTTATTACAAAAATATAACGAAAATATTTTTTAAATGTTACCAACCTACCAACCCTGATTTTGTTGGCCTTGTCTTTGAAAATAAAAATTGAAAAAATTGGGGGGGGGGGGTGGGGGAGGGGGAGGGGGGGCTAAGGTTGAGAGTGGACTGCAGTTGTGTACCTGATCGAGTTTTGAGAGCGTTGGTAGCGGCGGACATCTCGGCTTGCTGGATGCTGTGACCGGTGCCGGTGGCCAGCCGCTCCCCTCGGAAATACACAGCCACCACGTACTTCCTGGTGTTGGAGGGGCCCAGCGACTCTATCACTCTGTTCACACAAAACACCAATCATTAGTTTTGAAACATGGAGGGGCCCAGCGACTCATCACTCTGTTGCACACAAAACACCAATCATCAGTTTTGAATGTTAATTGCTGTAATTTGATGCCTCCGGCATTGGCCGGCCAAGAAAATAAGTACAATTTGAAGTTAGGACACTAGTTTTCCAACTGACATTCTCACTTCCCTCCTTCCCACAGTGTCAGCTGAGTTGACAATGTTTTATTCTTTGCGGAAGCAACAGGCTGAGGCAGAAGGGTGTAAGTACTTACTTGTAGACAGGTATGTCAGGCTCCCCTCCCCCCATCTTTCTCAGGGTCAGACAGCACTGCTGAAGCTGAGACTTGGGGTCATTCCAATCTTGGTTCAGGATGAAATCCTGCATACACAACAAGCGCCTTTATTAACAAACTATGCTCAAGAAATGTGTGTCTTCTATATTTCCAGAGATACACAACAGGGACACAACAGGGACACAACAAAACAAATCGAAAATTTCTTAATAAATTTTCATTTAATTAATATACTTACCAACTCACATAAATAGCATTAACTTCAGTTTGATGCGTAAGACATTGAAGTACTAACCCTGGAAACAGGGGGAGGTAACCCCCAAATCAAAACAAAACCTTGACAACAAGGCCCTGGTAGTTACCTCCCCTCACCGGTAGCCCGCGCATGCGCGGCACATATCACCGGCAAACTCATTCCCAATGAAACACCACCTTCAACCATTAACAAAAAAACGATTGCGGGGTAGGATGGGAGGGCATTAACTATGTGAGTTGGTAAGTATATTAATTAAATGAAAATTTATTAAGAAATTTTCGATTAAATAACATATTCTTACTACAACTCACATAAATAGCAGATTGCTACATAAGGTGGCGGGAATCTCACTTAACATGATAAGAAACCAGCCTGCTTCAACCATAATTGGTAAGCAACTACTACCATTGCAGTGGGTACTAAAACACGCACAAAAGTAGTAAAGAAAGACGTCTAAACATGACGTCCAAACACCACTGAGGTGCCATACGAGAATTGTCTGGCAGCAGAACCACCGGATAAAGGGTCCAAGCTCAGGCCCCATGAATTCTAGACAACCCAGAGGAAGAAAGAAAGCTCCCCCCCATTTGACTGCCGCACTCATAAGCCTGTTAATGAGTGTAAAAGCCCATCTAGTCAGGGCTGCCTAGCAATAATTTGGTTCTATCCGTTGAAACGCAAGAACCAAAAGGAGCCATGCAAGACAAGTAGTCAAATACTCAAAACCTTGAGCGAGACCCAGAAGTATGTAAAACGCTACACCCTTAAGGGGAAGTGAACACTGACAAAAAGGAGTCTGAGAGCCTTCCTATAAAGAAAGGCTAGCATGTCTCCAAATCTATGGCTCTTAAAAAAGAGCTTAAAAACAAAAAGAAATCCCAAGTTGGAATTAATTTTCAAAAGACAAAAGCTTGGACGCAGGGCCCTACCACGCAGGGCGTAGAAAGAGAAAAGTCTTGTCAAGACCTGACGACGTTCCTCCAGAATAACGAAACATAGACTTCCTACGATAACAACAGTTCGTGGAAAGTCTTAACATCCTCCTGAACTGGAGAATGCTAAAGCCTATGCCCAGAATCTAGAACTTGCACTAATGCAGGTGCTGGAGGAAGGGCTGACTGCCCCCCCCCCCCCTTTTATTTGCACTCATAGAAAGTTAATGATGGCAAAGAAACCACCAGAAAAAATCAACCTAGATAAATAACCCCTTTCACGTAAAGTCTGTTGAGACCTAAGCTAAGTGAAAAGGCCTAAAAAACGCTGTCTTGGTCGTGACTGACGAAAAGAGAGAACAATCTCTTACAAACGGCTAGACCAGAAAGACAGCTCTTAACTCAAAAGAGAGCCGTGCAAGTTCGGAAGACAAACAGATATGTCCTCCGAGGCGAGCGAGTAATAAAAAACGAACCTTTGCGTCTCCCCTCGAAGAGAACAAGAAGTTCCAAACGACCACAAGTGAAACACCCTCCACGGAGTGAAGCACTAAAAGATTAAGGCTTGAGTAAACCACAGCACCATAGTCCAAGAGGAAACGCTAAATGTTCGCAATGAACCAGAGACAATAACTTGCCCCTTGTTCAAAGGATAGAGCAAGACAAATGTCGGAAAACATCTGGCCTTGCTAGACTCTCCCACAAAAGAGTCAAATGACTTAAAGCCGAAAACAAAGGCAACAATTTGCAGGTCGGCGAGAATGCTACCTCTCATCAAGAGATGAACCGAGATTGCTCATCAAAACCAAAGCGACTTTAATCGAAAGAGGCAAAAGTCTAACTCAATACTCACTAGCAATAAGCTATGAAATTTAATCGACAAGAAAGGAAGCAAGCATACAGTGGGAGCTAGCTGTAGTGCCGAACGTGGAACGATCAGAGCCTAAGTTTGTCAACACAGAACTGAATAGGACAAACCCTGTAGCGACCGTTAAAACATAATGTCGCTATGTTACACCCTGGGAGGGTGTGAAGCCCGCCAGGCCTAGGAGATGACGTCAGTTCGTGACCGATCTCCTACCGAAAACAAGTGATACCTGAGAAAAAGATATCAAGCCCTCATCGGTGAGAAAAATCTCAAGAACGAGCAAACGTGTTCCTGAAGTACCCAAACTACCAGAACACTCACCCTCTAATGAACCAAGCTGTGAACCCAACATGATCCAAACGGTTAGCCAAAAGTAGGCTACTGCTGGTGCATGACCTGCTTGAGCAACTACCCAATCAAGACCGAGCGAATGACGCAGTAAAACTTCCTGCGTTAAGAGTCCAAGTCTAGCAAAGACAAGCACTCATAACTTCGTGGGTCGTGGCAGAAAGCACCAATGAATGACTATGACTATGAACTGGACCGTCGCTACCCGTAGGTAAGACAAAGTCGCCGAAACCGGCCGTCATGTTGCCCCCAAACTGACTTCAGACGCTTCTTGTCAAAACAGAGGAAGTCACAAGAAAGTCCGAACAACCTCCTCGAGAGGACAAAAACGATGAACGCTCAAAAACCGACAGCTGTCGTGAACTAAGGAGCATCCTTAAGAAAAATCCGGAATAAATTTCGCCGCCAATCAAGAAACACCCTGAATATGGCCGAAAACCCAGAACGCGTCTGATCCGCTGAGAGACTAAAAGTCAGACGCGGGGACCTACGCAAACAGTAATCATAGATGCCAAAGTGCTACGATTACCTGGAACGTCAAAAAAAAAACGAACCAGAAAAAGGCAAAATCCCTAGTACAAAACACCCGCAACACCTTGACAGTGTGGGTTGATGCTAATGCGTACAGTCCTTCACTCCGAAAACAGAAGTGAGAGACGGGATACCAAAACCACCAACAACCTGAAACCCAAAGGGTTGACATTGGAAGCCTACTAGGCAAAGAGTCCTTGTTCCCAGAACCATCATTGGCCGAAGCCGTAAATGATTGTCCCCCAACGCAGGAGTGACCTGAAGCGGGGAACTCGGAAGTGCAAAAGGATCAAAAGAATGATTGGGCTTCCCGTTCAGCTTTGGTTACGAAGCATGAAAGACGACGTGCGAGAACAATTGCTCGGAGAAGCCAGCCATGGCTGAACAGACTCCGACACATCCCCATGAGCAGTGAACAGAGGAAAGATGCTAACAGCACCGGAACTCAACACCTTAGCCATCTCATAGGCTACAGAGGGCGACTCCCGAAACCGGAAGTGAACGCTAGTCTCATTGTCACCCTGGAAATCGCCAAATGCGAAAGGTGGTGCCGCTAAACGAGAAGACGAAGTTGTCACCCCTTCTGCAAAGTATCGAGAGGTAACCTCAGCGGCGGCAAACAGCGCGCGCAAGAACCTCCTCTCAACTCGAAAGTTGTGTTCCGCCTCGGAAGAGTCACCACAATCCTCGACAACATCCACATCATCAACAAAGATGTCTGATGAAGCCCGATCATGACCGGAACCATCATTGCCCCGCAACGGAACTGATGAACTCGCCGTAACGGAACCCTGTGTAACCACACCAAGGAGGACCGGCAAAGCCGAGCTGCTACCATTGCCCGGAACCAGAGGTAGCTGGCAATTCGGAAGGGAAGGCGACCGGAAACACACCTGTGCTCCGCCCGGAAGCTGACCCATCCTGTCCCCACCGTACGCAACCGCCTGAGCGGAAGCGTAGGCAGGAAACGGATTGCCGTTACCACCAACGACCGGAACCCCCGTAGGCTGTGAACCGGAAGTCGATGGTAACGATTTGAAAGTGCCACGATCTCCCGAAAGAAACCCTGTGGCCGGAAATCCCTTTGCCGAAGCAGTTGAACCCGAGTACGAGGGACCGGACGTACCAGCCCCAGCGTCAAGGGTGGAATAACCGTCGAGACAAACAACACGCTCGTGTGCTGAGTGCCCCGAACTTCCAAAAGTCTACCCCGGAACCGGCGGACCGGAACCAGCGGTAGCTGGCAATCCGGAAGGGAAGGCGACCGGAACACACCTGTGCTTTACCCGGAAGCTGACCCAACCTGTCCCCCACCGTCCGCAACCGCCTCAGCGGAAGCGTAGGCAGGAAACGGATTGCCGTTACCACCAACGACCGGAACCCCCGTAGGCTGTGAACCGGAAGTCGATGGTAACAAAATGAAAGTGCCACGATCTCTCGGAAGAAATCCTGTGGCCGGAAATCCCTTTGCCGAAGCAGTTGAACCCGAGTACGAGGGACCGGACGTACCGGCCCCAGCGTCAAGGGTGGAATAACCGTCGAGATGAGCAGCACGCATTTGCGCCGAACACCCCGAACTTCCATGAACACGTACCTGATCGGCCGAAGCCGAAAGCTGAGGAACAGCAACGTCCGCCGACGTAATCGTAGCGGAAAGAACAATCCTCGACAAAGAGGAAGCGTTGCCAACCCCTGGAGGCAAAGCTGGAATGGTGGAGGAAGACACACCCCTATCAGTTGCCAGCATCTCCCTCATTTGATCCTTGAAAGTAGAAAAAAAGAGCAAACAATTCATCGCGCGAGACCGCCTGGGTCTCTTTCTCCTGCGGCGACAAAACGGGCAAGCTAGCAGGAGGATCAAACGAAACACGCAACGACTCCTTGCTCACAGGATCGAAAATTTCGCAAAAATAATTACAAAATACTAAAATGCAAATGGCGGCATGCACCCGTAACACCGGGCACTGCCTACACTAGGTTGAAGCAACAAAAAACTCCAGAAAACGGAGCCAAAAGTTCAACAACCGGCAGAAAAAATAATGCAAATGGCGGCACGTCACAACGCAAGTCCGCCATGTTGACGACTAGAACTCCGTCAAGACGGAGACATGTAGTAAAAAACAGAATACCAACACACAAAGGTCGGCACAGGTAAAGACAAAATAATCTGTAAAAGATAAGTCATAAGACCTAAGCTTACACAACAGATCAAACTGCTCAGCAGGTAACAAAGTACCCTGCCCGACAGAGCTAACGCTAAAGACCGCCATGTTGAAACTACAACTCCGAGAACGGAGAACAAGCTTTAACATAACACGAACAAAGGCGGCGCAAGCTCAACCAAGCCTGTAAGGAGTAAGTCACTAGACTTAAGCTTAACGAAAGAACACACTGCTCAGCAGGGAAACGAAAGTCGCCTGTCTGGCAGCACTACAGTAATAGTCGCCGAATTAAAAGTACAACTCCGTAAGACGGAGCACGAAGTACAAAGCCATTTACCAACAAATGCAAATGGCGGCACAAGCTATAACAAGAAAACGTTACAGATAAGTCACTAGACTAAGCTTGAACAACAAAATAACTGCTAGGCGGGAAAACGAAAGTCACCCGCCTGGCAGCACTACAGTAAAATCCGTGTAAACAGAACGACTCCGTAAGACGGAGCACAAAGTACGACGCCATTTACCAACAAATGCAAATGGCGGCACAAGCTATAACAAGAAAACGTTACAGATAAGTCACTAGACTAGGCTTGAACAACAAAATAACTGCTCAGCGGGAGAGACAAAACATGTCTGAGAGAGCAACAGCTCTCTCCCGCCCAAGTGAAAACCAAAACAAACTCCGAGAACGGAGAAAGACATTTTCACAAGTGAACAGTTACCATAAACAAACGTTGTAAACCAGAAAGATCTCACCAACAGCTAGCAAGATGAACCAGGGTCAAAAGGTCGTCCTCACAGGAGACCCAAGGCTGAAAAGCCCAGCAAGTACCAACACGTCTGTACAGCACGGTGTTGAAGAAGGGAATGAGTTTGCCGGTGATATGTGCCGCGCATGCGCGGGCTACCGGTGAGGGGAGGTAACTACCAGGGCCTTGTTGTCAAGGTTTTGTTTTGATTTGGGGGTTACCTCCCCCTGTTTCCAGGGTTAGTACTTCAATGTCTTACGCATCAAACTGAAGTTAATGCTATTTATGTGAGTTGTAGTAAGAATATGTTATTTAATCAAATCTATTCTAGCACATCTGTCAAACTCTCATATCAAATATTCTTCTCTTTTTTAAAAAACAATATGGATGAGTTAAGTTATTTCATGGACACGATTACACAGTCTAGACATCCGTCGCGATATAACCTTCGTGGTTGAAAACGACGTTAAACACCAAAATAAAGAAAAAAAGAAAGAAAGTCTAGACATGCCAAGAGTCTATCTCCAATCCCAGTCTTGGCTCAAGACCAAAATCTCCAGTGTGCAAGCCTTTTTTTATATTTAGTCAAGTTTTGACTAAATATTTTAACATCGAGGGGGAATCGAAACGAGGGTCGTGGTGTATGTGCGTGCGTGCGTGTGTGTGTGTGTGTGTGTGTGTGTGTGTGTGTGTAGAGCGATTCAGACTAAACTACTGGACCGATCTTTATGAAATTTGACATGAGAGTTCCTGGGTATGAAATCCCCGAACGTTTTTTTCATTTTTTTGATAAATGTCTTTGATGACGTCATATCCGGCTTTTCGTGAAAGTTGAGGCGGCACTGTCACGCCCTCATTTTTCAACCAAATTGGTTGAAATTTTGGTCAAGTAATCTTCGACGAAGCCCAGGGTTCGGTATTGCATTTCAGCTTGGTGGCTTAAAAATTAATTAATGACTTTGGTCATTAAAAATCTGAAAATTGTAAAAAAAAAATAAAAATTTATAAAACGATCCAAATTTACGTTTATCTTATTCTCCATCATTTGCTGATTCCAAAAACATATAAATATGTTATATTCGGATTAAAAACAAGCTCTGAAAATTAAATATATAAAAATTATTATCAAAATTAAATTGTCCAAATCAATTTAAAAACACTTTCATCTTATTCCTTGTCGGTTCCTGATTCCAAAAACATATAGATATGATATGTTTGGATTAAAAACACGCTCAGAAAGTTAAAACAAAGAGAGGTACAGAAAAGCGTGCTATCCTTCTTAGCGCAACTACTACCCCGCTCTTCTTGTCAATTTCACTGCCTTTGCCATGAGCGGTGGACTGACGATGCTACGAGTATACGGTCTTGCTGAAAAATGGCAGCTACTTGACTAAATATTGTATTATCGCCTTACGCGACTTGTTTTTAATTGTGAAAGTACAAGAAATATGAGCACAAGAAATATAAGGACACAAGAATAAGAGCAAGAAAGAAGCAGCTAATGAGATTTAAGCTCTTACACGTACATATCTGACATCAGGATCAGAGCAGTTAGGAGTCCCTGCTGAGCAAAGTACAAATGATATTTTCTCATAAAAGCCTCATATGCTAAAAATGATGACAGTTTTTAACAGGAAAGACTGAACTGATTCAGTGCAAATAATATAACCATGACAATAATCTGCTCACCTTCAGTCTGGGGAAGAAGCAGACGTCACAGAAAGTCTTGCAAAAATCCATGCCACTGTCCACATACAATGCTCCCAAGAAAGCTGAAACAGGGATTCATACAGTAAACAACAATACCTTCCCAGTAAGAATTAGCAGGTCGCTTGACAGAGTCATTTCTGAAAATCGTCTTTTAACAAAAACTCTGCAACAGATGATTACAGGCTCATTGACCAATAATATTATCTTATCACTAACCATATGTTGTACTGTCTTCGTGTTTCACAACAAAGTTTAAAATAAAGCTGCTCAGACTATAATCAAGAAAAACAAATACATACATTTCTGATCATAACCACTGTAAATGTAGCCCCAATTCAAGACTCCCTCCTTTTTAAGACCTGGTTTTCCCAGATTTGTGGAGGTTTTTGTTTGTTTGCTTAAAGCCCAGCCGACCACAAAGGGCCATATCAGGGCGGTGCTGCTTTGACATTTAACGTGCGCCACACACAAGACAGAAGTCGCAGTACAGGCTTCATGTCTCACCCAGTCACATTATTCTGACACCGGACCAACCAGTCCTAGCACTAACCCCATAAAGCCGGACGCCAGGCGGAGCAGCCACTAGATTGCCAATTTTAAAGTCTTAGGTATGACCCGGCCGGGGTTCGAACCCACGACCTCCCGATCACGGGGCGGACATTTGTGGAGGTCTTTAAAGGGGTTCTACAGTACTCAGTAGTGATGAATAACAATGAAGAGAAGACAGTTATAATTTGTGTTTGTGGAAATAACTTTACTTTGTGGAAACTGTTGGTTTTGTGCAGAGAAGACAGTTATAATTTGTGTTTGAAATAACTTTACTTTGTGGAAACTGTTGGTTTTGTGTAGAGAAGACAGTTATAATTTGTGTTTGAAATAACTTTACTTTGTGGAAACTGTTGGTTTTGTGTAGAGAAGACAGTTATAATTTGTGTTTGAAATAACTTTACTTTGTGGAAACTGTTGGTTTTGTGTAGAGAAGACAGTTATAATTTGTGTTTGAAATAACTTTACTTTGTGAAAACTGTTGGTTTTGTGCTAACCATGGCTCAAACTTTTCTCCCCGTCAAACTTACATTCCAGCAGGTCAGCTTTCTGTTTGGTCTTCATGTCGAACTTGTCGCTGCCAGCGTTGCTGTAGATGACGAAGTCAATCATGCCCAGGTCATCGCACACGATGGATTGAGTGCGACTGTTCACCAGCGAGCTTCTCAACAGCTACAAACAGAAAAATAAACGAGTATTTATAAACTAAAAAGGTTGGTCTCAAAAGAACATACACTAACAAATAAAAATAGAAAATAGAAAAAAACTTAAAAAAACACCAATAAACAAGACAAATTTACTAAACAATAATTTGGTAAAGCAAAGATCTCACACATAACACATCATTTAAACCTTACTTTACGAAGAAGAAAAAATAAAGACAAGTGAAATACACTTGTGAAATGCAATGACAAGAAAATAATAAACCAACAAGTAAAAAAAATAATTTTTGAATAAAAAAAATTGAAGAAAATTAAAGAAAAACAAAACACCAAGTAGTTTATCATGTATCAGAACAGAGACAAAAACAGGCAGACAAACAGACATAAAGACAGACAGACTGATTCACAGTTGGTCAGGAAAGTGTCTGTGCAGATGAGAGACAGACATTGAGACAGACATTGACAGACAGACAGACAGACAGACAGAGTGACTCACAGAGAGGTGGCCTTCATGATGTTCAGGAAAGTGTCTGTGCAGATGCAGCTGAGGTAATCAGCTGTAGGACAGACAGAGAGACAGACACTGACAGTCAGACAGACAGACAGACAGACAGACAGAGTGACTCACAGAGAGGTGGCCTTCATGATGTTCAGGAAAGTGTCTGTAGAGATACTCTGAGGCAATGAGTTGCAGCACGGTGTCCCCAAGAAACTCCAGTCTCTGGTTGTGGCCCCTGCAAAAGTTAGCACACAATGTACACACATTCTCAAATGCAATGATGATTATGTTGTGTACAAACACTGTATTGCCATAATAACTACAATACCCCCCCCCCCCCCCCCACACACGGTCAATTATGCCTCACACACACACACACAGATACAGACACTGACACACACACATATATACATACACACACACACACAAATGCACACACACACACGCACACGCACACACACACACACACACAGATACAGACACTGACACACACACATATATACATACACACACACACACAAATGCACACACACACACACACTCATATATACATACACACACACACAAATGCACACACACACGCACGCACACACACACACACACACACACACACATACACGCACACGCACACGCACACACACACACACACACGCACACGCACACGCACACACACACACACACACGCACACGCACACACACACACACACACACACACACACACACACAAAGTGCTGCTCATTATAATGGAAACAGGAGAGGCCAGACAACTTCCAACATTCATAACTAAAACCACAATAGTGCCAAAGTTTACATCTCCCAGATCACACTCTTCAGCTTAGCACACAGACAGACACAAACACCATGCACCCACACACACATGTGCACATACACATACAGACAATAAAACAAATCTTACATTGTCAGAAGGTTGTAGCCAACATTCCTGTGGGTGAAAGCCTTTGCCAAAAGTCGAACGTGGGAAAACTTCACACCGATCGATCCCTCAAACCTCACCAATTTCTGGAGGAAAAAAGAGCAAAGTCACATTAAAAAAAAGAGAAATTTCACATAAAATTATCTGGCTAGCAAAAGGACGGCTAAGACGATCTGAAGGCACATTGATAAAGCCCTTGTCTGTAATCTGTAAAACAAAAATCAGAATTCATCAGAAATTCTGCTACTACAACAGATGCTAATCATGCTAACAAGAACACAGAACCGTATAAAGCTGGGGCATTGAAATATATGGAAAAGTGTAAATTGACATAAACAAAAATCTGTGTGTACAGTTTGAGACCCCCCAATTTAAAACTCCCTCCCTTTCAACTTTGGGGAGGTGGGCCAGTGCAAAATGGACAAATTGATCAAAACCCTTTTTTAAATTTTTTTGCAGATAATGGTCTCATAACATACCTAAAATGCATGTGTGTCTGTGTTTTTGTCTAAAGTGTCATATTTATGTGTCAATAAAGACAATATTTGAATAGTTTATCTTCAACGTCGTTTTTCTCATGTCGGCCATTTTTGCGGCAGTTGCATCTGTGGTGTTGCGATTTCTCTGGCTGTAATTTAGCTAGAGCAATAATTTTGTGTGCAGTTTGTGCAGAATATCACATTCTGGGGGATTACGAAAGGATTTTGTTGCCATTGTATTACGGTCATAACTAGGTTATTTCAAACAAAATTTTTGCAGGGGTTACCCTAAAGTTTGACGGTTGTAACAAAGAAATGTCCCTAACTCCAAATATAAATATAATAATCAAAATCTGCTTCGTAATCCCCTAGAGCATACCCAGAAAGACAAAATATAACAATAATAAGAAGTGTGACAATCATATCTGCTGAAATATTATTTTCCCCCTGTACTCCAGTTTTGTCTGTTTTTGACTGTTTTTGTTGCGTAAAACAAAAACCAGCAACCCAAAATAAAAAAAATGACTATCATTTATCATTGTTTATTCATTACTTTCATAAAATAACATTGAAACAAAATAAAACATTCAAATTAAAAAAAACATAGTGCACTGGCCCACCTGCCCCGTTTTCTCAGATTTAGACATAAACACAGAAAACTTTATTATCTCAATTGAGAAATTAATGTTCTGTTCATAACCTCTGTACATTTAACCCCCCCCCCCCCCCCCTCCCCCCTTTTATGACTCCCTCCTTTTTCCAACCGGATTTTCTAAGATTTTTGCAGGTCTTAAAACAGGGGTTCCACTGTTGTAAAAGACGGTACAGGGGAACCTCCCTTTAAAGAGCCCCCAATTTAAGACTCCCTCCATTTTAATTTACAGACCCTTTTTTCTCAGATTTTCTGTTCATAGCCTCTGTAAATCTACTACACCCCCCCCCCCCCCCCCCCCCCCCCCCCCCTCCCCAGATATTTCAGATTTTTGCAGGTCTTAAAACGGGGGTTCCACTGTAGTGAAAGACAGTGCACCAACCTGTAGGGCAGGACTGGACTCCACCCAGTGCCGGTCACCGCCAGGCTCGTCCTCCTGCAAGGGGTGTAGGGGCAGCCCCTGCCAGGTCCGCAGACACGTCTCGTCCACCTCGAACAGCGTGCGCCCGAAGATCCTGTCCACCACCTCCAGTCCCCCGTCCAGGAACAGCGCCCCTGGTGGTGACACAATCAAATGGTTTATCAATGGCATAAACACAATCATCGCAACCCTACTGCTATCCAAAGAAAGACTCCACGCACTTGTTTCATTTACATTTTTTTGGCTGGACAAAAACGCACTATTTTAGTTATTTATTACACTCTTATGACTGAAAATACATGCATACAAAAAAATCGATTGAACATTGGAGTTCCCTTCTTTGAACCATGTGATGTCAGAGTCTGACAAAAACTCATATTTAGGCGGCTGGCCGAGACTAGAAAATATTGCATGTTTGTGTGCGTAACAAATAACAGGAATGCGTACTAAAATCGATCAAAACAAATATTATTTTCATAAAAATATCACATTTGACACAGATCTCGACAGTCACTGTTCACCTCTACCGCTAGCGCTGTCTCAGAGGAACACTGACTGTTTCCATCTGTGTAAAATGTCATATTTTGGTCAAAACTACAAATAAAATAGAATGCCGAATAAGGGCAGGAAGTAAGGGAGAGAAAAGCGGGAAGCAACTGACCCATGAGGGCTTCAAAGCAGTTGGCCATAGTGTACAAATAACGTAGAATAATCACAGAGGGCAGGAAGTAAGGGAAGCAACTGACCCATGAGGGCTTCAAAGCAGTCGGCCATAGTGTACAAATAACGTAGAATAATCACAGAGGGCAGGAAGTAAGGGAAGCAACTGACCCATGAGGGCTTCAAAACAGTCGGCCATAGTGTACAAATAACGTAGAATAATCACAGAGGGCAGGAAGTAAGGGAAGCAACTGACCCATGAGGGCTTCAAAGCAGTTGGCCATAGTGTACAAATAACGTAGAATAATCACAGAGGGCAGGAAGTAAGGGAAGCAACTGACCCATGAGGGCTTCAAAGCAGTCGGCCATTGTGTACAAATAACGTAGAATAATCACAGAGGGCAGGAAGTAAGGGAAGCAACTGACCCATGAGGGCTTCAAAGCAGTCGGCCATAGTGTACAAATAACATAGAATAATCACAGAGGGCAGGAAGTAAGGGAAGCAACTGACCCATGAGGGCTTCAAAGCAGTCGGCCATTGTGTACAAATAACGTAGAATAATCACAGAGGGCAGGAAGTAAGGGAAGCAACTGACCCATGAGGGCTTCAAAGCAGTCGGCCATAGTGTACAAATAACGTAGAATAATCACAGAGGGCAGGAAGTAAGGGAAGCAACTGACCCATGAGGGCTTCAAAGCAGTTGGCCATAGTGTACAAATAACGTAGAATAATCACAGAGGGCAGGAAGTAAGGGAAGCAACTGACCCATGAGGGCTTCAAAGCAGTTGGCCATAGTGTACAAATAACGTAGAATAATCACAGAGGGCAGGAAGTAAGGGAAGCAACTGACCCATGAGGGCTTCAAAGCAGTTGGCCATAGTGTACAAATAACGTAGAATAATCACAGAGGGCAGGAAGTAAGGGAAGCAACTGACCCATGAGGGCTTCAAAGCAGTTGGCCATAGTGTACAAATAACGTAGAATAATCACAGAGGGCAGGAAGTAAGGGAAGCAACTGACCCATGAGGGCTTCAAAGCAGTCGGCCATAGTGTACAAATAACGTAGAATAATCACAGAGGGCAGGAAGTAAGGGAAGCAACTGACCCATGAGGGCTTCAAAGCAGTTGGCCATAGTGTACAAATAACAGAATAATCACAGAGGGCAGGAAGTAAGGGAGGCAACTAACCCATGAGGGCTTCAAAGCAGTTGGCCATCGCGTGACGCAGGTCAGACTCATGACACAGGTCAGGACCGTGCACGTACAGCATGAAGTCTTGAAGGTGCAGATTCTGTAACACACAAAAGATACACCCGTCATTGCTATAACTATTCTTCTTCTTCTCCTTCGTCCATGGGCTAAAACTCCCACATTCACTAATGTTTTTTGCACATTTTTTGTGTGTGTTAACAAATAATCAGACCGGTATTTTCTTTACAAGTACGAATCCTGGCTCCCACAGACACCGGTTATTTTGTTCCATCAACCGGTCAAACCCAGTCTAACTTTAAAACACAGTGATTGTCAGGAACAAACCAGTCCAGAAAGGAGAACTTTCAGGTATACATTGATTGGCTTCTATTCGAAACTTTGAGGTTGTCATCGTGGATTGACGTCCAACCAAAGCATAATTTAAGCCCGACAGAGCGAAGCGTCGGAGGGCTTCAATTAGTCTTTGGGAGGGCGTCAATCCACAATGATTGAATTACAATTGTTCACACCGGGGGTTTCTGTACAAGTAAGAATCTTGGCTCCTTCAGACACTGGTAATTGCGTTACATCAACCGGTAAAACCCAGTCTAAAACACAGTTATTGTTAGGAACAAACCAGTCCAGAAAGGAAAACTTTTAGGACAGTGGAACCCCCATTTTAAGACCCCCCCCCCCCCCCCCCCCAATTTAAGACTTCCCCCTTTTTAAGACATTGGATTTTCTTTCATAACATCTGTAAATTTACCGTGATTTTCTCAGGTTTTTTTAAGATCTTAAAAGGGGAGTTCCACTGTATCGGTTGATTCTTTATAAAGTGAACATTGATCGCATCCTTCCAAAAGCAGACGGTCACAGACAGTGTTGTTTGCAGGCCTCGGTCTTCGGTAAATGAAGGATTCTCTTTTGATCCGACGCATTGCTCTGACCCCCGGCCGTTTGACATGTAGTAGGTCTTCTGACCAACAATTTGCCTACTAAATGGACAAAGCCAGGGCAGTTTTAACCCAGTTCCAACTGACCCATTGTCCACTGAGTCTAGGAACAACACTTGACCACGGTTATTCAAAGGATGGACATTACTCACATAATAATAATAATAAATCCCTTTTCTATAGCACAAGTACCGATATGCTCGGACTGGGTGGCCGAGTGGTAACGCACTTGCGCTCGGAAGCGAGAGGTTGCGAGTTCGACCCTGGGTCAGGGCGTTAGCAATTTTCTCCCCCCTTTCCTAACCTAGGTGGTGGGTTCAAGTGCTAGTCTTTCGGATGAGACGAAAAACCGAGGTCCCTTCGTGTACACTACATTGGGGTGTGCACGTTAAAGATCCCACGATTGACAAAAGGGTCTTTCCTGGCAAAATTGTATAAGCATAGATAAAAATGTACACCAAAATACCCGTGTGACTTGGAATAATAGGCCGTGAAAAGTAGGATATGCGCCGAAATGGCTGCGATCTGCTGGCCGATGTGAATGCGTGATGTATTGTGTAAAAAAAATTCCATCTCACACGGCATAAATAATCCCTGCGCCTTGAATATGTGCGCGATATAAATTGCATAAAAATGAAAAAAAATAAAATAAAAAATAAATAAATCCCTGCGCTTAGAACTGTACCCACGGAATACGCGCGATATAAGCCTCATATTGATTGATTGATTGATTGATTGATTGATAAGACTCAGTTAATAAGAGCGCTTTACAAATGCCATAAAGTACAGTTAAAACCTTTTTGTCAGCCTTACTGAAATGACACAAGCACGTACCTTTGCCAGAACAGCCAGATGCTGGTTCTGAACGATTGCTGTTCTGTAAGTGGACAGGCCTCCCTCGTCCAGCCAGGGGAACATGTAGAAGAGGTGCGTGCTGGACAGAAACTCCACCACAGCATCCCCGAGAAACTCCAGACGCTCGTTGTGCGGAATCTCTGACATGGTTTCCTCCTTCTTGCCCATGCGCGACATGATGTCCACCAGAATGTTGATGCCGCGTTTACGCGTGTTCTGGTGGTACACACGGCGGTCGCCATACTCCACCTGACGCAGGCCGCAGTTGGTCAAAGAGTTACGGGCGTGGGCCGAGTTTGTGCCGTAGTTGGTGCGGAATGATGTGTGGGTCAGTGCCAGCTGCAACACAGCATTTGGAGTTACTCACAAATCACAATCACATTAACATGTAACACATACCTATATTTGGTTTATACATTTAGTCAAGTTTTGACTAAATGTTTTAACATAGACAGGGAATCGAGACGAGGGTGGTGGTTTATGTGTGCTTGTCTATCTGTCTGTATGTGTATAGCGATTCAGAGAAAAGTACTGGACCGATCTACATGAAACTTTACATAAGATTTCCTGCAAACGATACCCCCAGATACTTTTTTAATTTTTTGTTTGATAAATGTATTTGATGACGTCATATCCGGCGTTTTATGAAAGTTGAGGTGGCACTGTCACACCCTCATTTGTCTATGAAATTTGATTGACATTTTGGTCAAGCAATCTTCTATGAAGCCATGACTATGGGATTGCATTTTAGCTTGAAAGCTTAATAATTAATACCTGCAGCAGAGTCCTGTCCTCAAAGGTGTAGGCCAGCCGGTCATGTTTGTTCTTTGTATCTCCTCCTCCTCCCTCCTCCTACACCCCCCCCCCCCCTCACCACCACCACCCACCAAACAACACATGTCCGTACCTGCAGCAGAGTCCTGTCCTCAAAGGTGTAGGCCAGGTGTTCCTCCAGCACGTTGAGACAGGAGTGGAAGCGGATGTGGCTCATGAGGACGGGCAGGAGCAGGGCGTGCTGGCAGATGTCAGACTTGACCCCCGTGCGCATGAAGCCCTGGCTGGACAGCTCCACGGTCACCTCGCGCTTCATGGTGCTCTTCAGCTGAATCTCCTGCAGCTGGGCCTCCTTGTTCTTCAGCTTCAGCTTGTCCTCACGCGACACCTTGAGATCAAATAAGATAAAGGTTCTTCAGCTTGTCCTCAAGCGACACCTTGAGATCAAATAAGATAAAGGTTCTTCAGCTTGTCCTCATGCAACACCTTCACACAAGATGAGATAAGATGAGATGAGGTAAGATCTCCTGCAACTGGACCTCCTTGTTCTTCAGCTTCAGCTTGTCCTCACGCGACACCTTATGAGACAAGACAAGACAAGACAAGACAAGACAAGACAAGACAAGACAAGACAAGACAAGACAAGACAAGACAAGACAAGATAAAGAGAAGAAAACATGATTATTTTAAACTGTACATAGTGAAATCAGGCATCCAAAACACACACCACATTATTCTGGTAACAATCTAGCACACTAAGAGTAAGAAACACGCAGGGTTTCCTCTGAAAACCGAGGTCAGCCAGCAATGCAAGCACATGGATTTGAACACAACACAAGGCATACTGATTTAGACTATAGTTGTGCAACATAACACAGGCCCAGAGAAAAGTAAGGATAGTTTCTCGCCTCGGCAATCTTTAGCCTCCCCCTGCAAACAATAAATGAGGATACACTCTGGGGGCTCCGGTTACAAAGTGGACTTAACTCTTTATCCTTATCAAATAAAGTTCAGTTCAGTTCAGTCTCACCTTGGGTTTGGAGTTGAGCAGGTGCTTGAACTTGATGTACTGCTTCCACGCCTTCTGGTAGGCTGGGTCCCCCGCGTAGCTCAGCTGGGCCGGCCGGATGCCAAAGTGGACCAGGATGGGTGGGGTGCTCTCCCCTTCCAGCAGCTTGGTCCGGTCCAGCTGGTCCACGCGGATGGAGCTGGGTTTCTTGCCCGGGCAGGTGACGATCATGCCGCAGATCACGTCCACCCATGACTGCCACTCCTCCTTGCCCAGCTTCTCGATCACCGGCAGGTCGCTGTCGCCCACCAGAGGGCAAGCGCTGCGCAGCAGGAACTTGAGCACCTCATTGATGGACAGGATCTCCTTGCCGTTCTCTGGTTTAACGGACAAAAAAAAGCAAGAAAATTGAATTCCCTGTGTCAACAACAAAACCCTGACAAACTCTTTTGAAAGTTCACCACATGCCTTTAAAAGCAAAACATCCATATCAAAACAGCAAGTTATCATCTTAAAATACAGAGTAAAAGCAGGGGATGCATTTTCCAACACTGGGAGCATAGAGTTTGGTAAAGTAAATAAATAAAAAAACAAATAGATAAATAAATAAATAAAATTAAATAAAATTAAAATAAATAAATAACTGATAAATCAATAAATAAATTAATTAATGATAAATGCATAAATAAATAAAATTACAAGAAGGGCAAAGCCCATACGACTCACATGCTTTACACATTTTTCCTACCAAAATACATGTGACTTTGACCCAAGGTCAAGGTCATCCAAGGTCATGCAACACAAAGCTGTTAATTCAAGACATAGGAAGTACAATGGTGCTTATTGGCTCTTTCTACCATGAGATATGGTCACTTTTAGTGGTTCACTACCTTATTTTGGTCACATTTTATAAGGGTCAAAGTGACCTTGACCTTGATCATATGTGACCAAATGTGTCTCATGATGAAAGCATAACATGTCCCCCACATAATTTTTAAGTTTGAAACAGTTATCTTCCATAGTTCAGGGTCAAGGTCACTTCAAAATATGTATACAATCCAACTTTGAAGAGCTCCTGTGACCTTGACCTTGAAGCAAGGTAAACCAAACTGGTATCAAAAGATGGGGCTTACTTTGCCCTATACAGCAGTCCCTGCAATGTACGGCCCCCGGCGTGAGCGGACACCTGACATGTACGGACACATTTGCTCGGCACGGAGTGTTTTCCTTCTATATTTGCCCCCCCTTAAACGGACACCTGCAAAACGTGGACGCGGACACTCATTTTCGGTCCCAACAGCAGGTCATACCTCCAATGTACGGACAGACCATCGTCAAATTTTCACCACAACAAAATCGATAACAGAGCAGTCCGGCTCTTGGTACAAAGATCACAGCCGCAATGGTGTGATGACAGTCACTGATAACTTGAGTGCACGTGTACCCATCGTGTGTCTGTGTGTAACCTCTTTCATTGACAAGATACTCTTGTTTCCCCTCAGCCTTGACCAGTGAGTCGGTTGCCTAATCTATGAACCCTTCAGTTGTCTTGCTTTGTCAAAAGTTACGACACAGTCAACTGGTTTTGCTCTGAGTGAACAGTGCAGCTGGTCTCTCTGCCCACAGCCCCCAACAGTACATGGCTGGAGGGAGTGGAGTGAGAGAGAGAAAGGGGGGGGGGGGGGTTGGAGGGTTAGCTGGCTAAACTCTGTGGGGTGGCCGGTGTCACCGCATGTCAGCAGGAAGAGCATTGGAGAGAAATAGAGAGGTGTACTCTTCCACACAATTTCCAAGCATCAGTTGTCACGGCTTGGGGTAGGCATTAGTGAGGGAGAGTGGGAGCTGTGTTATGTACAGTGTATTTCCGACTGAAGAGTGAAAAGTCACTGCCATGCCACATGATCGGCATGCAGTCAATAAAGCCAGACAAGAAACAAATAAATTACTTGATTATGACATGCAGCTCTATCTGCTGCTATTTATTCAAACTGGTTTTCAAGCTTATTCTTGCAAAGCATCTGCACACGCTCCTCTGTGCTGTGTTTGTGTGGCTGCTTTCGTATGTCAGAGCATGGTGAGTGTGTTCACTGCCTTGAGGATTTATTTTATCTCTTCTTTTCAACACTTTTCATACAAATCATTTTTACAGAACGTTTAAAGAAGTATTAGGAGTTTATTGTTATTGTTTAGTAGCCACAAGAAGTGATTAGCATAGACTCAATCCTGTTGTTTGTGTGTCTCTGTGTGAGTGTATGGGGGAGGGGGTGGTGTGGTCACCCCTCCCGTGACCGGACACCTGCAATGTACGGACAGTTTTGCTATGGCCCAAGGGTGTCCGTTCATGAGAGGGACTGCTGTATATCATATATAGGTGAGGTATTCAATCTCAAAAACTTCAGAGAAAATGTGAAAAATGTGAAAAATAGCTGTTTTTTAGGCAACATTTATGGCCCCTGCGACCTTGACCTTGAAGCAAGGTCAAGATGCTATGTATGTTTTTTGGGGCCTTGTCATCATACACCATCTTGCCAAATTTGGTACTGATAGACTGAATAGTGTCCAAGAAATATCCAACGTTAAAGTTTTCCGGACGGACGGACGGACGGACGGACGGACGGACGGACGGACGGACGGACGGACGGACGGACGGACGACTCGGGTGAGTACATAGACTCACTTTTGCTTCGCATGTGAGTCAAAAATTAAATAAATAAGCAAATAAATAAGTAAATTAATCAAATGAATACCTGGCAGGGAGCGTGCGAAGCGCGGCATCAGGTGAAAGCGGGTACAGCCGTCCCCGAAGCCCTTCCAGTCCAGGTCAACCAGCTCCAGTATTTCCCTGAACAGGAACTGGTTGATCAGGTCCAGACTGCGAATCGTGAAGTTCTCCGGAATCGGCTCCTCAAGGAAATGGATGGTGTACTCAATGTGAAACCGGATGACTTTACACACGGGGACGTTTTCCAGTTTCTCGTGGGTGAAGAGAGAGAACCCCTCAAAGATGAACTCGTGGTTGTCAAACTCAATGACGGAGGGACTGTTGCTCAGAAAGTTGGTGGAAGGTGACATGGTGATGCGGTAATGATAGAGTTGGTTGAGGTTGTTGCTGGCAGGTTTACACGGCTCTATGTGCTTCTCCCCCGGGTAGATGTCATGTCGTATACCGCTTCTCCTGGACTTGATGCTGCAGCGGCACAGCGGCCCGTTGTTCATCTCCCCGGGGTCGTTGTACCACAGCTCCGGGTGCAGACACAGAGGGTGCTTCCGCTTGCGCTCCATCTCCTCCAGCCACTTGCTGCACATCTCTCCGTCGTCAGAGTCAGAGTCTGACGATGAGCTGCTGCTGCTGCTGCTGCTACTGCTTGACCCGCTGCCATGGTGATGATGGTGGTGCTGGTGGCTGCAGGGGTTGGCCTGGCGGGACTTTGCCTCAGGGACTTGAACCGAGGATCGAATCCTCTCGCCCCTTTTCAAGATTTCCTCTTCAAACTGGTCCTCCAGCTCCTTCATTTTCTGCGTGCCCTCCAAGACGCCCTGACTGTTCCGTGTAAAGTAGAGATCAGCGGGAGAGCTGCGAATCCAGCTGGGGGTGTTGTCTTCCTTGGCCCTTTCCGCTTCTGCTTCTTCCTTCTCCGCTTTGGCCTTCAGCTCTCGGCTGTCGGGTCGCAGGCGCTTGCCTGGACGCCAGTCTCTGACAGACATAAATGAAAAGATTTTGCTTAACACTACGGCAGTAAAAAGTTATCATTGATAACAAATGCATTGTAAACTGCTCTTCCTGGTCTTAATGCCACAGCAGCATAGCGGTCTGTTGTTCATATCCCCAGAGACAGTTATTCTTTCTGTTTACAAGACTGTAAACGTTACCATAACTATGCCTATACAACAACCATGTACTGTAAACGTTACAATAACTATGCCTATACAACAACCATGTACTGTAAACGTTACAATCATGTACTGTAAACGTTACAATAACTAGTCTATGCCTATACAACAAACATGTACTGTAAACGTTACAATAACTATGCCTATACAACAACCATGTACTGTAAACGTTACAATAACTATGCCTAGATACAACAACCATGTACTGTAAACGTTACAATAACTAGTCTATGCCTATACAACAAACATGTACTGTAAACGTTACAATAACTATGCCTATACAACAAACATGTACTGTAAACGTTACAATAACTATGCCTTACAACAAACATGTACTGTAAACGTTACAATAACTATGCCTATACAACAAACATGTACTCAGAACTCAAATGAGGCAAAGTTCTGTATCAAAGATTTATATGAAATACTAGTAATCAGATTCTCTGTTCACTAAAACTATATTTGGAGGGGCAGTCATACAAATTAAGTATTGTGGCAGAATATTCAGGACTTTTAAAGACTATGAGATGCTACTCAAGTTTACAAACTGATAAGCAGTTTAGCACTGATACTTTAAATAGAAAACTCAGTCCAGTATAACTGTAAGCACTACATTATCATCATAAGCAACTCACCTCTCATCCCACTCCCTGTCAAACTCGGAGTCTTGAACATCATCGTGTCGTCTCTTCAAGCCCCGCCTCCCAGTCCCACGACAGTCAAAGTCTTCAGACGGTGTTTCGTTCCAGTCGTCAGTGTCGGCCTTTGAAGACCTGCTGAACTCGTCTCTAGTCCTCCTTCTGTCTGAAGAGCTGTCGTCCCTCTTGCGCCCTCTTCCGTCACGCTGGCTTTGAGCCTGCCTCTCCTCCTCCACCTCGCTATCCCACATGTCTTTGGAGCTGATAGAGTCACAGGCATAGCTGTTGTCGCGTTTGTCCCGGGAGTATTTGGCACTGTTACTGTTAGATCTGTAGCCCCTGTCCTGCCCGCCGGACCCACGCTTTCTTTGGCTCTGCGACTCCCAGGACACCGGGGTGCCTCTGGAGCTGGTGTCGGTGTCGGTCCTGCTGGACACCGAGTCCGACACATTGGACCCGTCAAAAGAATAGCTAGTCCGTCTGTCGGGACTTATTCGGCATCTGGCACTGCTCTCCTCCTCGTCACCGAACGTCCTGACATTCCTCTTGTTTAACACAGGGAGTCTCTGGACACTCTTACCCTGGCTGAAATTCTGTGAGTTTGTCGAAAACCTAGAACCTCCGTTCTGTGACTGATTTCTACTACTGGTGTCATGCGGTCCTCTTGTGTCTCTGCTGTCGTAGCTCCCTTTGTCACTGAATGGAGCTGGCTGGTTTCCAAAAGGTTGACGAGGGCGATTAACATCAAAAGTTGGCCTTGGAAACGGTGGTCGTTGGGGTAGTCCATTAGGACCGTTGGGAAGACTAGGGCAAGGCATTCTGTTGCCTGATGGGAACTGGGGACTACTTCCTCCGGCAGTTCTGGGAATCATGTTGTTGGAAATACCAGGCAGCCTTTGTTGTTGTTGCTGCTGCTGCTGCTTTTGAATGTGCTGATGAATTAGCTGCATGCGAAACTGTTGTTGCAGTTGCTGTTGCTGGAGGTGACCTTGCAGAAAGCGAGCTTTGGCTCCAGGCATCATGTTTCCTTGCTGCTGCTGCATCTGCTGGGGGTGGCTGAAGGGGACACCAGCGGCCTGAGTGGAGTTGACATTGGCTGCAGGACCCATGGGACGCTGCATTCGGTTGGCGGGGTTGAAACCAGGGTTGACTGCTGGGTGCATGCCCCCCATGTTTCCCCCCTGCATGCCCCGGCCACCCCCCATCCTCATCTGCTGTTGATACTGGGAAGGGCCACAGGCACCCACGCCACCCGGCCGGGGAACACCTGGCTGCATGCCCTGCAAACGCGAAGGTGCAAATAAATAGATTAATGTAATGCCTGGTAAAACAGAGCTGCTGTGTGAAACAAGCATTTGTTACAGTTACACACTGTCGTTTCACAAACTTCTCTGCGGTTCTTTCGTTAGTACATTAAGTCCTGTACTGAAATTTGAAAAGGGCTTGGAAGCTGATGCAATACTAAAGGTGAGAGAAAGGCAGTCAGAAAATCACACTGTGAGTGTGAGTGTATAAACGCTGCTACAGCAGTCCCTGCAATGTACGGCCCCCGGCGTGAGCGGACACCTGACATGTACGGACACATTTGCTCGGCACGGAGTGTTTTCCTTCTATATTTGCCACCCCTTAAACGGACACCTGCAAAACGTGGACGCGGACACTCATTTTCGGTCCCAACAGCAGGTCATACCTCCAATGTACGGACAGACCATCTCAAATTTTCACCACAACAAAATCGATAACAGAGCAGTCCGGCTCTTGGTACAAAGATCACAGCCGCAATGGCGTGATGACAGTCACTAATAACTTGAGTGCACGTGTACCCATCAGGAGGGGGGGTAGTTTTGGTCAGGAATGGAGTACATGCGAAGATGCCAACATGAAACTGCACTGTGCTCTTTATTCTTGTCTGTTGGACGTCAACAACAGAAACCACAGTCGATGAAGGTCCTGGGCGAAAGAGAGTGAAAAACCGGCCACAGTTCTCAGCATCGTGTGTCTGTGTGTAACCTCTTTCATTGACAAGATACTCTTGTTTCCCCTCAGCCTTGACCAGTGAGTCGGTTGCCTAATCTGTGAACCCTTCAGTTGTCTTGCTTTGTCAAAAGTTACCACACAGTCAACTGGTTTTGCTCTGAGTGAACAGTGCAGCTGGCCTCTCTGGCCACAGCCCCCAACAGTACATGGCTGGAGGGAGTGAGAGAAAGGGAGGGGGGGGGGGTGGGGGGTGGAGGGGTAGCTGGCTAAACTCTGTGGGGTGTCCGGTGTCACTGCATGTCAGCACTGAGCAGGAAAAGCATTGGAGAGAAATAGAGAGGTGTACTCTTCCACACAATTTCCAAGCATCAGTTGTCATGGCTTGGGGTAGGCATTAGTGAGGGAGAGTGGGAGCTGTGTTATGTAGGCCTACAGTGTATTATATATCCAACTGAAGAGTGAAAAGTCACTGCCATGCCACATGATCGGCATGCAGTCAATAAAGCTAGACAAGAAGAAAATAAATTAAATGATTATGAGATGCAGCTCTATCTGCTGCTATTTATTCAAGCTTATTCTTGCAAAGCATCTGCACACGCTCCTCTGTGCTGTGTTTGTGTGGCTGCTTTCGTATGTCAGTGCATGGTGAGTGTGTTCACTGCCTTGAGGATTTATTTTATCTCTTCTTTTCAACACTTTTCATACAAATCATTTTTACAGAACGTTTAAAGAAGTATTAGGAGTTTATTGTTATTGTTTGGTAGCCACAAGAAGTGATTAGCATAGACGCAATCCTGTTGTTTGTGTGTCTCAGTGTGAGTGTATGGGGGAGGGGGTGGTGTGGTCACGCCTCCCGTGACCGGACACCTGCAATGTACGGACAGTTTTGCTATGGCCCAAGGGTGTCCGTTCATGAGAGGGACTGAGCAAATTTTGAAATTGCAAGAAGCAGATCGAAGTTGACAACTGACAGTGACAACTCACATTGTCCACTTTTTTAAAAGTTCCCAAATTTCATGATCAAACAAAACAATGACATTACTGTAACAAATGCATAGAAACACATCGATATGTCTGCTGTGATTAAAAGAATTTTCACAACATTCCATGAAGGCCAGCTGTAAAGGCAGTTTTTAAACACATTAAAGAGGATTACACTTACACTGTTACAATTCAAAACAAATCCAAGGTACAAACACAAAAATACATCATCATGGAACACATCGAAAACGACGACAAACAACGACATTTAAAAAAAAAAAGGTAATCTTGAACTTTAGTGCGTTAAATTCATAGCTCAGTATCCAGTGGCATTCTTGACTTATTTTTAATACAGGTCCCTGAAATCAAGCCAAAGAACATTTGTCGTGAAATTAATTGACGAATTGAGCTCCAAACTTAGGCATAATTAATTAATTTGGTTGTTTGATCGACGAAAGTGACCCAAGAATGGCTACGTTGTCGTCCAAGGGACAACACTAGGGCAACGGGAGTTGCCTCCCCTGTTGCCGCTTAGGTTAATTCCTTCTTTGACGCATGTATACGAAATGCATTCTGAGCTTTCGTACAGTTCATTCCGTGGCTCCAAAGGGATCTAAAATGACTTGTAAGTCTTGTTCTGCTAACAAGTGCAGGTTCTGCAAATTTGGAGGCTTAAATGCCTCTGAATTCTGAGCTATGAATTTAACACATTAAAGTTCAAGATTACCACACACACACAAAATTGGGGGGGGGGGGGGATATGCAAACACATTTCAAGAATAATTATGTAGTTGAGCTTCTGGGTTAGCTTGGTAGTATGGTACTGTTACACTTACAGTGTTAGTAATAGAAAATGTGCGCAAGAACCTAGCATGTACTGATGTAGTGTTAATTCAAAGTGTGCGTTTGTCCAAATCCTGATTCGAGCAGTTACGTACCCTGAATGGCAATGGTACCTGGAAGCCTCTGTTATTGTTCATAGCTGCAGTATCGATAGCACAACATCACGTGCAACTTGAAACAAAAGACGAGAGCTTAGTGCTCCTGTGTCGTGAGTTCTGCCATTTTGGGGAGGAGTCAATTTTGTGAATTTCATTATAAACAAATTGGATCAAAAATGACAACCAATATTCATGAAAATACAAGATTATCCTGCATATTTTATTTTAGTATGCTTTTGTTACTTCTTCTGCCAACAGAGGTCACAAAGTGACCACTGCGTTGTTTTTTGAAGCACAAAAATCAACAACAAATACCCCCTCCCCTTTGATTCCGGTTGATCAATCAGCATTGTCTCCCTTATGATATTTTCCTTGGATTCTCTGCCTTCAGATGCTTGCTCCCTCTTCGGATTGTTTACGACCGCTTGCTGTACGATGGATTTGTTTCAAGGGGGCATAGCACTGTGCATCCATGATTAGATGTAAGTCCTAATAGCTCTGCAGAAACTAAATGGTATAAGGCCTGGACTCTTTGCTGGACGAGTCGGACTGTGAGTGGGACAGCTGTCCGTAGCTCCTCATTCGACCTGTCGGCTGTCCGGTTTCTCGCCCGACGAAGGGTGATTCGCTGAGTTAGGTATCTTAAAGTAGTACTTTACATAGCGAAGTGCAATATCCCAAAATCTCCAATTTATTCAGCGTTGCTCACTCACATACAGAAGTGACGGTGCTGCGTAAGTACCCAATATAGCCCCGGCCAATTTCTGCCACACACCCCATGGGGGGAGGGGGGGGGGGGGGAGGGGGGTTTGTGTTATACTGTTAAATCGTAGCATTTATAAGCTACAGACTACATGTACTCGTATCTGATTCAGGGATAATTTCACAATACATGTAGCACGTTTTACATTCGACACACAAAAATAAAATTAATTATGACACGCTGATAGTATGAATGACTACAGGTTTATATTTACAAGAAAAATAGGGGTGATACGATCGACAACCGGACTGTGGTCAGCGATGGGTAGACTCGTTCCCAGGAGCTAGTCTGTTGTTTTACTTTTTTTGGGGAGGGTGTGGGCCCTTCGTGCAAGTTGCACTCAGACAATCAGCAATCTATGTTTCGCGCAACTTTATATTTGCCAACTTGAGCGATGTTGTTCCAGTCAAAAATGTGTCCTTTCTGTCTTTCTGCAGTGTTCTTGGAAATCTTTTAGTTTTACAAAATAGAACCTATTATCTCCCCACTCTCCTCCGAAAGCGGCGTATGGCTGCCTTAATGGCGGGGTAAAAACGGTCATACACGTAAAATTCCACTCGTGCAAAAAAAAAACCACGAGTGTACGGGGGAGTTTCAGCCCACGAACGCAGAAGAAGAAGATCTCCCCACTCAGTCGCCATGCATGCAGTGTTTTTAGAATGGTCGATCTTTTCTGTTTCTCAATCTCATACTCTTTGTTTTTCTCCTTCGATCCTTTTGGCAACAGATTTAATTATCAAGTTATTTTTTATGAGGGTTCACCTGATCACAGACATATGTGGCATTGAAATCAGTAGCGAAAGTGAAAACAGCCCAAGCGCAGTGCGAATAAAATGCCTGAAGAGCATCCGAGTACGTTCTCGTTTCCCTGCAACATTTTTGCAGACGACGGATATTCCTGCATTGCAAATTGTTTAAATGACTATGAAACTCAATGGTACAAGCAAAAGGTGTTTTGCATTTCACAAGAATGTTAGTATTTTTACACTGGCCAGCCGGGCGCATTTTTTTACTTGCCCATGGCGACCGGGCGGACGATTTAGCCATCCCTGTGATTAGTTGCAAAAGAGTCTATACTTGACCAATTTCAGAAACGCAGACTTCAGACATCCCCCCCCCCCCCCCCCCCTCCGACCCCCGACCCCTGCAACCCCTTCTCACCAAAAAATGTTTCCAAAGATTAGCTGCATATTACTATAAAATGTCATCAGCTGAGATTAGAATTTGCCCTTAAATCATGTTTACAATGTTACTTTTTAGTAAATTGTGTGTGTCCACAGACAAGGATCAATATATGTTAATTGGCACAATGGTCAGGGATGGCATTTGAGCTCTATTTTGTGCATTTGATTCATATATATATATGATATAAATTCTGAACTTGCTGGTGTGTGCTTTTTTATTGCAATGCGTTTGGCATACACAAAAATAATTGTGCCTCTTTTTCTCTAATGCTAATCCTGCATGAAGAAATCCATACCTTCGGCTTTCAGTTTCGGACATGCCTGCAGTGAATGTAAGTATATTGCATCTCTGGCAGTAAAATTAAAAGGTTGTTCTGACATCGTCGCTGCACAGTAATTCACAAACCTCGTATCTTAACTTTTGCTGTTTTGAGAAAAACCACCGCTTCATTTGCTAACAGGCAGCATATTAGAAATAACGGTTTTATTACCATGCACCTGGTTATTTCGACCAAAATAAAAATCGAACTGATTCCGCAACTCTAACAAGAAATTCCTCCGAGGTAGGAAAAACACCCCCGTCAGAAGTCAGAAGTCAGAAGCCAGAAGCCAGAAGTCAGAAGTCAGAAGCCAGAAGCCAGAAGCCAGAAGTCTGAAGTCTGAAGTCTGAAGTCTGAAGTCAGAAGTCAGAAGTCAGAAGTCTGAAGTCTGAAGTCTGAAGTCAGAAGTCAGAAGTCAGAAGTCAGAAGCCAGAAGCCTGAAGCCTGAAGCCTGAAGTCAGAAGTCAGAAGTCAGAAGCCTGAAGCCTGAAGTCTGAAGAAGTCTGAAGTCTGAAGTCAGAAGTCAGAAGTCTGAAGTCTGAAGTCTGAAGTCTGAAGTCAGAAGTCAGAAGTCTGAAGTCTGAAGTCTGAAGTCTGAAGTCAGAAGTCAGAAGTCAGAAGTGATAAGTCAGAAGTCAGAAGCCAGAAGTCAGAAGTCAGAAGTCAGAATGTTTATTCGCGTAAAGGTTACGTCGAGGTTGGTGGCAGTGAGAATGGTTATTTCCCTTTGAGCATTAATATGTCACTCTTAATCTTAATCCACCAATAACTCCCTAACCGTGTGTTTGACTGGTCCCAAGTTTTGTAAGGACCGTCTCAGGAATGTATAGAACCTGTTCACCAAGTTTGGTGACGATCGGTCCGTTCATTCTTGAGATCTATATGCGAACACAAACAAACAAACAAACAAACAAACACATCGAGTGAAACCTATACACACCCCTATACCGGGGGTGTAAAGACAGAACAGCCAATTGGGACAGGATTGAACTGAGACTGGTGTACGTGACCTTATGCACATGACCTCATGCAGCCAATCGCAACCAATCACACACTTGAATTCTTGAATATTAACAATAACAGCTGACAGGTTCTCACGCAACAATCTCACATAAGGTTCAACAACCCTTTGCTTTGCTTTCTCTAGTCTACTAGAAAGGGTCAGATTCATTATCAACATTACTACGTCATTAGACATTAAGGAAATAACTTACTACCGCATTTGAAGTAAACTGAGTCACGCAATTTCATGTCATTCCTTGGAACTAATAATTGTACTATGTAAGTTTCAAGCGAGCTGAGTACATGTCATTTTCAGAAGGTGGGTGGACTTCTTCTTCAGCGTTCCAGAATGTTCTGGTTACGTGTGAGCTCTGAGAGCATAGTCAGCTTCACTCCGCTTTCGTTGAGTAGGCATGCTGGGTATTTTCGTGTTTCCATAACCCACTGAACTCCAACAGGGATTACAGGATCTTTTCCGTGCGCACTTGGTCTTGTGCTTGCGTGTACACACGAAGGGGGTTATTAGTCACTAGCAGGTCTGCACATAAGTTGACCTGGGAGATCGGAAAAATTTCCACTCTTAACCCACCAGGCGGCAGCAACCGGGATTCGAACTCACGACCTCCCGATTATGAGGCCGACGTCTTACCACCACGCCACTGCGCCCGTCGGTGGGGGTGGGTGGACTAGTGCCCCTATACCCACCCCCACCGACAAACTTGGCTTTTTCGGCATTTTACATGGCAATGGGTTTCATTGTTAAAAATACAAATTGTCACTATTAAGAATAATTCACCCTAAAGTTTTATGTTCAAAGTTTTAGTTTGTCTTTCCTAATTTTAGAGTGATAAATAAAAAAATTGAAAAAAAATAAAAATAAAAAAGGGAAACCGCAACACGGTGGCCTAGTGGTAAGGCGTCCGCCCAGTGAGCGGGAGGTCGTGGGTTCGAACCCCGGCCGGGTCATACCTAAGACTTTAAAATTGGCAATCTAGTGGCTGCTCTGCCTGGCGTCTGGCATTATGGGGTTAGTGCTAGGACTGGTTGGTCCGGTGTCAGAATAATGTGACTGGGTGAGACATGAAGCCTGTGCTGCGACTTCTGTCTTGTGTGTGGCGCACGTTAAATGTCAAAGCAGCACCGCCCTGATATCACCCTTCGTGGTGGACTGGGCGTTCAAGCAAACTAACAAATAAATAAAAAGGGTCCCTTCCTGACTGTTACAACATTTAAAGAGGGTCACCTAGAATCAGCCCTGATTCAGTTCAGCTAGTGATATGGTGCACTAGAATGGTAAAAATTTATTTGAACTCAGGAGTTCAGGATGGCAAAGAGGAGGTGTGTCCTGTGTAAGATTACAGGGTTCGTACTGGTGCTTGAAATCCTTGAAAGTGCTTGAATTTGGAGGGGTCAGTTTCAAGGCCTTGAAAGTGCTTAAAAAACTGGGAAGATCCTTGAAAGTCCTTAAAAACTCGAATGCTGCAAACTGATCACACAACAACCACACGAAGGGGGTTAGTCACTAGCAGGTCTGCACATAAGTTGACTTGGGAGATCGGAAAAATCTCCACTCTTAACCCACCAGGCGGCAGCGACCGGGATTCGAACTCACGTCACCTCCCGATTAGGAGGCCGACGTCTTACCACCACGCCACTGCGCCCATTACTGATCGCCACCAAAAAATGAGAAAGGAAACATGAAAAATGGCACTTGCAAACAACATATGGAGACACTGCTTTTTTTGTGTGGCTAAAAAAATGCAATAGGGGGCTTGGTTGGTAGAGCACCCAGGACTTGTGATCCTAAGGTCGCAGTTTCGAACCAGGCCGTGACGGACACGGGTCAATTTTATGTCCAGACTCAGAGACGGTTTAAGGTGTGCAGGGGCAATTTTCCCCACCATGCTTTTCAGCAGTTATTCAATTTTCAGAGAAGTTAAAAATTGTTTCTGAATTCAAGCACTATTTCTTAGAACGTCTATGAATGATGGACCTAATTTACTGCTAAGAAATACTTGCAAATTCCTACCTGTTGTTTTCTTCTTCTCAGTTTCTACTTGCGTGTGTGGTTCATTCAAAATACTGCAGCTGACTACTTCGATAAAATATCTGACACTTCAATGGGGTCAAATACAAAGCTTTTCGGAAATTGTGCACTGAGGGATACAGGGTTCATTTTCATTGTTCACTTTATAAAAACAAAAGTTAAATGTGCAAAGCATTTGGTACATACATAACTTTGATCCTGTAGAGTTGACAAAGCTCAAAGTGTAAAAGTCTGTACATTTTCACCGGTAGATGATTTTCAGCTTGTAACTCAAAAGTGTGTTTTGTAACTTTTACAGATCTGTCACATATATATATATATATATACAAATAGTAGTCTTGCAACCCCCCCCCCCCACGCGGGTTAGGGGGAAGAATTTACCCGATGCTCTCAGAGCATGTCGTAAGAGGCGACTAACTAACGGATGCAGTGTTTCTCTTTTTATCCTTGTTAAGTGTTTCTTGTATAGAAAGTTACTATAGTCAATTTTTGTAAAGGTTTAAGTCAAGCAGTATGTAAGAAATGTTAAGTCCTTTGTACTGGAAACTTGCATTCTCCCAGTAAGGTAATACATTGTACTACGTTGCAAGCCCCTGGAGCAAATTTTTGATTTAGCTTTTGTGAACAAGAAACAATTGACAAGTGGCTTTATCCCATCTCCCCCCTTTCCCTGTCGCGATATAACCTTCGTGGTTGAAAACGACGTTAAACAACAAATAAAGAAAGAAAGCAAAAAAACACAAGAATATGCCGTTCATAAATACCTGGTGCCATGGTGGGGGTCTCCAAATTAGTGACTGCGACATTCATTTACAGTGAACAAAAACTTCAAGTTGAAAAATCTTCCGCCTGTATTTTGCCCTGTGGTTGTTTTCTCAACTCTAGTTGGTGGAGGAGAGATACAGGAATATATATAGATATATATATGTGTGTATATGAGGAAGTTAAAAGTCATGGTTAATTGAGCATTGATTTTTATTCTTTGTGTTGTCTCCGACAGACGGCAAGTCTTGTGACTGCCTGCGTGCTTTGAACAGTGCCCAGCTATTGATTGTATTAGTATACCAGCAACACGCCACGCACTGTCAAGAATCTTCCCCTGTATCAGTCTGCTCTCATGTCTACTTTTCACAACACTCTCAATCAATACATTTCACAGAGAGGGGAGCCTGGTAGAGCCCAGGCATTAGTTTTATTCATGGTTTTATCGGCACTTTCGTTGGTGACTATTGAACACAGCCTTCATTCAGTCTCATTCTGCCTTGTCTTAGGCCAAGAAAACTCACTGCTCATCCTGAAAATAATTTGATATCACCTTTTGACATTTTGCAGTCATGTGCTGCTCATTAGCTGTGCTGGCAGGGTATGAAAATCAATAGCTATACCGTTGTGCTAAATGAATTAATCTGGCTGTGTGCGTTAGTTATAGGCCTCATGAAGAAGAGTGACACAAGTCTGTCTCATCAGTTTCGCACTGACGTAGGTTCTGAACCGTTAGCACTGACGTGTCTGTTCGGGAAGTGAATGAATCATTACACACACTCCCCCTCCCCCCCCCTTTCTCCGCCCTATTTGGAGAGAAAAAAAATACTTTGTAAAAGTGGTGGAGAGGGGGATCGGGGTCGGCCCGCTATTGCGCGGGGCCGCTATTGCGCGAATCTTTAGGGTTAGGGTTAGGATTAGGGTAAGGGTTAGGGTTAGGGTTAGATTCGCGCAATAGCGGCCCCGCGCAATAGCGGCCCAGCCCCGGGGGATCAAGGTAGGGGTTGAGATGCCTCCACATGTATAAAGTATGGTCCAAGGATGGGGGAGAGATAGAGACTTGTACAACTTGACTAGCACCCACTAAGTCTAGAGGCGAGGGGGGAGGGGTGAAGGTGGGGGGGGGGGGGGGTTCTTTATGTTGCTTTGTGTTATTTTGCAAACACTTGCCAGAGATCCTGTGTACACATACGCATTTTAGATAATGATATCCCATGCTGTTCAAATATTTCTGCACACAATGCAGAGATGCACTAAATTTGTGTAACGCCAGTTTGCCTATGTTGTGTGTATTTGTTTATGTGTTTCTTTCTTTTTCCGATGCTGTTGCCATTGTTGTTCAGTTGTTATTACACCCCCGGTATAGGGGTGTGTATAGGTTTCGCTCGATGTGTTTGTTTGTTTGTTTGTTTGTTTGTGTTCGCATATAGATCTCAAGAATGAACGGACCGATCGTCACCAAACTTGGTGAACAGGTTCTATACATTCCTGAGACGGTCCTTACAAAAATTGGGACCAGTCAAACACACGGTTAGGGAGTTATTGGTGGATTAAAATTATACAAGGACTTATAGAGGGACATCTTCATGGTCAAAGGGAAATAACCATTCTCACTCAGTCACTGCCACCAACTGAGAAGGTTATTTCCCTTTGACGGGGGTGTTTTTCCTACCTCGTAGGAATTTCTTGTTTTATTATGAAGCATATTGCCAGGAAAAGTGTCACCAAATGAAGAATCTTATTTTCATGAATTTCCCTTTTTTTGGCATTTATGTGGCGCTTTTTTTTTTTCCTAGGTGAAAATCTCACAGAGTTTTAACAGGGTTTTGTGTGCGCTTTTGCTAACTTTTCCATGTTATTACTCCTGGCACAAAGTAAAGAACAAACAGAAGGAAAAAATACATTTTGATTAAAAAATTGATTCTAAGCAAAAATAGCTGTGTTTTGTTACACATTATCTGTCTGAAAAAAAACATCGATAACTTGAAGTTTCAATGATTTGATCAAAAAAAGAAAAGAAGAAGTTTCATGTTGAGTTAAAATAAGATAAAACACTCTTTGTTCTCAGGAAAGCTTCAAGATAGATCAATTAATGTCATGCAGTGCAGCTGTCTCAATGCCTTTAAATATTGATTTCCAGTTATAGCTTTGTGAGTCCTTGTTTTTCCAGTTGTGCAGGTGTGAAGTTGGGTGCCGTTGTCGGAGTGATTAATTGTATGCAACTTTCACTCTCAGTCTCAGATGGTTGTTTAACATTTGAGCAGGTGTGAAGTGGTCCGTGCTGTTGTGGGAGATGTGATTAATTGAAGGCAACTTTCCTCTCAGTCTCAATACCTTGTTTAAGAATTTTGTGCAGATGTGAATTTAGTGGAGTGCTAGCTGTTGTGTGATTGCAGGCTGTAAGTTTCCCTCTCACCGGCTCTCTACCTGTAACTTGGGAGTGTAATAGTACATGCTGCTGTCTGCAAGGTGAACAGATTTTTCTACATTTCAGTTAATTGACGGGAGTGAGCGACCAACACTTAAGTGATCATCACAGAGAGGTCAGCAAATGGCTGCTGTCACCACATCATCAACAACAACGCAACCGCGACAGAGACACACACCACTGTCTGCTTCACGGCAGCGAGAACAGGTCAGTGGGTGTGCTAGTGTAGCTGAGGCTGTAGTGAATCAGCAAGGTTGACATGCACAGGTAATGAGGCAGGTAGATAATATTTAGCTGAGCAGTTGTAAAACCTGCTTGGCTGCAGTATAGAACATGCACTGCAACTCTTCAAGTCAGCCACAGATGTGTAAGTGTTACTGGTTCTGGTTACTCTAAGTTGGACAGGCAATCTTTCTTCAGCCATTGTGTCTGTACTGATTTTGTTTCTGCTAAAAGTGAATTGCAGTCTAGCTGTACAAATAATGGTGAAATGGAGCAGTGCAGGATGGCATTTAAACAGGTGGGTGTATCCAGGACAGCTCTGTCTGCTTTGAATGTTTTGCTTTGTTTTTGATCAAATGACCTACAGTTTGTAAAATGGTATAGCTAGTAGAAAAGGCCAGCATTTTAACTGGTGGGTGTATCCCGAGGACAGCTCCCTGTCTGCTTTGAATGATTTGCTTTGTTTTGGATCAAATGACCTACAGTTTGTAAAATGGTACAAAAGGCCAGCATTTAAACGGGTGGGTGTATCCAGGACAGCTCTGACTGCTTTGAATGTTTTGCTTTGTTTTTGATCAAATGACCTACAGTTTGTAAAATGGTACAAAAGGCCAGCATTTAAACGGGTGAGACTGTATCCAGGACAGCTCTGTCTGCTTTGAATGATTTGCTTTGTTTTGGATCAAATGAACTGCAGTTTGTAAAATGGTAGAAAAGGCCAGCATTTAAACGGGTGGGTGTATCCAGGACAGCTGTCTGCTTTGAATATTTTGCTTTTTTTGTTGATCAAATCACCTACAATGGTACAAAAGGCCAGCATTTAAACTGGTGGGCGCGTATCTAAGAGAGCTTTAACATGAAATGCAGACTTTAAAGCTCTCTTAGATATACGCGCCCACCAGTTTGTTATCAAATGAACTATTATGTATACAGTCTGTAAAATGGAATGAGGAGTTGATGAGAACAGCATTTAAACTGTTAGGACTGTATTGCAAATAGCTAAATCTGCCTTTAGTTTTATTTTAAGTTTACTTTGATGCAGTGTAAGACATAATGAGGAGTTGACGAGAACAGCATTTCAACTGTAACTTATAGGACTGTACTGCCAAAACCTATATCTGCCTTTAGTTTTAAAGTTTACTTTGATGCAGTGGTGTTTTAATTCAAAATATCAGGATATTGTTATGTTTGTTGCTTGCTTTTGAACTGCATTGAGATTGACCAAAAATAACGCGGGTTAGGGGGAAGAATTTACCGGATGCTCCCCAGCATGTCGTAAGAGGCGACTAACGGATTCTGTTTCTCCTTTTACCCTTGTTAAATGTTTCTTGTATAGAATATAGTCAATGTTTGTAAAGATTTTAGTCAAGCAGTATGTAAGAAATGTTAAGTCCTTTGTACTGGAAACTTGCATTCTCCCAGTAAGGTAATATATTGTACTGTCGTTGCAAGCCCCTGGAGCAATTTTTTAATTAGTGCTTTTGTGAACAAGAAACAAGTTGACAAGTGGCTCTTTCCTATTCCCCCCCCCCCCCCCCCCCTTTCCCCGTCGCGATATAACCTTCGTGGTTGAAAACGACGTTAAACACCAAATAAAGAAAGAAAGAAAGAGATTGACAAAAGCTAGACCTATATGTGTCACTCAGATGAAGGAGAATAAAGTGAACTTATTTCCTGAATTTTTGGCTCACGTAAGTGTAGCCTATGCGATCGTAACTTTGTCTGTCTGTGTGTGTGTGCGTGTGTGTGTGCGTGTGTGTGTGTGTGCGTGTGTTTGTGCGTGTGTATGTCTGTGGTAGAAACTCTAACATTTGAAGACGTCACATTACATTGATGTCACATTATGACGTAAGAGGGTTAGACGTCACGCGAAGGAAGTACTGAAAGTCTCGGTCATTATTATTTTGAGCGGGCCGAAACTAGTGTAGCAGACAGACAGATCTAGATCTAGTGTCTCACTTTCTTGCACAGTTTCACCTATTCTCTTTCTGTGTGTGTGTGTGTGTGTGTGTGTGTGTGTGTGTGTGTGTGTGTGTGTGTGTGTGTGTATGTGTGACGGAGTGATTGAGTTTGTGTTACTGTTTGTCGATTTCTTACGTGAGCCTTGATGGCTTCGCCTCTTGTTCTTTTTTAAATTTCATCACTGTGTATGCATGGTTGAGATATGGCAGTTCAGTAGTGTTGGTAATTTAATGATGTTTGAATGTCTTGTTAAATGGTAGGTTATGCATACTTTCAAAGGAAGTGGGATATTTTGGCCACAGATAAAGAGAGAGAGAGAGAGTGTGTGTGTGTGTGTGTGTGTGTGTGTGTGTGTGTGTGTGTGTGTGTGTGTGTGTGTGTGTGTGTGTGTGTGTGTGTGTGTGTGTGTGTGTGTGTGTGTGTGTGTGTGTGTGTGTGCAGTATGTGTTTTTGCAGTTTGTGTTTTTGCAATTTAAACTTGTTGCTGTTTCTTCTGTGCATAGATCATTAGATGACTTGTCAGTTTCCATGTTGAAGTTCAAGTTCTTCCTATGTGTATTTTTCTTATGTACTGTAAGTCTCAGTGTTTCAAGAAATTGTCTTTTTGTATAACCTTTTCGTTGGTACTTGCTGTTCGCTCTACTTAGAGCTATATATATATATAATGTACCTGTGTGGTATCAGTTGCTTGTTTAATTGCTCACGTGAGTAATGGGCATCACGTTGAGCATATTTAATTTCACTGTCAGCTGCAAAATCCGCCAGTTTTTGTGGTGAGAAATTGACGAAGATTTCATCAGACTAGATTGATTTGTCATTATTTCGCCTGAGTTTCTGTGCAGCTCTGTAGGTAAAATGATACAGTATGCAGACAGTAAATATACATTTTGTATCACCTGACTGTAATGGCTGATGAAGAAATACCATGCGTAGGTGATGGTTGATGTATGTTGTAATAATCATAATAATAATAATGCATAACATTTCTAAGCGCATGTATCCAGGATTTAACTCTGCTCAAAGCGCTGTACAATCATTGGAAGAAAATACAACAAGAACATAACATTATTTACAGTACAATCACACACATATCAATGAATAACACAATTGCACTATAAAACATTATCACAAACACACACGCAGACACACACACGCACTATATAATACACATTGCACAATAATGCACTTTTACAAACATACGCACTCACGCACGCGAAAAACTATGTACAGTATATGGGGCAACAATGACCATCTGGAAAGGAGCTGTGCACTGTGCATATTAATATTAGATCATCTCAGTTCTTCAGTTATATAGTATCTAGATTCAAACTGTGAGAATGTCTCAATCTTTCAAAAGTACATGTAATTAAAATACATTAAAACCCTCCTTCTTCTTCTTCTTCTGCGTTCGTGGGCTGAAATTCCCACGTACACTCGTGTTTTTGCACGAGTAGAATTTTACGTGTATGACCGTTTTTACCCCGCCATTAAGGCAGCCATATACGCCGCTTTCGGAGGAAGAATGCTGGGTATTTTCGTGTTTCTATAACCCACCAAACTCTGACATGGATTACAGGATCTTTTCCGTGCGCACTTGGTCTTGTGCTTGCGTGTACACATGAAGGGGGATAAGCCACCAGCAGGTCTGCACATAAGTTGACATGGGAGATCGGAAAAATCTCCACACTTAACCCACCAAGCGGCCGTGGCCGGGATTCGAACCCTCGACCTTCCGATTAAGAGGCCAACGTTTTACCACCCCGCCACAGCGCCCGTCATTAAAACCCTCCATTTAAAAAAACCACTAAAATACTTATAGGTACCCCCCTTTTAAGACTCTAGTGTGCTTTCTGGAATTTTGTGTTCACAAGCTCTGTAAATGTATCCCCGCCCCCCGCGGGTTAGGGGGAATCCCATATTGGTTGGGACGAGAAAGAATTTAACCGATGCTCCTCAGCATGTCGTAAGAGGCGACTAACGGATTCTGTTTCTCCTTTTACCCTTGTTAAGTGTTTCTTGTATAGAATATAGTCAATGTTTGTAAAGATTTTAGTCAAGCAGTATGTAAGAAATGTTAAGTCCTTTGTACTGGAAACTTGCATTCTCCCAGTAAGGTAATACATCGTACTACGTTGCAAGCCCCTGGAGCAAATTTTTGGTGCTTTTGTGAACAAGAAACAATTGACAAGTGGCTCTATCCCATCTCCCCCCCCTTCCCTCCATCGCGATATAACCTTGAATGGTTGAAAACGACGTTAAACACCACATAAAGAAAGAAAAGAAAGAAATGTATCCCCATTTTATTCCTTGTTCCGTTTTTAAGACCGGATTTTCTCAGATTTGTTAAGGCCTTTAAATTATTAAGCATAGATGAAAAATATATAATAATCTGATGACATGTCTTTGAGTTATTAGCTTGACTTCACAGACTTTTGTGTGTGACAATTTCTTCGAAGCAGGATTCTTACAACTTTATTTTTTATCTTAGCTCACTTTGGCTTGGAAGAGAATATAGCCAATACTTTCCAAAGCATCATTGTTAAGTCATGGATTATTTGATGCAAGCATCCATGCCTTCACCGGCTTGATGTTGAATTAATAAACACTATAGCACTTACATTCCTTGGAGTCATTTCAGCAAAGCACCTGCCGTTCCTAAATTGTTAGGATATTCTGTCAGACTCACTGCCACTGCAGATCGTTCAGGTACATGCAAGATAAAATGTGGTGATTTGTCTTCGCTGTCAAATGCTTTAAACAGATCAGGCCCTATAACCAATCTTCCATTGTTACAATACAGTGGAACCCCCCTTTTAAGACCCCCCCCCCCAATTTAAGACTCCCTCCTTTTTAAGACCTGATTTTCTCAGATTTTTGGAGGTCTTAAAAGGGGGGTCCCACTGTATAAGGTAAACGTGTTCAGAATCAACAACAAGCTATCAGAGAAATTCAGAGGTGGATGATATTGATGTCCCACAGTCACACGAGTCAAATCAACTGTTCAGTACCCCCCGCGGGTTAGGGGGAAGAATTTACCCGATGCTCCCCAGCATGTCGTAAGAGGCGACTAACGGATTCTGTTTCTCCTTTTACCCTTGTTAAGTGTTTCTTGTATAGAATATAGTCCATTTTTGTAAAGATTTTAGTCAAGCAGTATGTAAGAAATGTTGCGTCCTTTGTACTGGAAACTTGCATTCTCCCAGTAAGGTAATATATATTGTACTACGTTGCAAGCCCCTGGAGCAAATTTTTGATTAGTGCTTTTGTGAACAAGAAACAATTGACAAGTGGCTCTATCCGATCTCCCCCCTTCCCCCGTCGCGAAATAACCTTCTTGGTTAAAAACGACGTTAAACACCAAATAAAGAAAGAAAAGAAAAGTATGGCAGCTAGCAAACAAGTCGCGTAAGGCGAAATTACAACATTTAGTCAAGCTGTCGAACTAACAGAATGAAACTGAACTCACTGCATTTTTACAATACTCGTAGCATCGTTAGTCCACCGCTCGATGCACAGGCAGTGAAATTGACAAGAAGAGCGGGGTAGTAGTTGGGCTGAGAAGGATAGCACGCTTTTCTTTATCTCTATTCTTTTCAACTTTCTGAGCGTGTTTTTAATCCAAACATATCACATCTATATGTTTTTGGAATCAGGAACCCACAAGGAATAAGATGAAATTGTTTTTAAATCGATTTCGGACATTTTATTTTAATAATAGTTTTTATATTTTCAATTTTCAGAGCTTGTTTTTAATCCGAATATAATATATTTATATGTTTTTGGAATCAGAAAATGATGAAGAATAAGATAAACGTAAATTTGGATCGTTTTAAAAAATTTTTTTTTTTTTACAATTTTCAGATTTTTAATGACCAAAGTCATTAATTAATTTTTAAGCCACCAAGCTGAAATGCAATACCGAAGTCCGGCCTTCGTCGAAGATTGCTGGGCCAAAATTTCAATCAATTTGATTGAAAAATGAGGGTGTGACAGTGCCGCCTCAACTTTTACAAAAAGCCGGATATGACGTCATCAAAGGTATTTATCGAAAAAAAGAAAAAAACGTCCGGGGATATCATACCCAGGAACTCTCATGTCAAATTTCATAAAGATCGGCCCAGTAGTTTAGTCTGAATCGCTCTACACGCACGCACACACACACATACACACATACACCACGACCCTCGTTTCGATTCCCCCTCTATGTTAAAACATTTAGTCAAAACTTGACTAAATGTAAAAAGAAGAAGCCGTGTGAGCCAGCAGTTAAAAGTGCCATGAGGGTATAGGCTGAATTCCTGGACACACCTAGCTCCCATTTTGCACTTGTACAATGTCAACTTGCTTAGTTTGTTTGTTTGTTCGTTCATGGGCTGAAACTCCCACGGCTTTTACGTGTATGACCGTTTTTACCCCGCCATTTAGGCAGCTATACGCCGCTTTCGGAGGAAGCATGCTGGGTATTTTTGTGTTTCTATAACCCACCGAACTCTGACATGGATTACAGGATCTTTTTCGTGCGCACTTGGTCTTGTGCTTGCGTGTACACACGGGGGTGTTCGGACACCGAGGAAAGTCTGCACACAAAGTTGACTCTGAAAAATAAATCTCTCGCCGAACATGGGGACGAACTCACGCTGACAGCGGCCAACTGGAAACAAATCCAGCGCGCTACTGACTGAGCTACATCCCCGCCCACTTGCTTAGTGAAGAACCGGCCCTTGTATGCAGTGTCAGTGTTTGTGTCACATTGAGCACACAGAGTGTTATGTGTTGGCAGACTTTAACCAAAAGCAGAAAGACAAAAAGGAGACATTATAATTAGTTGTGCCAAATTCATTTTTCTGATCAAAACGATTCTTAACAACAATAATACAAGGAGCCATTAGCATTTTCTTACCTAAGTCATACTGATTAGATCAAAAAAGAACTTAAGGTTTTTTTCCCAATATGTTAGCTTCTTGGGTTAGAACAAGAAACAAAGTATTCTTTCACAGTGAGTAATTAATTACTGTCAGTGTCACACAGCTATACATTGTAATGAGGATAAAATGGTGATTTAATAAGTGTCTTCAGCTGTTTCAAACAGGTACAAGGTACAGTGTGTAGTAAATGTTTATTCTCCTCCATATAACTTCAATTAAGGTCATATTCCTATTATCTACAATTCTTATTTTTGTAATGTGTACGTCAAGCCGCGCAACTATTAAGGTGATTCGATTCAGTTTTCATTGTTTCGCTATGCAAACTTCTATTTGTTGTGTGTCTTTAGGGCGATGGAGCATCAGTTGCCGGTATGGGGTTTGAACCTCAGGAAGACAGGGCCATGAGGTCCAGCGGTGAGGGAGAGGGAGAGGAGGGGAGGAGGAGGGAAGCGTCCAGACCCTTCAGCATCCAGTTGGAGGTGGACGTCATGCAGCTGCTGCTGACGGTGGCCTCTCTCCTCTCACGTACCTGGCACCTGGGTCTGCCTAGAGCCGTCGTGTGAGTAATAACATTATTGTGACTGTATCGTTTTGTTTTGTCACAAATAAAAGTCCACATAACATAGCTTGGTTGTTTTTTATTCTGAATTTTGGAACAGTGGCAGGTATGTTTGTTTTTGGAATGAAAAAACCCAAGAAAGGTAGGTTAGTTAGAACGTTTGTTATCGACAAAACAATACATTGCACTCACATATTGTTTTGTCAATAACAATATGTGACTGCTACATATTGTTTTGTCAAAAGCAAAACTTCTAACAACTTACCTTTCTTGTTTTTTGATTCTGAATTTTGGAACGTTGGCAGTCTTTTTGTTTTTGTATTTGTCTTTGTATTTTTGTCGTGTGAGCAAGATTACTTCTTGTGTAAGAAGTCTCACCTGGGTTTGCTTAGAGCTGTCATGCGAGTAACATTACTTCTTGCTGTGTCCAGTTACAATAAGTCTCACAGCTTAGTCAGTTAGTGCACTAGCACCTCACTAGTTGCACATGGCTGTTGAACTCTGCTTGGATCCATGATTTTCTGAGTAAGGTAACTGTCTTCCTGAGAGAAACAAAAATCCTTGAAGAAAACAATCTTTATCAAGGAGCCGTCTTTCCCAGTCTACTTCCACGTCCTCTTTACGTACCTTGATTTAATATTCTGTGTTCTAGTTGTCAGGAGAGGCCATCACAGGGCGTTTAAAATTGCACAATTTCATTTCCACCCCTCCCCATATGGCCTTTAAAAGTGCAACATTTTGCTTCCATATATGACCCCCCCCCCCCCCTTCCTATGGCCTTTAAAAGTGCTTAAATCTTGAGAAGAAAAAACACAAATAATGAAGAAAGCAAAAGATAATGTGCTATTATTTAGCACAGAGAAAGAGGTAGAACGGAAATCTGAATAAATCATGAATTATTTTCATCTACAACTTCTGTGGTAAAATATGAATGAATATTTGATGTTGCAGGTTTGATGAGCTGCACTTTGCCAAATTTGTGTCTCTCTACATGAAGAGGATCTTCTTCTTCGATGTTCACCCGCCTTTGGGTAAAATGCTTCTGGCATTAGCAGGTAAGAAGTATGTTAATTTGTTGTTGTTGTTGTGCTGTTTCTTGTTTCACAGCATTGTTTCAGGTTGAGTTCACATGGACATAAAATTACAGACATGTAAGCACGTATGTATACCACACAATACAGCACAACACACACACACACACACACACACACTCACAGACAGACAGATAGACACAAACACACACACACACTTACACACACACACACTGTTAACACACACACACACACACACACACACACACACACACACACACACACACACACACTGTTAACACACACACACACACACACATACAGTCTCTAATTTCAATGCTTACGAATTGCACATCTGTCTGCTCAGTTCAAGTCCAAGTCTGAGAGCAGAAACAATACAGATTGACTGATCATAAAAGCATGGTGTCTATTCCACTGTGTTTCTTATTTCCAAAAAATTATTATCTGCATCAGGTCGTATGAATTCAATATGCCAGCAACATCTTCATGGAACAATGTGACAAGAAACTGACATTTGTGGCATTGAAATTGATAACATTTTATTGACATTTGTTAAAAGGTAGCATTCAGTGTAACCTTCAGAGCTTGTTCTTTAGTTTGGAATCTCTCTTATTTATTTTTGACGCATGCCTCTGATTTCAGGAAGCTACGCAGGATTTGAGGGGGAGGTGAAGTTTGACCGCATAGGTGCAGAGTTCCCTTCCACGGTGCCGGTGGAGGCGCTGCGTCTGGTGCCAGCGGTGCTGGGGGCCCTGGTGGTGCCGCTAGTGTATCAGATCGCTGTGGAGCTAGGCCTGGCACGCTGGGCTGCTCTGCTGGCCGCCAGCTTTGTACTCTTTGGTCAGTGTTTCTTTTTTTCTCATTTACTTTTATTTCTTTGGTAACCAAAACAAAAGCATGTTTTGTACTTGAACTAAAAACGACATACCCATCTTATTTTATTCACACTTTCTATGCCCTTAAACGACATTTGACTTACCATCTTATTTTATTCATACTTTCTATGCTCTCAAACAACATTTGACTTGGCTATCTGGCACACTTTTCAGATTGAAGATTTCTTTCAGAAGAGTTACATGACAGAAGTTCATAATGCGGATACCCGCAAAATGTAATCAACAAAATCACAATTGTGTATCTTATATTTGAGTCTTTCGTGTTTTAGACATTGATGCATTTAATAGTTTTAACGAGTTGCCTTTTGTTTTATCATTCTGGTGTTTATCTAGATGTGCTGTGTATCTTATAAGAAGTTCTTAAAAGTTCGAAGTTATTTTAGCATATAGGTTTTTTTATGGTCTTAACAGTTAAACATGTATTACGTTATCATTAAGATTCATGCTTTGTTAGCACTAAGCAGTTGTTTTAATCAGTCTGGTTTTCTCTTGTTTTCATCTTATGAACATTCTAAATGTTAGACTAACTTATTGTCTTGTACAGAATAACAACTGTGTGAATGGTGCTATACTGAATGAAAGAGTGTGACATGAAGTTCTTGTACATCATTGTAAAGAGTGTGAATGACGTTTTAGTTTAGATGTCAAGCGCTTAGAGCAAGCCTTTTTAACGAAAGTTTTTGATTTAGCGCTATATAAATGTTCTTATTATTATTATTATTATTATTATCATTATTATTAAGGTTCCAAATTAAAATTCAACCAGAATTTATAATTGGCTAAATTCACTTGCTCAGACATGTAGGAGGATATCTTATGAGTTGTCCAGAACAGGTTACTTTGTGGGGCCATAGTGGGGTGGCAGGGGGATAACTCTGAAAGGAAATGTACACTGCAAAAGTCTCTTTCTCCAAATGTCTTTTTGCAGGATTTATCTCAATGTCAATGTTATGTGATTTATTTGCAGACAATGCCTTGCTGGTGCAGTCTCGCTTCATGCTGATGGAGGGCATGCTCATCTTCTTCTCCTGTCTCGCTATCATGTCCTATCTCAAGTTCAGGAACCTCAGGCACAGGTAGGGCAAAAATACACACAGGTAGGGAAAAGATACACACAGGTAGGGCAAAGGTACACACAGGTAGGGCAAAAATACACACAGGTAGGGCAAAGATATACAGGTAGGGAAAAGATTCACACAGGTAGGGCAAAGATACACACAGGTAGGGCAAAGATACACACAGCTAGGACAAAGATATGCATAGGTAGGGCAAAGGTACACACAGGTAGGGCGAAGATACACATGTAGGGTAAAGGTACGCACATGTAGGGCAAAGATACACACAGGTGGAGCAAAGATACACACAGGTAGGGCAAACATATGATCATGTACAGGTAGGACAAAAATACACACAGGCTCACACACAGACAAGACAAAGATACACACAGGATCATGTACAGGTAGGGCAAAGATACACACAGGTGGAGCAAAGATACACACAGGTAGGGCAAACATATGATCATGTACAGGTAGGACAAAAATACACACAGGCTCACACACAGACAAGACAAAGATACACACAGGATCATGTACAGGTAGGACAAAGATTATACACACAGGATCATGTACAGGTAGGACAAAGATGCACACAGGTAGGGCAAAGATAAACAGAGGTAGGGCAAAGATACACACATGTAGGAGGGAAATACACAGAGGTAGGGCAAAGATACACAGGCTCACTCATAGGTAAGACTGATTCACACAGATAGGGCAAAGATACACACAAGTAGATCAAAGATAAAGTTACATGATCATGTACAGGTAGGGCAAAGATACACACAGGCTCACTTACCAGGGGAAAAACCACGTGTACAGGCAGAGAAAAAAGCTCACCAGTCTGGTATGGCCCTGCCTTTCATGACGATGTCAACTTTTGATACAGTGGTACCTTGGATGATGGGCCCCTTCGATGAGAGTACACCTCCCAAGAAAGGACACCTGTTGTCCATTTTTTTTTATATATATATATTACCAAACTATACCTGTCATCACAGGCAACCAGCAGTGTATGGACACTTTTGCCTGCTCCCAAATGTATTCTTTCATCACCAGTACCACTGTAATTCATAATGTGAAGGAAACATTAAAGTTTGACTACCATTTTCTAACAGGGTTCCCACAGGTCATGGAAAACCTGGAAAGTCATGGAATTTGATTTTTAATTTTCCAAGCCTGGAAAGTCATGGAATTCCAATTCAAGTCATGGAAAGTCATGGAATTTAACAAAAATAAGAAAGAAAAAAAATTAACCTTTGAAATGACAGGACCAGCAAACATTACCGATAATCTGACTGCGTAGCAAATGCTTGACTTGCTTGTCGAAGAGACACTGCGTAGAAACTGACTTAAATCAAGTTCAGTGCAAAGCAAGCCAGTGTCAAAACTGGCAGTGACAAGACGTAAAAAGTTTGCGTGTTCGGAAATGGCGACCTGTGGATCTAGTCATGGAAAATGTTATTGAGGCTCATGGAAAGTCATGGAAAAGTCATGGAATTTTGTTTCTAAAAACCAGTGGGGACCCTGTTCTAAAACGAGAAAAAAAAACCAGATTAAAATGATTCAAGAAAAAAATTGCAGTTTTTGATAAACGCACACATTTTTAGCCAAAAGGACCTTCCTTCTAAGATCTAAGTCACTGTATAGTTTAGCAGGAGAAAGTTCTATTAATTACGCTGTAGAAACGAAAGGTTTCTTAGCTGATACCAGAGTGGATATTCATCCAAATTTGCAGCTTGCAGGAAAGGGAAACCAGTGCAGCAACATGATCAATCAGTTTGCTTTTGTTGCGTGCAGGGCATTTTCTGTGCGGTGGTGGTTCTGGGTGTGTCTGACTGGTGTCAGCTTCACCTGCTCTCTCAGGTACGTATTCCATAGATGTTTTCCGGCTCTATTCTTCTTCTTGTCTTCTTCTTCTTCGTTCATGAAACTGCCACGTTCACTCATGATTTTGCACGAGTGAGTTTTGACGTATATGACCCCCCCATTCAGGCAGCCATACACCGCTTTCGGGGGGAAGCATGCTGGGTATTTCGGTGTTTTTATAACCCACCGAACTCTGATATGGATTACAGGATCTTTTCCGTGCGCATTTGGTCTTGTGTTTGCGTGAACACACGAAGGGGGATAAGGTACAAGCAGGTCTACACATAAGTTGACCTGGGAGATTGGAAATATCTCCACCCTTAACCCACCAGGCACGGCCGGGATTCGAACCCCTGACCTTCCTGATAAGAGGCCGATGTCTTATCCACTGGGCCCCTTCGCCCGTCAGTCTGGCTCTATATATTGCAGTTCCTGATGATGAATTGTTCTGTACTAGTCGTCGAAAGAAACTAGACCGGTGCATTTTGGGGTAGATCCTTGTGATTAAGTTGTTTATGTTGATAATTATACTAGATCTAACAAACAAAGGGAAGTAACCACTCAAAATAGACGACAGCACACCAAAACGCACTTGTCTGGTTTCTTTTAAAGAGTAGTGCATGTCACCTGTTCTGATAAAATAGGTACAAAATGAAAATAATCTTAATCTGTTTGGGACGTAGAAATGTTGAATCTTGCAGTAAAAAAAAAAAAAAATGTTTGTGTTTCAGTATCAAGTACTCGGGTGCTTTTACAGCTTTGCTGATTGTGTGCCTGGCTGCCAAAGACTTCTGGGCCTTACTGGATGACCTGCGCTTGACAGATGTATGTTCAATACTCTTATGTTCAGAAGTAACTCTGTCGAGGTTTTTGTGGTCTGTGTAAAGGCGGTCCTTTCCTCCGAAAATGGCGTATGGCTGCCTAAATGGCTGAGTAAAAAACGGTCATACACGTAAAATTCCACTCGTGCAAAAAACACGAGTGTACGTGGGAGTTTCAGCCCACGAACGCAGAAGAAGAAGGCGGTCCTTGATTGTGTCCGCAGTCAACTTTGCGAAGTCTTTTTACCACAAAACTCAGTGCTAAAGCTCCATGTGGACAGCTTCGCAAAGCATAATTCGCGTAGTCGACTTCGCCCAATTAACGACAGGCTTGAGAGTTGCACCCGATAAAATGAGGCAGAAAAACTGGAATGAAAATTTTGTGGAATCAAGCAGTCATGAGCTTCACACAAAAAGATGAGCTCCGATGTTCATTTTGTGCAGTGTCCACTAAGTATGATTCCCTTTTGTTTTGAGAAATGTGTATGTTTATTTAGAACTCATGATCACTGCGGCTACAATTTGCTTGCTTGGTTACAGATTGAAACTAAGCCAGATGTGTTGGCTTTTACACACATGGTGCACAGAGCAAAACACGTGTGGACTTTTTGGTCGGCAGCCAAGCGATCGTGGCACTATAGATACAGTGGAACCCCCTTTTAAGATTCCCCAAAATCAGAGAAAATCGGGTCTTAAACAGGAGGGAGTCTTAAAATCGGGGTAACTTTACAGACGTTATTAACAGACGATCTGAAAAATAAGGGTCTTAAAGGGCGGGGATGTAGCTCAGTCGGTAGCGCGCTGGATTTGTATCCAGTTGGCCGCTGTCAGCGTGAGTTTGTCCCCACGTTCGGCGAGAGATTTATTTCTCAGAGTCAACTTTGTGTGCAGACTCTCCTCGGTGTCCGAACACCCCCCCGTGTGTACACGCAAGCACAAGACCAAGTGCGCACAAAAAGATCCTGTAATCCATGTCAGAGTTTGGTGGGTTATAGAAACACGAAAATACCCAGCATGCTTCCTCCGAAAGCGGCGTATGGCTGCCTAAATGGCGGGGTAAAAACGGTCATACACGTAAAAAGCCGTGGGAGTTTCAGCCCATGAACGAACAAACAAGGGTCTTAAAAAGGGGGAAGCCTGAAAGCGGGGGTCTTCAAAGCGGGGTTCCACTGTATAATTATGTGCTAACCCAGTGTGACAAGCACCCAATGATCAGACGATATTGGGAAATAACTCTGTCAGGATTTGAAAGCGTTGCAGCGACCTATAAGCATGCGTGTCAGTTTCCCAAGCTGCCGTGACCTCGACCTCGAGCAAACTCACAGGACTTCGGGCAAAACACTGGTTGTCGGCTGACATTGGGGCAAGCGATCCGGCAATGCCACAAAAAATCGTTAACTGTGATGTGTATACATTCTAAAGAAATTGGGTCATATCAAGCGGACACTGCATAACATACACATCGCAGTCAGTTATTTGCTGCGATCGTTGTTTTAACTGTTCGACAAACCCCCCCGCGGGTTAGGGGGAAGAATTTACCCGATGCTCCCCAGCATGTCGTAAGAGGCGACTAACGGATTCTGTTTCTCCTTTTACCCTTGTTAAGTGTTTCTTGTATAGAATATAGTCAATGTTTGTAAAGATTTTAGTCATGCAGTATGTAAGAAATGTTAAGTCCTTTGTACTGGAAACTTGCATTCTCCCAGTAAGGTAATACATTGTACTACGTTGCAAGCCTTGGAGCAATTTTTTTATTAGTGCTTTTGTGAACAAGAAACAATTAACAAGTGGCTCTATCCCATCTCCCCCCTTTCCCCGTCGCGATATAACCTTGAACGGTTGAAAACGATGTTAAACACCAAATAAAGAAAGAAAGAACTGGTCGACAATGTGTTGCCCGTTTGACCATGTGTTTCCTGTTAAGGTTGTTTGTGCAATTTTTTTTGTTATTAGGGCGCAACTCGATCCTTTCTACTTGTTAATCCAGACAGAGCTTTTCCGGAAAACGTCTATTGAACCATGATGATTGTGTCACCTGTGTTGCAGATGTGCCTGGTCAAACAGCTGCTGGCCAGAGTGCTGATGCTGGTGTGTGTACCTGTGGGCGTGTACCTGGCCGTGTTCTACCTTCACCTCACCCTGCTGACCAAGGCCGGTCCCCATGACAACGTCATGACCAGCGCCTTTCAGGCCAGCCTGGAGGTCAGTCTCAATGTGGTGGTGTCAGTGTGCATGTGCATGAGACTGTCATCTGTGTTAGCTTCTTCTTCAGATTCTTTCTTGTCGATCACACGTCTATACTGGTAGACCTTACAGCGAGACAAATGATACTGTCTTCTCCAGTTCCTCGTTTCCTCCATACAGCTGGCAGCAGAGAGGGACTGCAGTTGGCCACACGGTTTCATCTCTGTTAGCAATCTGGTCAGTGATTGGCTGTAGAGAGGTCAGTGGGGTGCGTTACTGAGGCTCGTTCGGGGTTGAAATTCATCCATTTTTGGTCGTTTCACTCAAAATTTACTAGGATGAAGCAAAAACGATTAGGGATAGCACTTAACCCTTTTAACACTAGATAGAACTTATCGTCTTGGACAACTTTTCTTCTTTAGCACTATATAAAAGTTGCTTGAATTTATTTTTAGATAATTATTTAAAATCGTCCTTCGCTAGCCCCTCGGCAGGACTATACCACTGTATTGTTTCAGAATGTGTACACTATGCTTACAGTGGAACCCATTTTTAAAGACCCCCCAATTTAAGACTTCCTCGGGGCGGGGATGTAGCTCAGTCGGTAGCGCGCTGGATTTGTATCCAGTTGGCCGCTGTCAGCGTGAGTTCGTCCCCACGTTCGGCGAGAAATTTATTTCTCAGAGTCAACTTTGTGTGCAGACTCTCCTCGGTGTCCGAACACCCCCCGTGTGTACACGCAAGCACAAGACCAAGTGCGCACGAAAAAGATCCTGTAATCCATGTCAGAGTTCGGTGGGTTATAGAAACACGAACATACCCAGCATGCTTCCTCCGAAAACGGCGTATGGCTGCCTAAATGTCGGGGTAAAAAACGGTCATACACGTAAAATTCCACTCGTGCAAAAAAAAACACGAGTGTACGTGGGAGTTTCAGCCCACGAACACAGAAGAAGAAGAAGACTTCCTCCCTTTTAAGACCTTGCTTTTTCAGACTTTCTGTTCACAACCTCTGTCAGTTTACCTCCATTTTAAGACTCCCTCCTTTTCAAGACCTGATTTTCTCAGATTTGTTTAGGTCTTTAAAGGGGGGGTTCCCCTGGACCACTGTATTGTTTCAGAATGTGTGCACTGTGCTTACTCATAGACAATTTATCCTGGACCGCCAACTAGCTCTCTCTCCGCTCTTTCTCTCTATTACGAGGTAGCGGCCTCTCGCATTTAGGAACCTACGCTTACAAGCCTTTCAGAAATTAGGGGGGTGTCATATCCGGTGTCGATTGTAAACATGGACGAAGTTGCTGAGGTAAGTTCTGAAAATGCTAAAATAAACTCGGCAAAAGTGCATATGGAACATGTTTTTCAATGAGTTTTGTTAAGTTTAGTTTGGAGTTTTGGAAAATCCAGTTCATTGTCACCTCCCATTGTCACAAATAACTGGAGCGTGCTTTCTTTTCACTGTCTTCAAATCGCTCGCCTTTCAAACCGGATGCGACGCGCCCCTGAAAGTCGACCGTCGTAACCTCGAAGGGTCACGTGACAAGTTGGCGGTCCAGGCTATTTGGTCTATGGCTTACTCTAAAGCCAGATGACACCCATGTCATTTCTCAGATTTGAGATACAGTGGACCCCCCCTTTTACGACCTCCAAAAATCTGAGAAAATCAGGTCTTAAAAAGGAGGGAATCTCTAAAATGGGGGTACATTTACAGAGAATATGAACAGGCAATCCAAAAATCCATGGTCTTAAAAGGGAGGAAGTCTTCTTCTTCTTCTGCGTTCGTGGGCTGAAACTCCCACGTACACTCGTGTTTTGCACGAGTGGAATTTTACGTGTATGACCGTTTTTACCCCGCCATTTAGGCAGCCATACGCCGCTTTCGGAGGAAGCATGCTGGGTATGTTCGTGTTTCTATAACCCACCGAACTCTGACATGGATTACAGGATCTTTTTCGTGCGCACTTGGTCTTGTGCTTTGCGTGTACACACGGGGGGGTGTTCGGACACTGAGGAGAGTCTGCACACAAAGTTGACTCTGAGAAATAAATCTCTCGCCGAACGTGGGGACAAACTCACGCTGACAGCGGCCAACTGGATACAAATCCAGCGCGCTACCGACTGAGCTACATCCCCGCCCCTGAGAGGAAGTCTTAAATTGGGGGGGTCTTGAAAGAGGGATCCTACGGTAAATGTAATAAAGTTGATTTGATTTGATTTGATTTCCACAGGGCGGGCTGGCAGCGCTGACCAAGGGTCAACCCTTGAATGTGGCGTACGGCTCCCAGATCACGCTACGCCACACGGCCAACGTGGCGGGGAGTCCCTGCTGGCTGCACTCCCACTCCCACGTCTACCCCATGCGCTACCCGGATGGCCGAGGCAGCTCGCATCAGCAGCAGGTCACCTGCTACGTGTTCAAGGACGTCAACAACTGGTGGATCGTCAAGCACCCTGACAGGTCAGTCGTGCTAACGACAGTCACTTTGTTGGTCACAAACATTTCTGCTGATTTGTTTACTCATATCTTACAGATGCCTTATACACATATCTTTAGTGTTGCCAGCCAAACAAAACTTTATGCTGTTTGTCAGTTTGCATCCCCCACCAAAATGTCAATTAACATTTCCCGTGATTATGCTCTGGGTCTGAAGGCTGTGTGCAGTATGCCAAAATGGACCCACATGCCATCTTTTACAATTTCCTTACATAATCAAACACAATGTCTTGACGTAAAGTACCCAAAACAGTAAGAATTCTCCCTCTCGCCAAGACTAATTGACTTCCATGTAGGCTTTTGACGTCATGAATTCACGTGTGGGATCTGATGTGAGCCAGTTTTGAGGGCGACTCGTTCCTGCCAAGTGACACTGACCAGAATTAATTCATAGAAAATGTGACTCCTTGCATGAAAGTCAATAAAACTTGGTATTTATTTCAAACAGACAGCTGCCTGAGGCAATTGACTGAAAGCCCTAGGGGCTCCATGCACCGGGACGTGACAAGTTCAGTAACTTTGAGGCTAAAAGTTGTGTGAAAGTCAATAAAACTTGGTATTTATTTCAAACAGACAGCTGCCTGAGGCAATTGACTGAAAGCCCTAGGGGCTCCATGCACCGGGACGTGACAAGTTCAGTAACTTTGAGGCTAAAAGTTGTGTGAAAGTCAATAAAACTTGGTATTTATTTCAAACAGACAGCTGCCTGAGGCAATTGACTGAAAGCCCTAGGGGCTCCATGCACCGGGACGTGACAAGTTCAGTAACTTTGAGGCTAAAAGTTGTGTGGCCTGTGTTGACAGGGAGACCCTGGTGGTGGATGAGAGTCCTGTCTACGTTCACCATGGCGACGTGGTGCAGCTGGTGCATGGCATCACAAGCCGTGCGCTCAACAGGTCTGTACACCTTACTGTGCGATACAGTGGAACCCCCCTTTTAAGACCTCCAAAAGTCTGAGTGAATCAGGTCTCAATAAGGAGCGAGTCTGAAAATGGGGGTAAATTTACAGAGGTTACGAACAAAAAGTCTGAAAAAACAGGGACTTATAAGGGATAAGTCCTAAATTGAACGGGTCTTAAAGGGGAGGTTCCATTGAAGTACAGTTTACAGTGCTACAACCCCAGGGGCGGATCCAGGGGGGGTTTCCGGGGTTTCCGAAATCCCCCCCCTGGCCAAAAAAAATAATAATGAAAAAAATAAGATTGAGAATAAAGAAAAACTGATGGCTCAGATTGCACCAGATTGCTCCATTTTCCTTGATTTTTATCAAAATTTTCCCGGACCGTCCTAGGAGCCGGCCTTTGTCTTCTAAGTGACGGTTTTGGAAAGTAGTTGGGTAATTTGGTTTCTCAGGTTGCACCAGATCGATGAAGCTCCATTTTCCATGTTTTTATCAACATTTTCCGGACCCCCCTAAAAGGCTCGAACGCTTCACGCCCTCAACTAAACGCTTCTCGTCGTCGAATTGTCCCTAAAAGAAATTTGGAACCCCCCCTAAAAATGATGTGATCCGCCCCTGAACCGCTCAGCGCCAATGCTATACAGTAAAACCTGCATCCAGCGGACCCTTAATTCGGCGGACACCTTTGCATAACGGACACTTCAAGTGAGGACGGATGTATTTTACACTCAAAAACACCTTAAAAGAGCGGACACCTCAAAGGCGCGGACGCGGACACTCATTTTTGGTCCCGATTTGGTTCGTTACCTGTCAACAACGGTCCGCCATCTTGGTTCTGCAAATTCTCGCTGGCGATGTGAACGCGCGAGAAGCTTATTTTGTAAGCCAACGACAGCACTTGAAAGATTGATTTTTTTGTATGGTGCACGCTCATTGGTCGATGCCGTGAATTAAACTGAACTCACAAACAAAAACAAGTTAGGGTTTCTACTTTCTGTACTGTGATGCATCTTCGTCTCATCCTTCGTCGATCGCGGTCTCATCATGTCAAAACGGAAATTTCTGACTTTAGAAGAAAGAGTCGATGTGATAAAGAAATTGAACGGCGAACTCTTCGAGTGGTTTTCGAGAGCTCGATCAAAGAATATTCCCGTGAATGGCCCATTGCTTCAGATAAGAAACCGATTGCACCTCTTTCTCTCTCTCGCTCGTTCTCTCTCTCGCTCGTCCTCTCTCTCTCTCGCTCAGTCGTTCTCTCTCTCTCTCTTGCTCGTTCTCGCTATCGCTCGTTCTCCGTTCTCTCTCTCTCTCTCGCTCAGTTTCTCTCTCTCTCTCTCTCTCTCTCTCTCTCTCTCTCCCTCTCCCTCGTTCTCTCTCTCGCTCGTTCTCCGTTCACCCTGAAATGCTGACAGCTGTCATGAACTTGAGTAGCATTCTGAAGATGTGCGTCTGAACCAAGCCAGACTGATTCTGGTTTTGTACATACATGTTGCATGTTGAACTTGTTTTCTTTGTCACTTTCTGTATGACTACATGTAATGCACAGTTTAGAATATAACTATTTGGCTGTGTTTTTTCTTCCCAAAAAATGTCTGCGCATTCATATTCAAAAGAAAGGACACCTTTGTACAAAGGACAGTGGCAAGGTTCCCCAAGGGTGTCCTTTGCTCGCAGGTTTTACTGTAATAAGCTTTTTTTTTTCTTTGACCGTATTTTTATATGTGAAGTTAAACATTGACAGATCACACACATAGAAATCCTTTGAACGGGCAGGCGTCTTCAAACAAATATCAGATGATATGGAAACTTAAAATCCACCCCCCATACAAGCCTGACAGAGTTATTTACGGAATTTGTCGTTTGAGGGTGTGTTGCATGTTGCAGTCATGACGTGGCTGCCCCCACCACTCCCCAGAACCAGGAGGTGTCGTGTTACATTGACTACAATGTTTCCATGGCAACACAGAACCTCTGGAGAGTGGTCAGTTCGTTTTACATTTAATCTTGTGTACCTCCTCTTTTTACATTTAGTCAAGTTTTGACTAAATGTTTTAACGTAGAGGGGGGAATCGAGACGAGGGTCGTGGTGTATGTGCGTGTGTCTGTGTGTGTGTGTGTGGAGAGCGATTCAGACTAAACTACTGGACCGATCTTTATGAAATTTGACATGAGAGTTCCTGGGTATGAAATCCCCGAACGTTTTTTTCATTTTTTTGATAAATTTCTTTAATGACGTCATATCCGGCTTTTCGTGAAAGTTGAGGCGGCACTGTCACGCCCTCATTTTTCAACCAAATTGGTTGAAATTTTGGTCAAGTAATCTTCGACGAAGCCCGGACTTTGGTATTGCATTTCAGCTTGGTGGCTTAAAAATTAATTTATGACTTTGGTCATTAAAAATCTGAAAATTGTAAAAAAAAAATAAAAATTTATTTAACGATCCAAATTTACGTTCATCTTATTCTCCATCATTTTCTGATTCCAAAAACATATAAATATGTTATATTCGGATTAAAAACAAGCTCTGAAAATTAAAAATATAAAAATTATGATTAAAATTAAATTTCCGAAATCGATTTAAAAACAATTTCATCTTATTCCTTGTCCGTTCCAGATTCCAAAAACATATAGAAATGATATGTTTGGATTAAAAACACGTTCAGAGAGTTAAAAAGAATAGAGATATAGAAAAGCGTGCTATCCTCCTCAGCGCAACCGCTACAGCGCTTTTCTGGATTTTTAATTTCACTGCCTTTGCCACGAGCGGTGGACAGACGATGCTACGAGTGTACGGTCTTGCGGAAAAAATGCAATGCGTTCAGTTTCATTATGTGAGTTCGACTGAGCTTGACTAAATGTTGTATTTTCGCCTTACGCGACTTGTTTTTTACTCCCCTAAGTAATCGGTGAGTCTTAGTAATGAGCAGTTTCCGTCTGTATGGATGGCCGGGGAGGGATCAGTCTTCAGTTTTTTCTTTAAAGGGGAAGAAGTCTTCTATTGGGAAGGTTGAAAACGACGTTAAACACCAAATAAAGAAAGAAAGTCTTCTATTGGGAAGGTTCTTGTGTACACTGTGTGGGCTTGTGACTGATGCTATGAGAGGAAGTTACAGAGTGATTATGTTGATCATTTTAGTGTGTGTATTTTAATTGATGTTGTGGATTCGTTTTATAGAGATGCGTGTGTTGGGTGTGCTTGCTTGGCTGGAGTCGATATTTCTTAACCGCAATATTCTTCCCCTAAAAGCGGCGGCGTATGGCTGCCTGAATGGCAGGGTAAAAACGGTCATACACGTAAAAATCCACTCGTGCAAAACACGAGTGTCCGTGGGAGTTTCAGCCCACGAACACAGAAGAAGGCAAACTTCCAACCTTGGACAATAAAATACTCCGTATTGTGTACACTGATGTGTATTGTGTACACTGATGTGTATTGTGTACACTGATATGTGTATTGTGTACACTGATGTGTATTGTGTACACTTATGTGTATTGTGTACACTGATGTGTATTGTGTATGCTGATGCCGGTGTTGGTCTGTTACACCAGGAAATAGTGAACCGTCAGAGCGAGAAGGACGCGTGGCAGACCATTCAGAGCCAGGTGCGATTGGTGCACGTCAAAACATCCACTGCACTCAGGGTAAGGCTTTCTGTCTCAACTTGGCAGGTAGAGAAAAATTCAAGTTTTACGCCCTCATGGCAAAGCCATTAGGGACATGTTATTGGGTGTTGATGTACAATAGCAAAGTGCACACACACACACACGCATACCCACACACACGCACGCACGCACGCATGCATGCACACACACACACACACACACACACACACACACACACACACACACACACACGTTACAGATTGCATGAAAACAGCTTTCATTGGAATAAAAAAAACAAGAAAGGTAGGTTGTTGGAACGTTTGTTATTGACAAAACAATACATTCACAGATATTTCGACCCAACGGTCTTTTAAGTGAACAGACAAACAAATATTCACACAAAACTTATCTTGATAGAATCAGTTTACGTATTCATAATGAATTCATTCGCTCGGCTTCCTGACGAGTGGATATAAACTGATTTTTATCAAGATAAGTTTTGTGTGAATATTTGTTTGTCTGTTCACTTAAAAGACCGTTGTGTCGAAATATCTGTGAATGTATTGTTTTGTCAATAACAAACATTCCAACAACCTACCTTTCTTGTTTTTTTATTCTGAATTTTGGAACGTTGGCAGTCTCTTTGTTTTTGGATTAGCTTTCAATGGAGTTTTTGTCAGCAGGACTAGGTTATAGTTGACATATTTATGATGTGTACTGTTGGTGTTGCAGCAGCATGTGTACACTATGTGTGAGAGTGACACATTTTATATAACTATAAGTGGTCGTTGTCTATGAATTGTTTTTAATGCTTGTATGTTATTTCTTACGAAAAAACTTTTTATGTAAAATGTTAAATTTTAATGTCTAATGTAAAGTGCCATGAGACTGCCATTCGGCGGTGAACAGCGCTATAAAAGAATGTTTTATTATTATTATTATTATTATTATTATTATTGTGTGGTGTGTGTGTTCCATACAGATCACAGGAAAGCAGCTACCAGAGTGGGGTTTTCACCAACTGGAGGTGGCAGCAGACAGACTCATTAACCAGAGAGACACTGTGTGGAACGTCGAGGAACACAGATACACCAAAAGTCAGTCACTCTTTTTGAGTCACTTGAGAAAAAGTGACTCTATGTAATCGGTCAGTGTTAGTCTGTCCGGCTGGCCGGCCGGCCGGCCGGCTGGCCGGCCGTCCGTAGACACCACCTTAACGTTGGACTTTTCTCGGAAACTATCAAAGCGATCGGGCTCATATTTTGTTTAGTCGTGACCTCCAATGACCTCTACACTTTAACGATGGTTTCGTTGACCTTTGACCTTTTTCAAGGTCACAGGTCAGCGTCAAAGGAAAAATTAGACATTTTATATCTTTGACAAAGTTCATCGGATGTGATTGAAACTTTGTAGGATTATTCTTTACATCAAAGTATTTACATCTGTAGCCTTTTACGAACGTTATCAGAAAAACAAGGGAGATAACTAGCCTTTTCTGTTCGGCAACACACAACTTAACGTTGGGCTTTTCTCGGAAACTATAAAAGTGACCGGGCTCAAATTTTATGTGAACGTGACTCATTGTGTTGTGAATAGCAATTTCTTCCTGTCCATCTGATGCCTCATATAATATTCAGAACTGCGAAAGTGACTCGATCGAGCGTTTGCTCTTCTTGTTTTGTAAACCCTACTGTTTGGTAGAAATTATAATACAGTGGAACCCCCCATTGAAGACCTCTAAAAATCTGAGAAAATCAGGAAGGGGAGGAAGTCTTAAATTGGCGGGGGGGGGGGGGGGGGGGGAGGGGGGTCTTAAAAGGGAGGAAGTCTTAAATTGGGGGATCTTGAAATGGGGGTTTCACTGTAACGGCACCTCTGGCTGTTGACAGAGAAAGGGAAGGAAGGGGAGAGCACTGCAGAGGTGCGTGACGAAGACTTGCTGCCCCTGGAGCCGACGCGGCTGTCGTTCTGGTCCAAGCTGTGGGAGCTACAGGTGCGCATGTTGATGTCGCGCCAGGACACGGAGCTAGAGCACAAGTTTAGCTCTACACCCACCGAGTGGCCCTTCATGGTGCGAAACATCGCCTACTGGATGAGTCCCGCCAGTAACGTGAGTCTCTTTCTTCTTCTCTACTTTTCCTCAATAATATTAATAATAATAATAATGCACATTTATTATTCGCCCTTTCTCACCGGAGTTCATGGCGATGTACAGTAGCATTAACTGCACACACACACACACACACACACACACACACACACACACACACACACACACACACACACACCAACCCCCCCCCCCCCACACACACACACACACACACACACACGCACAAACACACACACAAATACGGTCAAACCTGTCTATAACATCCACTCAACATCGCCTACTGGATGAGTCCCGCCAGTAGCGCGAGTCTCTTTCTTCTTCCCTACTTTTGGTAAATACTGACCAGTTCAAATTACGTCATTGTTTATTTGTTTGTTTATTAAGATAATCATTCGAGAATTGATCGTTGGGAGGGTCCTATGGTGTTTGAGGATTACATGAAGTCAATCAAAAACTCCCAATAGTTACCGAGATACGGACACTTTTGTGAGGCTGTGGATCGTTCACGACCCAGCAAGCACAGTAAAGGTTGATACACTATGCTTCAGTTTCCAAGCTGCAATGTTTCTTTGTTACACTGCAATATTTGATGATGTATGTGTGTGGGTCCCCCAGTGCCAGATCCACCTGCTGGGTAACCTGGTGGTGTGGGCTGCCTCCTCCCTGTCTGTGCTGGTCTACCTGGCGCTCGTCGTCTTCCACTACCTACGCCGCTGTCGCGCCTGTTATGACATCACTGAAGGTACATGTACTGCACACCTGGGAACCCTTACGATTTCGCCGTATTTTGTACACATGATTGCATAGAATACGATTTGATAAAGAAAGGGAAGTAAACGCTCTAATTGCATATGACATGTGTAAAAGAGCTTTTTTGATTGATCATTTTTAGTTTTTAGTTTAAATAATGTGAAATGTGTGTGTGTTACAGATGAATAGCAGCTCTTTGTGTTCTGATTTATTATTTTTATTTTATATTTTAAATAAAATGAAATGTGTGTTTGTTGCAGAAGAGTGGCAGCACTTTGTGTTTGTGGGTGAGCTACTGGTGGGTGGCTACCTGTTGCATTACGTGCCATACTTCAGCGTGGACCGTACGCTGTTCCTCCATCACTACCTGCCCGCCGTTGTCTTCAAGGTTCTCGTTCTGGCTGCCCTGCTTGACCACGTGGCCGCTCAGAACTGGAGGTGTGTGCACCTGTCTTTTTTGTCTCCTCTTCTTCTTCTTCTGCGTTCATGGGCTGAAACTCCCACGTACACTCGTATTTTTTGCACGAGTGGGCTCTTACGTGTATGACTGTTTTTCCCCTGCCAATTTAGGCAGCGTACGCCGCTTTCGGGGGATAGCAATTAACCATGCTCACCCCCACACATCTGTTATTGTTTTTACTTCGTATAAATTTATTCTTCCACTTGGACACATACCAAAAGTCCCGTTGTACGCAGATCGTGAACTTGTTTTCTGAATTAATCGTGCGTGTTTAACACTGGTGACAGTTCCCACTCTGCACAGAAAATGCACATTTTTTCCCCATATTAGACAGGCATCCTTGTCTTTCTTTCGTTCATGTAATTGGTTTCAAAATGATCATTGTCACTGATGCAAATTAAATCATGATGATAATATATTTGTTTCAGATACATTCCGATGTCAACAGTAGTGTCGTACGGTACGGTGGTGTTGATATCGGCAGCAGTCTACACCTTCCTGGAGTTTTTACCTGTGTCTTTGGGCAACGTGGATCTGAACGTAGAGGAAATGAAAAAACTGACATGGCGAGAGTCATGGGACTTTTTACTGCATTCTAAAGTCTGATTTCTTGACATGTAGTCTGAATAATTGCCAAAGGCAGGGAGGCTGAATGAATGTGTTTTGTGAGTGTTGGTTGAGGTAGGCATGGTTGGAGGTTTCTTCTGCGATGTGAAGTGAATGACAATGAAATGGAAGGGGTTGCATGGGGGTCGAGTGGTAACGCACTTGCGCTCGGAACCGAGAGGTTGCGTGTTCGACCCTGGGTCAGGCCGCAATTTTCTCCCCCCTTTCCTAACCTAGGTGGTGGGTTCAAGTGCTAGTCTTTCGGATGAGACGAAAAACCGAGGTCCCTTCGTGTACACTACATTGGGGTGTGCACGTTAAAGATCCCACGATTGACAAAAGGGTCTTTCCTGGCAAAATTGTATAGGCATAGATAAAAATGTCCACCAAATACCCGTTTGACTTGGAATAAAGGCCGTGAAAGGTGAATGCTCGCCTAATAGGCTACTGAGCTTTACTGGCCGATGTGAATGCGTTATATATTGTGTGTAAAAAATGTCTGTTTGTCTGTCTGTCTGTAAAAAATTCCATTTCAAACGGCAGAAATTAATATGTAAGCGCCTAGGGCTATATCTAGATTAGACGCATAAAAATGATCACAATAATAATAATAATGTAATAATAATAATCAACACTTTTTAAAGGTACTGAACTTGTCAAATCCAGGTGCACGGAGCCCCTGGGGCTTTTAGTCATACCTCAGGCAGCTATCCGTTAGAAGAACTACCAAGTTTCATTGACTTGCACCCAAAGAGTCAAGAACTGCGATTTTTTTACGAATTAATTTCGTACTCGGACCCGGCTGGTCTTGACCTATTTTTGGATCTAAATTTAGATCGGGTAGATCACCACATCATGCACAAAAAGACAGTCACTTGCAAACTATGTCAGACATCATCATGAGTTTGTGTAAAACAAAATGGAGGCCGGAATCACTCAAGTTGAATCGAACTCCGGACCAAACACCAACGTAATAACTAGGTTAATTTATGCACTCGCGTGAACAAGAAACTGTCGAGCTTCACGGATGTCGTCGTTGGGTAGTTTTGGGTTTGTTTTACTACCATAGGAGGATTTTTGAACTGTAAATGCACTCAGCTGCAATAAAAACGCAAAACGAAGGCTGTGAGCTGCACTGTGCCTTTCATCGCCCCCTCTCACCGGCGCTCATGGCATGTAGACAGCTTCAGACATTTGTGAACAGATAGGAAGCACACCCTCTCTTCTTTTACTTACAGAAATAATACCATGTGCACAAAATATATGAACCTGACTTTTGTAAGTGTAAGTCAGGAGGGGGGGTGATCTGAGGTGATCGAACTATGCATTCCGTGGGATAGCTTTATGCAGTTCATACTTTCAGCCACTGTTTTTTCTTCACTTTTTGTTTCAACACAGGTAAATGATCTGGTGATTAAGCAGAGGAATGTCAATTCTAATGGTGAGATGGGCGGGAGGGGGGGGGATGATTTGGAGAGACTGGGTTGAATGCAATGAATCTCATGGCCAATTCCCTTCAGGCGCACATCGATGAATGACACAAATGTTAAACTCCCTTGTTCTCTTCTTGGCAATTTTCCCAGAGTTTGTTGCTGTTGTCTGAGCACCTCTTAATCATGAACCATTCCATTTCAACATACACAAATATCATTTAAATCCCTGTTTTCTTTATCAAACCAGTGAGACTGAAGGGCAAACTGTGGTTTTAATATGTAACCGTTATATCGATACACTGTATTGTTTGTGCAATTATGAAGAGCAGATCTGTTAATAGATGACATAATGACATTTGGAAGGAAGAAAATTAACATTTGAACCAATTGTGTGTGCTTGTGTGAAGGTCCGTCTGTGTCTCAGTGTGTACGGATGCAAATGTTACACTGCCAGGGATGTTGTTTAAGGTTTGCAGTCAGTGAAACGCCAAAGCTAGTTTAAAATCGCAGAAAACTCTCCTGTTATTTTGCCAGAATTTGTAATCTTTTTCACAGTGGGGAAAATTACACCAAGGACTGCATACAACTTTTTTTTAATTGCGAAAGTTATATGGCCACTTTGTATCCAGTTGGCCGCTGTCAGCGTGAGTTCGTCCCCACGTTCGGCGAGAGATTTATTTCTCAGAGTCAACTTTGTGTGCAGACTCTCCTCGGTGTCCGAACACCCCCGTGTGTACACGCAAGCACAAGACCAAGTGCGCACGAAAAAGATCCTGTAATCTATGTCAGAGTTCGGTGGGTTATAGAAACACGAAAATACCCAGCATGCTTCCTCCGAAAACGACGTATGGCTGCCTAAATGGCGGGGTAAAAAAACGGTCATACACGTAAAATTCCACTCGTGCAAAAACCACGAGTGTACGTGGGAGTTTCAGCCCACGAACGCAGAAGAAGAAGAAGAAGATATGGCCACTTTAGTAAATTTGCAGAAGAAAATAAATCTGATCATCAACAACCCTGGCTACAAAACTTTGTTTTTATTGTAATAGAAAGAATTGTGTACAAAATGCCAATGCTTCTTTCTATAAGCTCTATGATCTTTGAAACACTTTTTTGTGCAATTAATATCTCATGAGGACTTTGTCTTTTTAGTCTTTTTTGTGGCAAGAGTAGTATGTACTGCTGAAAATGTTATACTTTTACCTTAATATTTCCCTCAATTGATATCATTATGGTGCTGTTGATTAGTTTAATGAGGACCCCCCGCGGGTTAGGGGGAAGAATTTACCCCATGCTCCCCAGCATGTCGTAAGAGGCGACTAACGGATTCTGTTTCTCTTTTTACCCTTGTTAAGTGTTTCTTGTATAGAATATAGTCAATTTTTGTACAGATTTTAGTCAAGCAGTATGTAAGAAATGTTCAGTCCTTTGTACTGGAAACTTGCATTCTCCCAGTAAGGTAATACATTGTACTACGTTGCAAGCCCCTGGAGCAAATTTTTGATTAGTGCTTTTGTGAACAAGAAACAATTGACAAGTGGCTCTATCCCATCTCCCCCCTTTCCCCGTCGCGATATAACCTTCGTGGTTGAAAACGACGTTAAACACCAAATAAAGAAAGAAAGAAAGAAAGTTTAATGAGGTTGTGTTTTGTTTTTGTCTGTACACAAAGTGCAATATTGCTACATGTGTTACTTTGGTATGGTTGTGCTGTGTAGAGGAAAATGAGTGTTTATTAAGTACTGTGAACAAGGAATATGTAAGTGGAGTGTTTTTATAGAAATTAGACCATTGAGTGTTTTTATAGAAATTAGACCATTGAGTGTTTTTATAGAAATTAGACCATTGAGTGTTTTCATAGAAATTAGACCAAAATAAAAGTGTGATTAAGGTAACATGATCAGTAAAAAGGAACTGCTCTGTCACTTTATATTTCTTTCAACCTGTTGCTTGTTATTTAATTTCTCATAAAAGCAGAATAAAATGAAGAATTTAAGGATCAACCAAAACGTAGGGTGAGTCACGTTATGGTGAACACAGATGCAGAATGCGGGGTGGATTGGCTGGTGAAACGGGTCCGGGACAGGGGTGACATACACCTTTCCGGTAAAAATTCATGGCAGTGACAATTTTTTGCCTGAACGTTTGAAAGGTCTTGGGCTTTGCTGGATTTTCATGTATGAATATGTGTGTATGTATGCGTGCATCTGCTGTTTTTGTTTCCTTGGTATGTTCGATTGTTTTGTAGTCTGATCACCTGTGCAGCTTGTCATATGGTGCTTCATTGGCACTGTTGTCAGCTGTACGTGTATTATCCTGCCTGGATAATTCAGTACATAACTAACATACACACTGGTACTGATACTGAAACAAACCACAGCATCTGACACGGCGAAAAAGTGTGCATTTGAAAATGTTAATTTATGAAATTAAAGATTACTGCATATACACAAACCTATGTGTTTGAATGTTTTGTGTGTTTGAATGTTTGACAACATGTGTCATTGTGTGTGTACTGTATGTGTCAAGTGGTTATTGGTTCAAATGTCCTTTCACAATGGCCCGGTGTACAACCACACAGAAATATTGTGACCCTCCACCACAGAATGAGTCGCATGTCACCTTTGCATGATTTTCATATTTTCACATTTTCCTACAGGTTTTTTTATGCTCTATCCAGTGGTGAAAAGACCGGCACGGTTGGCCTAGTGGTAAGGCGTCCGCCCCGTGATCGGGAGGTCGTGGGTTCAAACCCCAGCCGGGTCATTCCTAAGACTTTAAAATTGGCAATCTAGTGGCTGCTCCGCCTGGCGTCTGGCATTATGGGGTTAGTGCTAGGACTGGTTGGTCCGGTGTCAGAATAATGTGACTGGGTGAGACATGAAGCCTGTGCTGCGACTTCTGTCTTGTGTGTGGCGCACGTTATATGTCAAAGCAGAACCGCCCTGATATGGCCCTTCGTGGTCGGCTGGGCGTTAAGCAAACAAACAAAACAAACAAATCCAGTGGTGAAAACCGTTTTAGAAAAGAGTTATAAGCCTGTGACTAAGGTGACCCTCACACTGTTACCAGACACTACCCGGACTTATATTAAGCCTAGCGCAGAACCGCGCGAGGTGACATGCGACTCATTTCGTGGTGGAGGGTCACATATGTCAAATCGTGAGTTTACTAATGATCACGTATTGATCAAGACCCACAGCAAAATCTGAGCTTTAATCTTTTCACAGAGAAGACTTCTTTTTTTAAAGTAATAGGCGTGCTTGTATTTTGCACACTACATTTCTGTCAGAAGAATGGTAGAGGGAGGCATGGCAATGGATGACCTAGGCCTAACGGTAGTTCAACACCAGGAAATATTTAGTGCTCAAAACAGTGTTATCTTTGTTATAATGGATACAAAAATCTGTCTCTTTTAATGATTCTTATTCAATTTATAGACGGAAAGATATATATATATATATGTCCTGCCGAATTCGCGAATTACACACACACACACACACACACACACACACACACACAGTGGACTACTGCGTTCGTCTGGGAAAATGTGACAATGTTGCTGACAGGTGCCATTGTTTAATTTTAAACTTTGAACTTCCGGCGGAAAGGAAGTCAGACAGACAAAATACATTCGTGTCACGCACAACTATTGGTAATTCTGGATGAGTCCATCTCTCGACAGAGGGGGGCTCGCGTGCTCCAACATTATAATGAGCCAGTACAAAATGCTGCAGAAAAAGTGTAAACAGGTTTTCTGCAGTAAAACAACAGCACCGTTTTACTGCAGCATTCTTGATTTCAATTTTACTGCAGTAAAATGTTTTGCTCCAGAAATACCCGTTGCTTCGGCGAAAGATGACATTATGCAGAAATGCTGCAGAAAAGACAGTTTTTCTCCAGCATTTCTGTTTTTCTGCAGAATAACTGAATGATACCAAAATGCTGAAGAAAAAGTGTAAACAGTTTTTCTCCAGTAAAACAACATCACCGTTTTACTGCAGCATTCTTGATTTCAATGTTACCGCAGTAAAACTGTTTCACTGCAGAAAAAAACGTTGCTCTCGCGAAAGATGACATTATGCAGAAATGCTGCAGAAAAAAACAGTTTTTCTCCAGCATTTGTTTTTTTCCAGAATAACTGAATAATGTCATAATCCGCTAAGAATACATTTGGGCAGAATCCCGGCTGACGTCCTCCCTGTTACACTGTATAGCCGCATGCATTGAGCACGCATGTTTACGTTTGTAAAAAAGACAGTTTATATGCCGACAATAAGAGAACACAGTTATATCAGGGACCAGGGGCGGGGATGTAGCTCAGTCGGTAGCGCGCTGGATTTGTATCCAGTTGGCCGCTGTCAGCGTGAGTTCGTCCCCACGTTCGGCGAGAGATTTATTTCTCAGAGTCAACTTTGTGTGCAGACTCTCATCGGTGTCCGAACACCCCCCGTGTGTACACGCAAACACAAGACCAAGTGCGCACGAAAAAGATCCTGTAATCCATGTCAGAGTTCGGTGGGTCAGTATAGAAACACAAAAATACCCAGCATGCTTTCCCCGAAAGCGGCGTATGGCTGCCTAAATGGCGGGGTAAAAACGGTCATACACGTAAAATTCCACTCGTGCAAAAAAACCACACGTAGTGTACGTGGGAGTTTCAGCAGAAGAAGAAGAAGATATCAGGGACCTATAGGTCTATGGTTATATTCACGTGCTAATCGCGTTAAAATGTTTGGTTTGTGTAATTTAGTATTGCTTTGGTCAGGTAAAATCAGCTTTTGCTTTCAGAGTTTGTGCCCTAACTGCACATTTTCAAGTGTTTCATGTCATGTATTTTCAAGTTTAAACCAAAATGTTTGTAGATATCGGTGAACATGAAACCAGTCAGTGTTGCTGCAACGCCATATCAGTTTTCAAAATGTTCATTTTTTCACAGATAAATTGAGTTTTGAAGCATTTTGAGTCAGGTAACCCTTATTGAAACTTTTGCCTTTTAGAGTCGTTAATTACGCAGCCGAAACACCGATAAGAGGTCTGATAACACTTGATAAGCTTGCCGTTTTGAACTCCGTGAGATGAAAGCAGACTGTTTTCGTGTATTTTGGGCAATCATCGTTCTATTCTGAGGACATATGAAACTTTTTAACTTGTAACTTTTGCCTCATTCAACCTCTAATCTCCACTCAGGGAATCTGGAAGAAGTGGTATCTCGCGTTGACAAGCATGACGGACATTGCTTGCATCCTTGATAAACATGATAGCGGAGCCAGTCAGTAGGTCATTGAAACATTTCAGTGCCTGATAGCAACACTTTCTGATAAAGCATTGTTTCGTAAATTTGGTGAAGCAAGTTTATACTCAGTGATTGTTTTGGCTGCTCGCCATTAGGTACTGTGACACCGTGTTGATTGAATGCCTGTCAGCGGTTATGTTCTCACGGCTAGTCATTGGCGGGGGAGGGGGGTGTCTTAGAGGGGGTAATTCTAGTTCAGAATGAAGGTATTGGCATTGCGAAATTGAAACTTAGCACATGTTTAAATGGAGGCCTACCGGCACAGACATATTATTTCTTATAGTCAGTTAAGTTTGTGTAGCGGCATTAGGCAGACTGTTGCTCAAGGTTTCTTCGCAAAACCGAGTCCCAGCGGTTATCATAGTCAAATCATGGAATCTCGAAAGAAGAAGCTAAACTTCTCGAGAGAGAGAGAGAGAGAGAGAGAGAGAGAGAGACAGAGAGAGACACAGAGAGAGACACAGAGAGAGAGAGAGAGAAATATTTCTAATACGAATTATAATATATAATACTAATTGCTAATACGAAATCAAGATGTTACCGAAGTTGATAGCCATAAAGTCTTGGGAATAACTATTGACAATAACCTGTCTTGGTCAAAACATGTAGATACACTTTGTAAAAACACATCCAAAAAAATATATCAAAAATCAAACACTTTCTAGACCTTCGCACAAGAAAACTGTTTTTTCAGGCACATATTCAGTCAGCTATTGACTATGCTTCCACAGTGTGGGACTCTGCAAGTGCAAATACTTTGAAACACTTGGGCAGTTTACATAGACGAGCTGTTAAATTAATTATTTTAAAAAATACATCTCTTTCCGTGACTGATTATAAACGATTGCAAATTCTTCCTATCAAAGATAGATTTGCATATAACAAAGGTGTGATGATGTATAGAATTATGTCAGGGAATGCACCTACACTCATTGCCTCTAATTTCATAATAGATCATTATAGAAAATGTAACAAATTAATTACCCCAATTCCAAGAATTGACCTGTACAAGTCGAGTTTATCATATTCTGGAGCAATTATGTGGAACGCCATTCCAAATATAATTAAATTACGAATTCATGAAACATCATTCAAGGAATATTACATACTGTTTCTTTTACAAAACTTATAAGAAATATTATCAAGCAGCTGGCAAAATATAACTGTACTCTCTGATTATATTGAAAAAACATGATTATGTATAATTCATGAAGGATTTTTTACAAACACATATTTCTCTGTTATATATAATTTTCAAGCATTGCTAAAGAATCCTAATGCATCTTAAAATGTCTTATTGGTTGCTTGACATGTTAATTATGGTAAATATGTTATTTGTACTATAGTTAAACTTATCTTTTATTTCTTCTTGTTTGTTACCCCTCAATGGGCGAGGGCCGGATGAAAACAAGCATGTATACATTGCTTATTCTGTCACCCTCGTAAAATAAATTTCAATTCAATTCAATTCAATTCAATTCTCTCTCTCTCTCTCTCTTTCTCTCTCACACACCCTACTACACACACGCACACACACACATTAATATTGGCACACACACACACACACGCACACACACACACACACACACACACACTGACACACCTTTCCATACCCAAATACAGTGGTCGCCGCTTCTGGACCGACGAAAAATGGCTTTAATAAGCGGCGGATTTATTAACCGGCGGTCCAGGAATACATCATTTTCGAGAAGAAAAAAAATCTTCTCTTTAGTTTACGTCACTCAGTCACTTTCTTTCGTCATTTACACTTGTTTGAATCTAAACAAAACTTCACGAAGGATGTTGAACTTTTGTCTTAGTTATGTACATGTACGTGTACTTTGATCACTTCGGTACATCAATATAATTTCACTGTCACCGTCACGAATCATTACTCGGCAGAGAAGTACGATTTTATGAGTGTTTGTTTGTTGGTCGTCTTCCACATCAGAACAAGATCATGTGAGTTTTAGTCACAAACTACGTGATTTTTCTGAGAAAACTGGCTTTAATAAGCGGCGGGTTGGGTTTATCAACCGGCTTTTTCTAATACATAAGATATAGTGATAAATCCGGACCGTCTGAAATCGGCTTTTATAAGCGGCTGGCTCTATTAACCGCGGTTTTATTAAAGGCACAGTAAGCCTCCCGTAAACCATCACAGAGCTCCCCGAGCGTCTAAATACAGTACAAGCATACTTCCATTTGAACGCTCACCGAACGGGAACATCCTGGCTGCTTTCTGTCGAGCGTGAGACATTTTCCAAGAATTTATTTTCGTGGACTTGGCCCTGAAGAACAATGGCGCCTCGTTTTTGCGCTAGACCTAACTTTTAAAATCTAAATAATAAATTGACAGCTTGTTACACAAACATTCTTTAATCATAAAAGAATTCGTTTTTCATCAAGACAAGATCAGAACAATTCGAAGTTGTGAAAGTTTAAAAAAAGAAAAGCCCGGAAGCAGGGTCACGCAAGGGTCGTAGCAGACGACGGCCCGGTTTATCAGTGCAAATCGCCGTTCCTCTCAACAGTCAAAAGCCATCGCAAGAGTTCTTGTGAACCACAGCCGTTGTTTCGTGCATAAAAAACGTGCTATTGTAGATAAGCTCACGTCGAGTCGCATTCAAATGACTAACTATGACGACTGCATTGTGAAAAGGGGGGAAACTGGATCACACGGGTTCACGATGGCTCAGGGGTAAGATAAACCACGCAAAAATAAATTCTTTGAAAATTGTTCGCTCTTTACGGAGGGCACCTAGGATGTTCTCAATTGGTGAGTGTTTAAATGAAAGGGTGTTTGTACTGTGTGTAAAAGCCTGACCGTATCTGTGATGGTTTACGGGAGGCTTACTCTGCCTTTAAGCGGCGTCCACTGTACTGAACAAAAATAATGTACGAACGGACAATGTAATTCCAGCGTGCCACGTTCCCGGCTCTCATTTCACACTCAAATCGGAACACAATCAAGCCCACCTGCCTTGTAAAGTACCCACGTGGTACATTTCACAATAACACTGTGCAGGTGAAACATGTAAGCGCAACACAGTGTTACATCAGGCAGCACCATATCACCGTAACACCATTGTGTATTGTGGCTTGAGTATTGCCGTGTGTGTGTGTGTGTGTGTGTGTGTGTGTGTGTGTGTGTGTCTGTGTTTGTGGGTGGGTGGTAGGGTTTGTGTGTGTGTGTGTGTGTGTGCGGGGGGTGGTAGGGTTTGTGTGTGCGTGTGTGTGTGTGTGTGTAGTGAGCGTACTTTCGTGCGTGTAAGAGCGTGCGTGCGTGCGTGTATGTGTGTGTGCATGTGAGTGTGTGTATGCGTGTGTGTGTGTGTGTGTGTGTGTTAGAGAGAGAGAGAGAGAGAGAGAGAGAGAGAGAGAGAGAGAGAGAGAGAGAGAGAGAGAGAGAGAGATACATCTCTGTTAAATATGAACGACACTATTGTGGCTTGAGTGTTAACCTCAGCAGGCCGACGAACTACGGTTATCCAATAATAGGGACTATATCAACTGGTCACTCGACGGCCACAACATAACACAGTTATATTAGTCCATCACGCAGACGTGCCGAGCTAAGTTCAAGGCGCTCGATCTCCTCTCTCTTGCCTGCGGTATAACATTCTTAATTACCGGCTGCGTAGCGGAGAGTGATCGAGTTGCTTGTTCACACCGCTGAACAGTGTAGACACGGCAGTCATTAACGGAGCCGGACAGGGCCAATCGTTGCACATAGTACTGTGTGTACACGCTGCCAAGGTCAGTCGCTTTGAGTGACCCGGCAAGCCAAACAATACTGCAGTGGTCAAGCAAAAAAATACTATATTAAGCCACAGTCGCCGGACGTAAAACCCGTGTGGGGTGAAGTGTTGTGTATTTTTCTGTGTGCACTGACGCGACCACCTCCCACTTTGCGGTCAGAGAACGTAATCAGCGTATTCTGGATCTGGATCTGGATAACCCGCCTGGGTTGGTGGTTGGCGGGTGCGCCACAGAAGCCGACGACGACTATCAACGTGACGTTTTTTTTGGGTGTGCGCATCTAAAAGAGTCTTAAAAGTTCACTGTACACAAGGTGGATATAGTGTACAACTCCAGCTGGTCTTCTTGCTGCTGTACTTGCGGTTTTAGTCCGTTTGCCCTAGAATGTAGGCTTTTCAAGCACAGTTAAAAAATGCTATGTTACAATGTTAAAAACTGGATAAAAACTACTGAGGCTCTCACACTGGTTTCTGCCCCCCTAACGCCGATGAGAAGGCGCTGGGCGTGGTCAAGGTGACGGTGGCTTCGCTCAAGTTGTTCCATTTGCTTTGTAAGCCTGCGCGTGGTGCATTTCTTTCTTTCCTGCTCTATCAACTTGCCATGCGGAAGTAACTGTACATGTCTTACTGCTAGCTTTAAAAACGCTTATGATTTGTTATCACCGATAACGTCCAAGCTTCCTAAAACGTTTCCGCATAGAATCCGGTAACAATTAACACCCACACCGTGTAGACTTTGCCCGACTGAAGAGTGTCAACCAGCTGCTGAATTTGCCAACTCGGTCGACGAAAGTGCGCATAGAGGGCCAGCCTATCTGAGCCACAGCATGCATCGTTAAAATGTTACAAGTTTAACACAAGATAAGTCACCGAGTCTCTGCCGCCGTTCTGTTCACTCAGTCAAGCAAAACTGTGATCATCACCGCGCTTTCATTGACGGGATAAATACTTTGTTCGGTGAAACACAGATTCAAATACGAAACTTGATCATCGGCTCGTTGGTCCTCAAAATCAGTGTCGTTTTGTTTAAGGAACACAATTGTGATCATCACGACAGTTTCATTGACCGGACAAAACCTTTGTCAGTTGGTGATACACGGACTTAGATCACACGAGTTCAGTAGTAACCTACAAGGCGCTCTTAGTTGTGAGACAGTCGAGAACAGGTGCCCCAGACAAGATGCCAGGCGAGGTGAAACGGGTGGCGGTGATCGGCGGCGGGTGCAGCGGGCTGGCGGCCATCAAGAGCTGTGTGGACGAGGGTCTGCAGCCTGTGTGCTATGAGCGCACGGACCAGCTGGGCGGCCTGTGGAACTACACGCAGCACGTGCGGGAGGGGCAGGGCTGCGTCATGCGTTCCACCGTCATCAACACCAGCAAGGAGATGATGTGCTACAGTGACTTCCCCATCCCCCAGCACTACCCTAACTTCATGCACAACTCGCAGGTGTGGCAGTACTTCCAGGACTACGCCAAGCACTTTGACCTCAACCAACACATCACGTACAACACCGAGGTGCTCCTGGTCAAACCCGCGCCGGACTTTGATGACACTGGACGCTGGAACTTGAAGGGTGAGTAGAAGTGTGTACCGGGTGTAGAGTGTGTGTGTGTGTGTGTGTGTGTGTGTGTTTGTGTGTGTGTGTGTGTGTGTGTCGGTGTGTGTGTGTGTCGGTGTGTGTGTGTGTGTGCCTGTGTGTGTGTGTGTGTCGGTGTGTCGGTGTGTGTGTGTGTGTGTGTGTGCGTGCGTGCGGGTGTGTGTGTGTGTGTGAGTGTGTGTCATATCGTACTTCATAGTCTGTTACATTGTGCTTTATAATCTATCACTCAGTGTTGGATCATAAGAGTGACGAGGAGAACACAGAGACGTTTGACGCGGTGTTGGTGTGTACGGGACACCACGCGCAGAAGAACGAGCCCAGCTTCCCGGGGCTGGCCGACTTCAAGGGGGAGGTGATCCACTCGCACGACTACCGGGAGCCGTCACGCTTCATGGACAAGCGCATGCTGATCATCGGTATCGGCAACTCGGGGGGCGACATGGCCGTGGAGCTCAGTAGACAGGGACAGGTCAGTGGACTAGGGAGCGGGGCGGGGGGGGGGGGGGGGTGGGGGTGCCACTACACACTACAATCATTGAGACCGCACATCCCATCTTATCTCCACTCATTTCATCTGATCTCATCTTACGCCCTTTTATCGTATCCCGGCATCTTATCAGTCTTATGTTTCTTATGCCATAGTCCCGTGGGCTGCGTTGGGAATTGGCCTTGACCTTCTCACTTCAATAATTCAAAACAGATTGGCTAACATTCCAAACTTCAGAATCAAAACACAAGAATGGAATGCTATTGGAACGTTTGATTCACGACAAAACAAAACATTCCATTCACTGTAGGCAGTGTAGTTCTGACTGTAGCGATCTTTTCAGTCTTTTATGATACAGAGGATACATGTATCTGATAAATTGTCAAGAAATTCGCTCAGAAGACGCATGCAAGCTAGGCAATAATTAATGTAATGACTCATTACTTCCTCTTCCCTCTTGACGCTGGCTCTTGACCTCTCTTCATCCCTAAAGTGGCATTCAAGGTTCTTGTTGACTTTGGCTACCAACCAGAAGAAGAAGACGCTACCCCCCGGTAATCTTTCTTTTTTTTTTTTTTTTTTTTTTTTAATAATCCCGACCATCGTGTACTTGTATGTCGATATTTGTAACAAAGCCACGTTGCACTTGCACGAGCAGTTTGTAAGCACAGCGAGTGGTACTTGTGATGAGAGGTAGGGAAGCGATTAACCAAACATAGCCCAATGAAGTGGACCCCCCTCCCCCTCCCCTCCCCATGCCCCCAACCCCCTCCCCACCTCCCCTTGATCTCAGACCTAAATATTGATTCTTCACGCCCTCACAGGCCTCTAAAGCTAACTGATGATGCGCTGAGCAGACCTGGGCTGGTATGCAAGGCCAAGAGTAGAGGTCAGAAATGTTAGTCCGGGATAAACTGTACCGCGCCCTCAATGCTTTGTGTTCAGGGCCAGTGTGCAGGAGTAGAGGTCAGAAATGTTAGTCCGGGATAAACTGTACCGCGCCCTCAATGCTTTGTGTTCAGGGCCAGTATGCAGGAGTCAAGTTAAGAGACTTATGCCCAGAATAAACTGCATTGAGGGTACAGTTTTTTCTGCTATGAGGGTACAGTTCAACTGCATTGAGAGGGCAGTTTCACTGCATTGACGGGACAGTTTAACTTCTTTCAGGGTACAGTTTAACTGCATTGAGGGCACAGTTTGACTGCAATAAGGGTACAATTTGACTGCATTGAGGGTACAGTTTTACTGCATTGAGGGTACAGTTTTACTGCATTGAGGGTACAGTTTTCCTGCATTGAGGGTACAGTTTAACTGCATTGAGGGCACAGTTTAACTGCATTAAGGGTACAATTTAACTGCATTGAGGGTACAGTTTTACTGCATTGAGAGTACAGTTTATCCCAGACTAAAGTCTGTAAACTCGGCTCCTGCATACTGGCTCTGAACACAAAGCGATGTTTGCGTTTATAGGTCTATCTAAGCACCCGACGCGGTACGTGGGTGATCCATCGCATCAGCGAACCGGGTGGCCAACCCATCGACATCCTCAACACCAAGCGATGGAAACTATGGCTGGCCAACAGCATCCCCCCTGCCCTGCTGAACAAGGTCATCTGCATGAAGCTGAACCACCGCCTTGACCACGACCTGTACAGCTTGCGGCCCGCCTATCCCCCCACTGCCCAGCACCCCATGGTCAACGATGACCTCGGCAACCGCATCGCCTGTGGCAAGGTCAAGGTCAAGACTGACGTCATAGGCTTCACAGCCACGGGTGTGGAATTTGAAGACGGATCGTTTGAGGATGACATTGATGTGGTGAGTCGTTATGGTGTGCTGAAGGTTGAGTAGTGGTGGTTTTGTGTGTGGGGATGTGTGTGTGTGTGTGTGTGTGTGTGTGTGTGTGTGTGTGTGTGTGTGTGTGTGTGTGTCGTTCTGTATCTATCTAATTTTTGTCCTGCTTGGCTATTTTTCGATGGTGCTTAGTGTAAACGTTGGACGCATAGGCTAGATCTGAAATGGTGGGCCGAACGGGAAAGACTGTGCTTTGTGCTATACGATCTGAGAAATAGTCTTGTTCTCCTGATGTCTGTCTTGTCTGTTTGTATGGCTGCCTGTCTGCCTGTCTTTCTTGCTGTCTGTTTGTATGGCTGCCTGTCTGCCTGTCTTTCTTGCTGTCTGTTTGTATGGCTGCCTGTCTTTCTTGCTGTCTGTTTGTATGGCTGCCTGTCTTTCTTGCTGTCTGTTTGTATGGCTGCCTGTCTTTCTTGCTGTCTGTTTGTATGGCTGCCTGTCTGCCTGTCTTTCTTGCTGTCTGTTTGTCTTTCTGCTCTTGTCTTTCTATATCTCTGTCTGTCTTTCTTTTTCTTTTCTTTCTTTGTTTTTCTTTCCGTCTGCCTGATTCAGTTTATGTCTCTCTTTCTTCTTGTCTGTCTTTCATTCTGTCTGTCTGGTTTTGCCTTTGTTTCTGTCTGCATTTCTTTCTGTCTGTCAGTTTGTCTTTGAAAACATACCTGTATCTGTCGATGTATGGGATACAGGTGTTCCTGGCCACAGGCTACAGGTTTGGGTTCCCCTTCTTGGACAAGAGTGTGGTGGACGTGAAGGAGAACCGACTGCCGTTCTACAAGTACATGTTCCCGCCGGACCAGAAACACCACACGCTGGCCATCATTGGCTGTATCCAGCCCCTGGGAGCCATCATGCCCATCGCTGAACTGCAGTGTCGTCTGGCCGCCAGGGTTTTCAAGGTGAGTGAAGCTCAACTGGTCTGGATCTAGGGGGTGGAGGGGGGGTGGTGGTGTCGAGGGCGGAGGTGCGCGAACGGAGCGTGGGTTCCACCAAAACGGGAGAGAACAAACCGCGAGGTCTGATTCTTTGAAATCACAACGCATCTTGATTTCAACCAATCTGAGGTGTACGAGGGCTTCCGGAGCCAAGGGCTGAAGTACACGAGAAAGTTACCGACCTTTTCTTTTCTTTATTTGGTGTTTAACGTCGTTTTCAACCTCGAAGGTTACTATCGCGACGGGGGAAGGGGGGAGAGGGGATAGAGCCACTTGTCAATTGTTTCTTGTTCACAAAAGCACAAATCAAACATTTGCTCCAGGGGCTTGCAACGTAATACAATATATGACCTTTCTGGGAGAATGCAAGTTTCCAGTACAAAGGACTGAACATTTCTTACATACTGCTTGACTAAACTCTTTACAAAAATGGACTATATTCTATACAAGAAACACTTAACAAGGGTAAAAGGAGAAACAGAATCCGTTAGTCGCCTCTTACGACATGCTGGGGAGCATCGGGTAAATTCTTCCCCCTAACCCGCGGGGGGTTGTTACCGACCGGTCGGGAACCATCCGCGGTGTCAGCCCTGGTCATCAAGAGCTTGTCCCCTTTCTTATCCTTCTGTGATCTTTCATATTTTTCTCTCGCTCATTTGCCTCTGCCTCCCTCTGCCTCTCTCTGTAAGCTTTTGCGATTATAGTTGATGTTTCACAAAGGGCTCCCTATAAAACGTTAGGGAACTTCTTCTAATTGGCTGGCGTTGTCCATCGTCTGTCCGTCCTTTAGTCCAAGTCGTACATTCGCCGTTAATTCCCAAAACGTTCCGGCTACCAAATTGTAAAGGATGAAACAGTACCACACCGAGGAAGCCCTTAGAACAATGACCGAAAGATATCTCTCTAAATGTGGCAGGAAGACTACTGCGTCACCCTTCACAGCAGACTCTGCAGAGTTGTCTGGCGGCAAAGAGCGTGGGCTATTTATAGTAGAACGACGTTTCTTGTACGTCGCCGGTGTAACACGAAATTTTTACTCCACGAAAAATTTACTCCGGAGTAAATATTTCGTACGAAATTCTTACTCCGAGTACACTTTTCGTACGAGAAAAGAACTCCCCAAGTCACGAAAAAATTACTCCCTCCACGAAATTTTTACTCCCCATCTTTTTTACTTCCAGTAAAAATCTCGTACGCAAAAATGGGATGCGGGCGAAGGGATAATGCCAATAAGTGATCTCGCGCACACGAATGTCGCGCTACCCTCCTTCCACCCCTTCCACCACCAAGACTAACAGGGGACAAGGGAGTACAAATTTCGTACACCTGGCATGGGAAGTTAAATTGCTTGTGTTTGGGTGAAGTAGTAATTTATTCGTTATTTATTCGTCATGGGAGTAACATTTTTGAACTAAATGTTTACTCGGAACTCACCTGTCTTGGGGAGTAATTTTCTCGTGAAAAGGGGGAGTGCTTTTTTCGTAAAGGGAGTAACTTTTTCGTACGAAATGTTTACTCCGGAGTAAAAATCTCGTGGGAGTAATTTTCTCGTGTTACACCGGCTAGACACATGTCAATTGTAGAGTTGTGTTTGTGATGGGGTCTGGCTGCTGCTGTCTCCTTGTATGTTCTTGGGAACCTTTGCGTACCCATAGCAGGTTTCGTAGGGTTCAGAAATTAGCTCTAAAATCTCAAACCTGTGTGACTGGCTTTGCCTCTAATGGTAAATCTTGTGTTTCGGGCACTCGGTTACACTAAAGAAACTGTTATTATTATGACAGGGGGATGTGAAGCTGCCGTCAGCGTCAGAGATGTGGGAAGACATCCAGGCGAAGGAGACCGCCATGGCCAAGCGTTACGTCAAGTCCCCGCGTCACACCATACAGGTGGACTACCTGGGCTACATGGACGAGATCGCACTACTCAACGGCTGCAAACCAGACTTCTGTGAGTCCGGGACACTTCTTGTAAACAACACTTTAACCCCCCCCCCCCCCCCCCCTCAAGAAACGAGGTGGCAACCAACACTTCCATCTTCCATTCCCGCTTCCCCAGAGCGCCCCCAGAACGCCCCCAGAGCGCCCAATACTGCTTGCACAGAGCAAGAAACGAGGCATCAACCTTGATAGCTAACGACGTTCTAATTGGTGTCGTGAACAGCAATTGAAATCGGAATTTAGAGCCATTTAGGCCAACAAAAAAAAAGGTCTGTTTACGGTAACATAGGCCAAAAAAATAAGGTCGGTAGGTCGGGATGGTTTTTTTTTTTTTTTTTTTTTTCCAAAAAAACATATTTTTACGTTTTTTTGGTGTTTTTTTCCCCCAAATGCCAAAAAAAAAGTCTAGGGTCGCGCGAAAAAAATAGGGTCGGTCGGGTTACCGTAAACAGACCTTTTTTTTTTTTTTGGCCTTAGCTAAAAAGGTGATAGCCGCTAACACCACTTTAAATGTCCCACTCCTTTTGAAGTACCGTTCCTGGCTGATTCCTCTGCGGAATGAAACTGAGTTTATGAAGTCATCAGGCGGATGGTCGACTTTGGTTTCAGTTACAACATTTCTTAAAGGCATATGTACTCGATGACTATACACGCTAATTGCTTTACCAACAGCTGGAGACATGCTAAATTAAATTCCCTGCAAAATATTGTGGTCTAGGACCCCTTCAATGTTGAGATATGTTAATTTTCATTTTGATCTGGATCGTCCTATTTATAGATTTGGCAACACATGTAACGTTGATGCAAGGGAGCTAACACCGCGGCTTTGTTGACATCCTCACTTTTTCATAGGCTAGAACAAGCTGTAATGCATGTATTATGGTCCGCGCATGGTGACGTATCGTCATTATATGGTCTTATGGTGCGTTTGACATCGATTATGGGCAAACTACACTTTGTAAACACGGGAGCGCGTACATATGCCTTTAACCAAAAAATGTCCACCCTGCACAGAGAGCAGTCATAGGTACAGTGGAACCCCCCAATTAAGACCTCAACAAATCTGAGAAAATCAGATCTTAAAACGGAGGGAGTCTTAAAATGGGGGTAATTTTTGTACAGAGGTTATGAACAAAAAGTCTGAGAAAACAAGGTCTTAAAAAGGAGGGAGTCTTAAATTGGGGGTCTTAAAAGGGGGGTTCCACTGTAGTAGAATGTGTTCCAAGGAAAAGAATGCTCTGATCCTATGTAAAAAAAGCTGGTACATAATTATGTTTCGGATTTTTTTTTTTTTTTTTTTTTTTTTTTTTTTTTTTTTTTGCTTAACGCCCAGCCGACCACGAAGGGCCATATCTGGGCGGTGCTGCTTTGACATATAACGTGCGCCACACACAAGACAGAAGTCGCAGCACAGGCTTCATGTCTCACCCAGTCACATTATTCTGACCAACCAGTCCTAGCCAGACGCCAGGCGGAGCAGCCACTAGATTGCCAATTTTAAAGTCTTAGGTATGACCCGGCCAGGGTTCGAACCCACGACCTCCCGATCACGGGGCGGACGCCTTACCACTTGGCCAACCGTGCCGGTACATATGTTTCGGATCCCATCTAAAGTCGGGGTCAAACCCGGGAACATGCCCCGAATGATTTTACCGTGAGGGCGTTAAACATTACTTATCATCGTCTTCGAGTGGAACATGTGTTCTCTGTACATCGGTTTCTTGTCAGTGAATGTCAGAATTTCACATTTGCTGCAAGGCTATCAACATAAAAGGGGAACTAAGGATTACACATCTGTCCGTTATGGAAAATGATGAATTAGTTCACTACATGCAGAAATTACATTATAACCGAGTTTACCATGAGCAGATTTCTCTGTGTAGTCTGTGAATCAAGGCAAATAAATTGGTTTTCTATAACTAAGAGTACACTTTAACCGATCTCACCTTAAAAAAAAATTAGGATGAACGTCGCTTGTTCATGTCAACGCTTGTTTTTTTCTCAGGTGCCAGGAGGTTGGTTCAGCATAACTCTCACCTACTCTGTTACATATGACGTATGCATTCAGAGCGCTTACTTCCCTTTGTGTATCCATAGGCGAAAATGTGACTCTGTCTCTGCGAGTGCTGTCCTTTTGTTGGCGAGTACCCATTTCTTTAGTTTTTCAACTTTGTTTATCAAATAAAGATCACCACACGCGGGATTTCACCGTATGTTTGTTTCAGTGACATTGGTGAAGAGGGACCCGGCGCTAGCCTGGCAGGTATGGACCGGACCCTGCACGCCCTACCAATTCCGCCTGACCGGCCCCGGTCAGTGGGACGGGGCTCGTGATGCCATCATGAGCACCATGGACAGGGTACGCTACCCTTTCGCCACCCGCCCCTTACCCGTCATCTCCGACATGGCCAGGGTGCAGGGCTTCATGTCCAGGCTGCTCATGTTGTTCGCCTTCTTGCTGGTGCTCAGTGTCGTCTTCGGCTAGCTCCTCGACACTACACACAGTAAAACACCTCTCCATTTTGAAGACTTAAAAGACGGGCGTAGTGGCGTCGTGGATAAGCCTTCGGCCTCCTAATCGGAAGATTGTGAGTTCCGGCCGCGTACGCTTAATCTCCCAGGTCAACTTATGTGCAGACCTGCTAGTGCCTTGTCCCCTTTAATCCCGGCGGGGTTGGAGGGGTGGGGGTGGGGGTGGGGGGGAGGGGCCGGGGGTCTAAAATAAAACTTCGTACAGCGAAACACCCCGCCCTTTTGAAGACCTCCCAAACTCTGAGAAAATCAGGCCTTAAAAGAGGACCAAGACTTGTGAGGTACATTTACACCGGTACCAGCTGAAAACGCCGGGAGTAACAACGGGCCCAGCTGAAATAAGGCGGAACACAGTCCCCGGTGTGGAAATTAATTGGACAGACTTTATGATACTGAATGTTCATTATGATGACATGCCAAGAATAAGATAAACTTACGAGGGTTGGGTACATTGAATGGGGTATCTGTCCAATCAATGACAATCACAGGACCTATGTTGAAAGTGGTATTAATCCTTGGTTACATTTGTAGTGATGATGTGTTTCTATTTGAATTATTGTTACATGTGTGACAGGGGAGGCTACCGCTCCTTTCACAGCAGACTCTGCACCAGAGTTGTTGGCCTTTAAGTCAACACCGGTGGAGTTGTGGAATTCTGTTTGTGATGGGGTCTGGTGGTTTCCGATTGTCTGTATGTTCATGGAAACCTTTGGGTTTGCATAACAGTTTTTATAGGGCTAAGAAATTAGCCTTAACATTTTCAATCCTGTTTGATTGCACTTCGCCTCCCGAGGTAATCGTAGTGTTACGGCACTCGGTTACATCTGGCACTGCGAGCAGGATGGAACTCGGCATGATATGTTCAGGTAATGGAATAATATGACCACTGAACATTTTCGTGCTGTTCCCATTCTGCGAACTTGGGATGGACAGTGGTCTCCCGGTTCGGAACTTCGGGACGAAGTTCATTCAAACGGGGGCGATTGTGACAGGGGAGGCTACCGCTCCTTTCACAGCAGACTCTGCACCCGAGTTGTTGGCCTTTAAGTCAACACCCGTGGATTGTGGAATTCTGTTTGTGATGGGGTCTGGTGGTTTCCGATTGTCTGTATGTTCATGGAAACCTTCGGGTTTGCATAACAGTTTTTAATAGGGCTAAGAAATTAGCCCTAACATTTTCAATCCTGTTTGATTGCACTTCGCCTCCCGAGGTAATCGTAGTGTTACGGTACTCGGTTACACATGTCTTTCCGATATGGCCGGAAATAGCGTAAGTGTATTAACAGAAAACGTGAACAAGCAAGGTCCCCAAATGGAGATGTCTTGATCAGGGTAGAGGTGTCTAGAAAAAAGAGTCCTACTGTGAAAAGAAAACGATGTCGGTCGGAGCAGAGATTTACAATTTGTGTGAATTGGATGAGAGGGAATAAAGCATGGTTGTGTGTATTCAGATGCCAGTATGGCAGAGATTTGGAATTTGTACCTGTGCATGTGTGAATGAGCGCTTCTGGGGTGATAACGCGAGACAACTCCTGTGATCTTGCCGCGAGGTGGCGCCAGTTACCAGCCGAAAGAAAGAAGGGGCATAACCTCACCAGAACCGTCCATTGGATGAGAGAAAATTAAGCGTGTGTGTGTGTGTGTGTGTGTGTGTGTGTGTGTGTGTGTGTGTGTGTTATTGTGCCAGTATGGCAGGTGTTTTTTTTAACTCATATGTGTTCACGTGTTAATTGGATAAAAGAGAATTATACATGTTTGTGTGTAATAAAGATGCCAATATATCACAGGTTTGGCCATTCCTGCTTGTGTATGTGTGAACTGCAGGAGAGGGAATTAAGCATGCTTGTTTATAACAAGGTGACAGTGTGGCAGAAATGTTGAATTTGTACCTGTGCATGTGTGAATACGATGAGAAAGCATTAAGCATGTTTGTGTGTATTATTTACCAGAATAACAGAGATTTAGAGTTTGTACCTGTGTTTGTGTGAATAGGGTGAGAAAGCATTAAGCATGTTTGTGTGTATTATTTACCAGAATAACAGAGATTTAGAGTTTGTACCTGTGCCTGTGTGAATAGGGTGAGAAAGCATTAAGCATGTTTGTGTGTATTATTTACCAGAATAACAGAGATTTAGAGTTTGTACCTGTGTCTGTGTGAATAGGGTGAGAAAGCATTAAGCATGTTTGTGTGTATTATTTACCAGAATAACAGAGATTTAGAGTTTGTACCTGTGTCTGTGTGAATAGGGTGAGAAAGCATTAAGCATGTTTGTGTGTATTAAAATGCCAGAATAACAGATATTTGGAATTAGTACCTGTGTTTGTTTGAATAGGGTGAGATAGCGATGCCAAAATGTCAGATTTCGAATTTATACCTGTGTTTGTGTGAATCGGATGAGAGGGAATTAAGCATGTTTGTGTGTATTAAGATGCCAGAATAACATATTTGGAATTTGCACCTGTGTAAGTTTGGGGATGGCAGGGACTCAAGGGACTTGTGTTGGAATATGTAGCTGTGTTTTTGAAATGCCAGTTGGATGGCTCGAAAGTCTGTCAGAAATTTAAATTGTATTACTGAGTGACGAGGCATGCCGTGCTGATTGCTCACAGTGTAACATAAAAGTTCTTCTTTCTATACTGAACTGTAAAGCGATTTCCATGATTGTGTGCGTGTTTACTTTTCAGTGTGTGTGTGTGTGTGTGTGTGTGTGTGTGTGTGTGTGTGTGTGTGTGTGTGTGTGTGTGTGTACGGAAAGACAGGATAAGGGTGGGGTGGGGTGGGGTAGGGAATGAATCTCCATTTCTGTGGCTTGTTATAGCTTGCTTTTGTGCGAGGTCTGTCTAATTTCTCTCTATTGTGTGTGTGTGTGTGTGTGTGTGTGTGTGTGTGTGTGTGTGTGTGTGTGTGTGTGTGTTTGTGTGTGTGTGAGAGAGAGAGAGTGTGTGTGGTTGTTGTTGAAATGTCCTCCTGGAATATTTCCGAATAAAAGAGACACTTCAAAATACACTATACGCGATCACAATGTGTTATAAGTACACCCTCGTTGGACCCTCTAAAACGCCGCTGAGGGGGTCGATGGACTCTCTAAGAATTCAAAGTGGGGGTCCCGAGACCCTCTAGGAGAGGCGTCCCTGGGGAGCCCTGAAATGCAATACAATAAATAAGTTTTGTTGGCTGTCTGAGTGTGCTTGCATTCTCTGTTATCTAAATGAGCACTGCAACATGTTCCCGTGTTGATTTGTCATGTGTAAGAAAAATTAGACGTAACTCTCGCATTCTTTCAATAACAACAAAACGTTGGCACTACATGTCCACATACATGAGATGCTTCTTCTACCAGTAAGCTGCACACCGAAGCCTGACCTAAAACGCTTAATTTCTGTGTACATTTTCTGACAAATAAAATTCATCACATTCTGAAAAGATCAATCGTTCCATGAATGAATCACACACATTTGGATGCCACTTTCCGGAGTGATTGGCAATCATGATTGTCCCTGACACGATTCTCATAATAGGCACACATTGGAAGAACAGAAATTGATAGCTAAAGCTAAAGCCTGTTCTTAACTGCGCGAAGTTGACTACGCCGAAGTAATACTTCGGCGAAGCTGGCCGCACGGAGCTTTAGCGCTGGGTTTTCGGTAAAAAGACTTCGTGAAGTTTTCGCGTTGTCGACTTCGGGCTCAATTAAAGACAGGCCTAAAGACGCACAAACATCTACCACTTGACAGGTTATACATTTCTGAGAAGCTGTCCCAGCTGTTAAAGCTTTTGCCAGGCGTCCATGCGTAAAGTGTTTTTTTCCTTTCATTGTTAGTATTATAGTACGTACAGCACACACAAAATGTCCATGACAGGCATTCGCCAGTGTCTTTAGTATCCTTTCCTCTTCAGGTAGCAACACATCAGTGCACAGGCTCAGCCAAATATGGTTTTCAGCAGAAACCACAATTCTTAATGTTTTGAAAACCAGGAAAGCAATCAGGAAATCATGTCTTTATTCAGGAATTCCTGATACAAACTTCACATCAGTACACAGACTCAGGCAAATATGGTTTTCAGCATAAACCACAATTCTTAATGTTTTGAAAACCAGGAAAGCAATCAGGAAATCATGTCTTTATTCAGGAATTCCTGATACAAACTTCACATCAGTACACAGACTCAGGCAAAGATGGCTTGCAGCAGAAACCACAAGATAACCAGCGCCACAAGCCAGACGACAATCCTCTGCAGCCCAAACTTGCCGGGTGGGGGTGGGACTGGGCGGGTGGCCAGCGGGTAGCGTACCCTGTCCATGGTGGTCAAGATGGCCTGACGAGCCCCCTGCCACTGACCGGGGCCGGTCAACCGGTACTGGTAGGGCGTGCAGGGGCCGAAGAAAACCTGTAGGGCCAGCGTTGGGTCCTTCTTGAACAGTGCCACTGAAAGCCAAGTTCCCAGATTTTTAGCATTTACTCACTTTGCAAATCATCACTTTATTGCAAAAAAGAGGATGACATTGACAAAATGAACATCATGCAGCTATTCTAGGGTGTTCAAAGTACCTTAATATGCTGAAAACCCAAATCATGTCATGGAACGATTTTGGATGACACTTCCATGCCACCTCTTACCTTAAAACACCAGCAGCCTCTGTTTAGCATTCTTATTCAGTCACTGACGTCAGGTCGGGGCGTGTTCCCAAAAGTTGCAAGTGAACGCGTACCTGAAGGAAACTCATAGGCAGCAAGAGTAAAATCAAAGAGTGAAACCTTCCTCTGCCGATAAGACAAAAAGGGGAAGAAGGGATCGACAACCGTAGTAAAGACATTTTTTTTTAATTAAACAACCAAGGCTATTTCCCTCAGTGACAGGCGAAATACCCCAGAGGTAAGGACGTCGATCGGCCTGCAAGTTCGAAGGCTTGAGGTTCTTCTTCTTCTTCTTCTTCTGCGTTCCCGTGCATGCTAAATTGTCAATCCAGTCTGCAGGACGAAGTCCGCGGTCCGCCGCAGCGACGTTGTCGATCCTAACAGCTTCTCGTGGGCCTCCACTGGACTTGAGGTTCGAATCTTGGCTGTGCCTGGCGGGTTCAGAGTGGAGATTTTCTTGATCTCCTTAGGTTAACGTACGTGCAGGCCTGCCGCTATTGCATTACCCCCCTAAGTTTATACAATCACATGAATAAACACACACACGAAAAGAAGATTTCACTCACCAATATCTGGTTTACAGCCGTTAAGTTCAGCCAGCTCGTCCATGAAACTGACGTAGTCCACCTGTATGGTGTGACGCGGGGACTTGACGTAACGCTTGGCCATGGCGGCTTCCTTCGCCTGAATGTCTTCCCACATCTCGGACGCTGACGGCAGCTTCACATCCCCCTGTTGAAAAAATGATGTCAGGAATTTCAACACATAAACGAATACTTTCCAAGTTGAAGTTTTTTTGTAGAATTCCGCGATTGCAGCGTACATACGGGTAATGACTATTCGCTCGCATGCGCATCTCACAGATCATGCGGTTTCGGGAAACTGCGAGAAATGCAATCGTTGATTATTGACGTTAGTTACTGTCACTGGTGACATTTCAAAAAGCTTCTTCTGCTTGTTTTGCTTGTGCTTCTTTTGTAATGGTGCAGTGGAACTCACCCCCCCCCCCCCCTCCCTTTTAAGACTCCCTCCCTCATAATACCCTGTTGTCCATGATTTACTGTTCATAACATCTGTAGAGTAACCCTCATTTTAAGACTCCCTCGTTTTTATATTTAGTCAAGTTTTGACTAAATATTTTAACATCGAGGGGGAATCGAGACGGGGGTCATGGTGTGTGTGTGTGTGTGTGTGTGTGTGTGTGTCTGTGTGTCTGTGTGTCTGTGTGTGTGTCTGTCTGTCTGTGTGTGTGTAGAGCGATTCAGACTAAACTACTGGACCGATCTTTATGAAATTTGACATGAGAGTTCCTGGGAATGATATCCCCGGACGTTTTTTTTCTCTCGATAAATACCTTTGATGACGTCATATCCGGCTTTTTGTAAAAGTTGAGGCGGCACTGTCACACCCTCATTTTTCAATCAAATTGATTGAAATTTTGGCAAAGCAATCTTCGACGAAGGCCGGACATCATATTCTTCGTCATTTTTTGATTCCAAAAACATATACATATGTTATATTTGGATTACAAACAAGCTCTGAAAATTAAAAATTTGAAAATTATTATTAAAATTAATTTTCCGAAATCGATTTGAAAACAATTTCATCTTATTCCTTATCGGTCCCTGATTCAAAAAACATATAGATAAGATATGTTTGGATTAAAAATAAACTCAGTACGCCAAAAAGAATAGAGATACAGAAAAGCGTGTTATCCTGCTCAGCGCGACCATTACCGCACAATTCTGGCTTGTCGATTTCACTGCCGTTGCCACGATCGGTGGACTGACGAAACTACGAGTATGCGGTCTTGGTGAAAAAATGCAGTGCGTTCAGTTTCATTCTGTGAGTTCGACAGCTTGACTAAATGTTGTTATTTCGCCTTACGCGACTTGTTATGACCTGATTTTGTTTCACATTTGTGGAGGTCTTAAAAGTGGGAAGGTGGTACGTGTCACTGTACAACGTTATTTTCCACAACTCAGAAAAGACTTTGTTTTGTTCAGAAAAGATGACATTTGTACTATTTGCACAATTAAAGCGGAACTCTCTGTTTTACGGTCTACATACTGCAGTCATAACACATACTGTAGAATACATTCTCAACACAAACGCTGAATCAAGTTCACATTAAAGTGTACATGCACAAGCACACACATTTAGTGCGCACTAGAGTAACTAGTTAATTGAACTAACACGTGTGGAACGATCTGAGCTTTGTAAAACCTTTGTCATGTTACTGTGAATTGATAGACCTAAATGAAAAAAGCTTCAAACACTGAGACCACCATGTTAACTGAGAAAGGGAACAGATTTAAATCGGTCCCGAATTGCAAAATAGGTTGAAGGGACATGCCTGATAAACCAACCACCAACCAATAACTAGAGTAGGCCTAACTATGAAAGGGTGCTACAGTAGCTCCCCTTGTCACAGCAGGTACAATGTGCAGAGGTTGTCTGCTCTGAACACCGAGTTATTTTTAGCCCTGTGGCTCAAAGGCTGTGAGACACCAGTGGATTTATGAGAGCTGGTTGCGATTATGTCTGCTGTCTTGCCCTCATATGCTCTTGCAAACCTTTTTGTTCATGAAATCAGACTTTTATAGAGCTATAAACGTGCCCCAAATGTCCCTGTTTGAATGGATTTTTCTCCAAACTTAATTTGAGTGCTTCGCGGACTTAACCCAGCGACTGCTGGAAGAATTTAGTTAAAAACATTAGTGAAAAATCATAATAGACAAGCTATAACAATTGGACCAAAACTGAGAAAATGGTCTCCAGGAGAGACAATCATCTTGCTGCAATAGATGAATTCCGAAAAGAACTCCGTCGGGTTTGTATGGGTAGTGGGAGAGTCACCCTTTCTTTTCGAGCGAGGGCTCCCTGATCTACAAATAATTTTAGATCAGTGCGAGGGGTCTGTCGGAAACACGTGGAAACACGCACCGTGTTTCTTTCACACCCCTCGCTAGTGATTGGCCCCTTCAATGTTTGTACGAGGTTTTGCAAGATAAGGTCACTCTTCCACAGCACATACAAACCCGGCGGAGTTATTTTTAAAAAAATCGTCTATTCAAAGGGCAACATACAGCGGTTGATTTTTTGGCTCACGTAAGTGTAGCCTATGCGATGCTAACTTTTGTCTGTCTGTGCGTGCGTGCGTGCGTGCGTATGTATGTATGTATGTCTGTGGTAGAAACTTTAACATTTGAAGACGTCACATTATGGTGTAAGAGGGTTAGACGTCACGCGAAGGAATTACTGAAAGTCTCGGTCATTGACATTGTTATTTTGAGCGGGCCGAGACTAGTTGGCAGTCGTGTCCCTGTAAGTAGGCTACATGCAGACAGACAGATCTAGATACTAGTGTCTCGCTTTCTTGCACAGTGTCACCTATGCTTACTGTGTGTGTGTGTATGTGTGACGGAGTGATTGAGTTTGTGTTACTGTTTTTCGATTTCTTACGTGAGCCTTGAAGGCTTCGCCTCTTGTTTTGGATATGATACCAAAGTACGTGCCCCGTAATTATGCATTGTGGCAGTCAAGGTATGAAGAAAGAAAGCGAATGTCAAACAAATCTGTTGATGTACTGACCTTGAAAACCCTGGCGGCCAGACGACACTGCAGTTCAGCGATGGGCATGATGGCACCCAGGGGCTGGATGCAGCCAATGATGGCCAGCGTGTGGTGTTTCTGGTCCGGCGGGAACATGTACTTGTAGAACGGCAGTCGGTTCTCCTTCACGTCCACCACACTCTTGTCCATGAAGGGGAACCCGAACCTGTAGCCTGTGGCCAGGAACACCTGAAAGGCACGATGCATAGGGGTACGGGTACTCTTGTCTTGGCCGTCCACACAAACAAAACGTTTAACTTTTTACATAAAGATCAAGATTTTCAAGAAGATTTGAAGTAATAAGTGTGTAAATAGACATGAGGTTTCAAGAACCTTCCACATTTTACTGTGAGAGGCCTAAATGTCAATAGTTTTAATCACGGAGACCAACATGCGTGTAAACTGAAAAAGGAAGGAAACGTGAATCGGCCCAGCATAGCCAAATAGGTTGAAAGGACGTGGCCGAGTGGTAACGCACTTGCGCTCGGAAGCGAGAGGTTGCGAGTTCGACCCTGGGTCAGGGCGTTAGCAATTTTCTCCCCCCTTTCATAACCTAGGTGGTGGGTTCAAGTGCTAGTCTTTCGGATGAGACGAAAAACCGATGTCCCTTCGTGTACACTACATTGGGGTGTGCACGTTAAAGATCCCACGATTGACAAAAGGGTCTTTCCTGGCAAAATTGTATAGGCATAGATAAACATGTCCACCAAAATACCCGTGTGACTTGGAATAATAGGCCGTGAAAAGTAGGATATGCGCCGAAATGGCTGCGATCTGCTGGCCGATGTGAATGCGTGATGTATTGTGTAAAAAATAATTCCATCTCACACGGCATAAATAAATCCCTGCGCCTTGAATATGTGCGCGATATAAATTGCATAAAAAAATTTTTTTGAATAAATAAATAAATCCCACGGAATACGCGCGATATAAGCCTCATATTGATTGATTGATTGATTGATTGAAGTCAACCAACCAACTGAGAAAATTGGATCTTACAAAATAAGTGGTGCTTGTAGTTTTAACGATCCTCTTTAGCTTTAATACTCCACCAAAGCCATCTGATGTTTTATAGAGCAACGTAAAAAGAACCAAGAAGTGTAAAAGCATATCCATGTAATTGTAGTTCGGTCAAGAACACTTTTCTGGCCAACAAAGGCAAATTAACTCCAGCCTTGATCCTTTTCTATACTTTTCAATTCATTCACCATGCCTAGAAGACAGCTTTATTCAAACTGCTGAGTGTGTTAAACATAATTTCATTGAACATATTTCCAAGAGTATTATAACCGTGCACACTCCAACAAAAGAAAACGAAGATGTGTGTGTGTGTGTGTGTGTGTGTGTGTGTGTGTGTGTGTGTGTGTGTGTGTGTGTGTGTGTGTGTGTGTGTGTGTGTGTGTGTGTGTGCTTGCGTGCGTGCGTGTGTACGTGCGTGCGTGCGTGCGAGTGTGTTGTGTATCTGTGTGTATGTGTGTGTGTGTGTGTGTGGATGAAAGCTTTTTTGTGTGATTTTAAAAACAAAATGTTTTTAAATGTTTCGTTAGAACATGAATAGAAAAACGCTGTCCTCTGCCACCAGAAAGCGTCACTCACGGCATCAATGTTATCTTCAAAGGTACCATCCACAAACTCCACCCCAGTAGCAGTGAAACGTTTCACATCAGTCTTGACCTTGACCTTGCCACAGATAATGCGGTTGGCAAGGTCTTCGTTGGACAGGGGGTGCTGAGCCAAGGGAGGGAACTCAGCGGCCAGTCCATACAAGTTGTGGTCAAGCTTCTGCTCCAGATGCCCTTTGGCTATGTAGTTGATGACGGACATGGGCAAAAGGTTCATGAGGACGTTCGTGGTGCGTCGTGTCAAGACAATGTCGCCAGGCAGACCTTTGGGGCCGATCCTGTTGAGAACCCATGTGCCACGACGAGTGCTCAAAAACACCTGGATGGCAGAATGAACGTTATCTCATTGTGTGTAGTGTATGGCACAATGAACATGATCTCATTGTGTGTAGTGTATGACAGAATGAACATTATCTCATTTTGTGTAGTGTATGGCAGAATGAACGTTATCTCATTTTGTGTAGTGTATGGCAGAATGAACGTTATCTCATCGTGTGTAGTGTATGACAAAATTTACAATATCTCATGGTATGTACCGTACGGAACAATGAACATTGCGTCATTATATATACTGTATGGCAGAATACACAACGATCTATCATTGTGTGTTATTTAATGTCAGAATTAACTTGATCTATCACATTGTGTGTTCTGTATGGCAGAATGAACATTATCTATCATATTGTGTTTTCAATATGGCAGAATGAACATTATCTATCACATTGTGTGTTCTGTATGGCAGAATAAACACGATCTAGCATTGTGTGTTCTGTATGGCAGAATAAACACGATCTAGCATTGTGTGTTCTGTATGGCAGAATAAACATGATCTATCACATTGTGTTTTCTGTATGGCACAATGACCTTTGCCTGATTGTATGTACATTAGGGGGCAAAAGAAAGGCAACTCATTCGCGCCAACTGCTGCTAGTGATTTTTCGTCGTTTTCAAATTGTCGTAAAATATGAGCAAATACAAAAAACAAAGAGACTGCCAACGTTCCAAAATTCAGAATCAAAAAACAAGAAAGGTAGGTTGTTGGAACGTTTGTTATTGACAAAACAATACATTCACAGATATTTCGACCCTTCATTCGTTCATTCATTCATGACGAGTGGGCGTGAAACGGATAGAACTATCAAGATAAGTTTTGTGTTAATATTTGTTTGTCTGTCCACTTAAAAGACCGTTGGGTCGAAATATCTGTGAATGTATTGTTTTGTCAATAACAAACGTTCCAACAACCTACCTTTCTTTTTTGATTCGTATAATATGACATAAGATCAGATCAGATCAGATCAGATCAGATGAAATGATGAAAGGTGGGATGGGATGTAATGTATGGTCAATATGGGTAATATTGAACTTTAGTGTGTTAAATTCATAGTTCAGAATCCAGTGGCATTCTTTACTTATTTTAGATACAAGTCCATGTAATCAAGCCAAAGAACATCTGTCGTGAAACTAATTGACGGATTGAGCTCCAAACTTAAGCATAATCAATTAATTTGGTTGTTTGATCGACAAAAATGACCCGAGAATGGCTACGTTGTCATTCACTAAGGCAACGGGAGTTGCGTTGCCTCCCCTGTCGTCGCCTCAGGATAATTCCTTCTTTGACGCATCAGTAAACGAAATGCATTCCGAGCATTCGTACAGTCCATTCCGTGACTCCAAAGGGATCTAAAATGACTTGTTCTGCTTACAAGTGCAGGTTCTGCAAATTTGGAGGCTAAAATGCCTCTGAATTCTGAGCATTGAATTTAACACACTAAGTTCAAGATTACCGGTCTTATGATTGTGGTGGGTAGTGGACTAAGAAGGAACTAAGGAGCTAGGAATGCGCAATGCTCCCAGCCACCCCACCCCACTGCCCCACTGACCTGTCCCTGTCTACTGAGCTCCACGGCCATGTCGCCCCCCGAGTTGCCGATACCGATGATCAGCATGCGCTTGTCCATGAAGCGTGACGGCTCCCGGTAGTCGTGCGAATGGATCACCTCCCCCTTGAAGTCGGCCAGCCCCGGGAAGCTGGGCTCGTTCTTCTGCGCGTGGTGTCCCGTGCACACAAACACCGCGTCAAACGTCTCTGTGCTCTCCTCGTCACTCTTATGATCCAACACTGAACAACAGATCATTAAGCACAATGTCTAAATGATATCTGTACGGAAAATAATCCGATCCAAACGGTAACTCCGTAAGAAGATGCACGTGCACATAATTAACACCGCGACAAACGTCACAACTACTCTTGTGATCATCCAACACGTGAATGACGGATAATAAACTTGAATCATGTCATAAACAGTGATCGCGCTTAGGTGTGTTTCTTGCAGTCTTGCTGACATCACACGCTTTCTGGAGTGATTTTCGCGTATGATGTACACAACATCGGAAGGACTGGGACACTGGCAAAATGCACGGCCTGCCCTTCCTCTTTCTGTTTTCGCTCAAGTTTTCCTTTTCATGGAGTAGGTCTAGCGTTTTTTCTAGCTTGGCATGTGTCTCTTATGCCCTTTAAAAGAGAGTTGTTGCAAACTTTGCTGTAGATTATAACCGTAGTTAACGCAGTCTTTGCTATTTTCAGACTGCTTGACGCAGTTTTCCGACTATGATGATGATGACATTGTATACTTCATACGTGAATAGAAAACAAGTCGCGTAAGGCGAAAATACAACATTTAGTCAAGTAGCTGTCGAACTCACAGAATGAAACTGAACGCAATGCCATTTTTCAGCAAGACCGTATACTCGTAGCATCGTCAGTCCACCGCTCATGGCAAAGGCAGTGAAATTGACAAGAAGAGCGGGGTAGTAGTTGCGCAAAGAAGGATAACACGCTTTTCTGTACACAACGGTTGGCTCTCAAGTGATTTTGAAGTCAGCTGTGGGGTGCGACAAGGTTGTCCTTTCTCACCACTGGCTTTTGTTATTGGAATTGAGCTGCTTGCAACCCGATTTCGAAAAGGTTTTGAAGTAAAAGGTTTGGAAATTGAAACTGACGATTCAGAAGAAGTGCATATGTTTAAAAAGATTTTGAAGGCACTTCTGTATGCCGATGATGTTACCATGTTTCTGCGTGATAAAGATGACATTAAAGTTGTTTTGGGGATATTAGACGAGTTTACAATTATATCCGGTTTGAAGATAAATAGAGTAAAATCAGAAGCAATGTGGATTGGATCAAAACGGAATAGCAACGAGGGAGGATACGGATTAAGATGGGTTAAACAAATGAAGATTCTGGGAATATATTTTTGCAATACATCCAGTGCCTCCCTCGTGGATGAAAACTGGACACAACGAATTAAGAGTATTAAGCAGGTGATTTTAAACTGGGAAAAACGGAATCTTGGCATATTTGGTAAAATGTGCGTAATAAAAAGTTTTTTGATTTCTCAGCTCGTTTATGTTATGCAGGCAATATGCATCCCTGAGCCTGTGTTGAAAGAAATTAATACGTTATTGTTTCGTTTTCTTTGGAGGAAAATTAATTGTAACAAGAAAGCGTTTGAGAAAGTGAAGAGAAGTGTTATGTGCAGTGGAATAGGAACAGGAGGAATCCAAATGATTGATATGCAAATATTGCAAGAATCTATTCTGTGCGGCTGGCTTGCTCAGCTCTCGAATATGAATAACAATAGTACATGGACTTGGATTCCTAGATTATATTTCCGTAATTTTGGAACAGATTTATCATGTTTTAATTCAATTATTGGTCCTAAAAAGTTTAAAGGGTTAGATAGTCTTCAGTCCTCCTTCTGGAGCAAAGTACTGCGAGTCTGGTTGGAACATAATACACTGCACTCTTCGTCATCTCTGAAGATGGCATGCATATGGAATAATGTCGATATAAAATATCAAAATAATGTAATTTATTTTGACAACTGGGCAAAAAAAGGAATAACACATGTCAATGACCTCTTAGAAAACAATTCCATTTTGTCATTTCAAAATGTACAGAACCTAATTGGTACTTCACCAGAACTCTATTTACAGTACATTGTTGTTCACTCGGCGTTGTCTCGTTATTTAAAGAACAATACGGATTATGTATATGCTGTCACTGAAGAATTCTCGAAATTGTATTTTAATGATAAAGTGATGTTAAAAGCTAGAGATTTTCGAAATTTTATGACAGATATGAAATATAGTCCACCCTGCTGTGTTCGATTTTGGCTGAACAAACTTGGTATTAGTATTGAAGAAAAAGTTTGGCTTAATGCAAAAGAAACAACAACAGAAACCAGACTAAAAGAATTACAGTGGAAGATATTACACAATATATACCCAACCAATATTCTCCTCTTAAAAATGGGACTCGCAAATAATGATAAATGTCCATACTGTATTGAACAAGTTGATTACATTGAACATTTCTTTTTCTATTGCAGTAAAATTCACCATTTGTGGAAGCATGTTGAAACATTGTTCTACAATCGATATAACATAGCAATTATTCTACAAGCAACAGATGTGCTGATTTATGTGCGAGATAAGAATGGTTTGACACATGAAATGTTTAAGTATCTTACCCATTTAATCTTGATTGGAAAAATGTGTATAAGTAAATTTAGATATGGGACACCCCTTGAAATATTATTTATTTTTCAAAGGGACTTAACCCTCAGGGGCCTGGTATAAGTTGAGTGTTAAAAAAGATTTGGTGTACTGGAAACTGAGCTGAACATTAGGAATAAATTTATGTTATGATTATTTTTATTTATTTATTTATTTGAACATATTAGTTTACTGATAAGGTTTATTGATTTAAAAATTGTACACATTTGAAAAGAAAAGACCTATGAAGAAGGTTTGCTCCAAGCCACAAAAAA
>NC_090259.1:18526746-18794246 GCF_037325665.1 Littorina saxatilis
CAAGGTTTTGTCCGGTCACTGAAACTTTGGTGATGATCACAATGTTGTTCGACTGAATCACAACTGAGGTTATTACTGAACCTACTTCGCCTTGTGGGTTAGTACTGAACTCGGATGATGTAAGTCCGTGTACTGTATCACCAACTGACCAAGGTTTTGTCCGGTCACTGAAACTTTGGTGATGATCACAATGTTGTTCGACTGAATCACAACTGAGGTTATTACTGAACCTACTTCGCCTTGTAGGTTAGTACTGAACTCGGATGATGTAAGTCCGTGTACTGTATCACCAACTGACCATAGTTTTGTCCGGTCAATGAAACTTTGGTGATGATCACAATGTTAATTGTTCGTTAAACTGAATCACAACTGAAGTTATTACTGAACCTACTTCGCCTTGTAGGTTAGTACTGAACTCAGTCGTGTAGTGACTGATGTAAGTCCGTGTACTGTATCACCAACTGACCATAGTTTTGTCCGGTCAATAAAACTGTGGTGATGATCACAATGTTGTTCGTTAAACTGTATCACAACTGAGGGAGCCTTGTACATAAATTCCTGTCCAGGTTTGTTTTTCTTATGAGGATCTCAATCAGTGAAGCACCGACCAAGGTTCTTCGCGATTACTGAAACTGTGTGAATGGTCACAGTCTTCTTTGGGTCACCAGAACGACACTAACCAATCAGTTTGGCGACCTTTTCTGTGGTAGCTAACAGATCACACCGTCAGTCGTTGTGTCTTAATTCTTCCAAAATATACCACAGTACACCTAAACCCTCTACTTGTGACTGACGTTTTCAGCGTGTGCTCGAGGTTTGATAATCGTGTCTGTCAGTCCACCTTCAAGTTCATCATTGCTGCAATAGTTGTACACAGCACCCCCGGTGTTATCACGTTTTGATTGCATGCTCAAAGTTATATATAGAAGTTTGTAATCTCAGCCCAGTGACCTAAAATTAAAAGCACAGGCTTCAGCTACAAGAACCGATTTAAACTTCTAAACCGTAATTGTTCCACCTATATATTTTTCACATAGGCACGAAAGCTCTCGCCAAATTCCGGCTATGCGCACTTACTGGTATAATAAGATCGAGTGAAGTGAAGATCGGACATTATAAGATGTTTGATGGGTTGTTGACAGACCAGTCCCCTGTTTCTTACAGGCGAGAATAGGCGAGATTGGCGAGTGGGGCGAGGAAGTACCGTTTCTTGGGCACATCTCGCCGCGAGTGACGCTAGAATTCTCGCCTCGAACGCTAGGTTGCTTTGGGCTTGCTCTCTTGGCGAGAAAACATGGCGGCCAACGCAGCTGCCCATCCGATTGGCTGTCCATGGGTTTTGACCGGCCAGTGCAGACGACCTTTTCGGTATCAACCAATGGTGTTTAATTCTTGCGTAGCTAGCCATTAAACCGTTTCATAGACACTCTCGCCTCCGTCCTAGCTTCGCGAGTGGCTAGCCGAAAGAATATCTCGCCTGAAAGAAACACGCGTCAATAAATATGAAACAAAAGACGATATGCCCCCAGAGGACGACACACTGAAAGCTGGTCTCAGTGACAACAATTAAACCACCAAACATCGTTTTTGTCATCGTGTTGGTAGTGAGAAAATAAGTGCACAATCGACACAGGGAGCCATGCTTTAAAACACGAGTTCCGTTTTGATAAAGCCAAAAAAAATTGTCTGTTTCTGGTAACATGGCTAAAAAAAATAGGGTAGGTAGGTAGGGATTTTTTTTTATTTTTTTTTTTTATTTTTGTTTTTGTTTTTTTTACCCCAGATGTAGACCAATAAAACTAACTTTAAAAATCGCGCAAAGAGACTGGATTCACTATACATAGAGACAAGACACTCAACACATTTACAAATCTGTGACAAAGATTGAATTAAAGAGTATGACATGTTTTTCTTTGTTTACCTGGTCTGATATTTCCATGATGAAACAGAAAAGAAGACTTGAGACATCTTACATCTTGAGCTTGGACAAAATTTTTAAGGGGAATTTTAGTAGAAGGCTGGGGCCTCAGTAGCACAGTTGGGAGTGCATTGAACTTGTGATCCTTGGTTCGTGGGTTCAAATTTGGGAAAGGGACCAAGTCCTAATTACTGGTATGCTCAAGAGTTAGTAACGAGCCATTGATACCACCAACGTGAAAAAAAAAGTTTAGGGTCGGCGCCGAAATTTAGGGTCGGTCGGGTGACCAGAAACAGACATTTTTTTTGTTGTCCTAACCACACGAGTTCCTTTTTGATAACCACTGGCAATCAAAGCTGGCGAGTGAAAGCAACTTCCTGTGTTTTTGAGTTCATAAAATGTTGGGATGAATATGTCAGGTTTGAGGATGCACAGTTCTGTATAAATATTAAGCTTAGTGATCGAATGTGGAAGCTACGTTGGGTCGAAGGTCACAGAAGATTTGCGTCGTGCAGCGAAGGAAAGAATCGCTATCTTGTTTTCGACTCAGTGCCTCCGAAGTTTGTTTTTCATTAGACCTGTCATTCTGCTTGCTCGGTTTGTTTGATGTTTGCATTATCTTGTTGCTATTTTCTTTCTTTGCTTTTAATATTATTTCTTATTTGCGCTTCGTTTATCGATACAATGTCTTGTGCACGGGTCAAAATTTGTGTGTCAAGGGTTGAACTTGACGTTCGTGTTTCTCCGAAAACGTCTGTGTATGAAACACAGATACCACACACTCCATGACTTTGTAAGAAGACAAAAAGGTAATCTTGAACTTTAGCGTGTTAAATTCATAGCTCAAAATCCAGTGTCATTCTTTACTTATTTTTGATACAAGTCCATGTAAGCAAGTTAAAGAACATTTTGTCGTGAAATTAACTGACGGATTGAGCTCCAAACTTAAGCATAATTAATTAATTTGGTTGTTCAATCGACGAAAATGCACCGAAAATGGCGTACGTTGTCAACCATGGGACATCATTTACACGAAAGAGTTGTTTCCCTTGCCCCGCTCATACGGATAATTCCTTCTTTGACCCATGTAAACGAAATGCATTCGTACAGTTCATCGGAGTTCATTCCGTAACTTTGTGAATTTAACGTGCTAAAGTTCAAGATTACCGACAAAACATATCGGTAGGATTCATTTGTTTGTGATGAATTTATGACCTTTCATCGGCCCGACTAAACTACGCGCCAGCACGCGCTACCTTGAACAATAGCACTTATATACTTTATTTTTATATTTCTTGTTAGTTCATCGTCCATTCTCACATAATACAAAATTTCAAACTTCAATGATGAAAAATACGGAAGTTATGACGAGTTTAAGGAGAGCTAATGCACTACTCTCAAATCCGACGATTTCCGCCATTGACTAAACAGCGCGCTACCACTTTGAAGTAGACGCTACCCGGTGATCCATAACACTTACATCATTTATTTTTATAGTCTATATAGTTCATTGTCCATTCTTACATAATACAAAATTTCAAGCTTGAGTGTTGAATATTTCAGTAGTTATGACGGGTTTTAGGCGAGCTAATGCGCTACTCTCAAATGACTCCGTATCCGACATTGTTTTTTATCACTGAAGTTTGAAATTTTGTATAATGTAAGAACTGACGATGGAATGACTAGAAACATACAGATAAATCATATAGCAGCTATGAATCTCAGTAGCGTCCACTTAAAATTGGTAGCGCGCAGTTTTAGTCACTGCCGGAGTTTTGTTTTTTGTTTACTTTTGCCAGTTCGTTTTTGGACCTTTGCAAAGCAGTGTCGTGTCGCATGTTTAGGTCTGGGAAACGCCAATGAAAAGAGCCGAAGAATCCCCGAGCGTTTCTATTGGGTTTGCTTTTGATTATCCATGTATAACCTGCTCCTTGCAACTATGGTAACCGGGGATTTATTGCATGGGGAACATGAGATTTATTTCCCAGGTGCTTGTGAATGAAAACTCGTGAAAATGATGACAATAGATTGTATTGCCGTTGATAGAAAAAAACATTTTTATCAGTCGCCTGTGATCGAGCAGCTAGTATGTATAAATGCAAAAAGAACACGTCAGAGTGATTTTTTTTAATGTTCTCCAAGTCCTTGTTCTCTTCTCTCTCTCGCTGTCAGCCCGGTGTAACTGCATGCGGTGTGACGATGATATCTTGGCCCCGTAGTCATATTACGATTCTCGGCCTCGTTGATCTCAGTTGTATAAACTCCACACTGAACACACACAAAAACCTTTGATAGTACTGATGAGCGACCTTGGGTACCTTACATTCATGGGGCCAAATTTGATAAACCAATATTTAGAATTTGATGCATCCTAAAATGTTTCCCTTCTCATTCAAGGGACGTACCCACTCGGTACATGTTTTCGAAGAAATCGATTTTTCGGGTGAAATCTATTAAATTTCACCACCAATTTTCTTCACATGCAAGAAACTGACATGCTTTTCGTCCTTAAATAATTTCACTTCATTAATTTTACCAGGAAACAACATTTCAGTTGAGGGGGTAATATGACGGCAGGGCCAAGATGACGGCGTCACACACCGGCACAACTAAGTCCGCCTGGCATGGAAGAAACACCTATACTCCATCAACCTACTGAATCAAGAATAGAGTGAAACAAATTCAGTGGAAGACGTCCAGGTACTATGGGTACCGTCCTTCCCGCGTCCCCGATTCAGTATCTTCACCGCCACAGGTTTGTCCGGGTATATGGGATGATACAATTACCACTTGGACCCATAGCAAAAATCAATCCACTTGGGACACATTCCAAAAAACAACTGCTTTAGCGCTTTCTGTGCTGAGTGGAATTCTTGTGTATATATACATACATGTACTACCTGTCTAAAAATTAAAAGAAACTAGGCAGTTATATGAGTGAAAAGGCCCCATGAGTGGAATACGGGTCTAAAGTTCGATCAATAGTACCTGCGAGGGGAGGGAATAGACACTATGGAGATTATGTGAGGTAAACAACCAACACTGAGGCGCATGTCACACACACACACACACACACACACACACACACACACACACACACACACACTCAAATGGAGACAGACGCACACACACACTTAAAAACAAACTGAATGCTTTTAAAAAATCATATATGCATTATCAGTTTATTACCTAGATCACATGTGTGTGTCTGTAAAATTAAAATTTATCTTCAGACACCCTTGCACAAATTACTCATAAAAAAGCATCAAGAAATAACATAGTTTTCAAAGCTAACGAGTAAAGAGCTATTCATCACTATAAAAGACCAAAAAAAAGCTGCATCTATCAGAACTCGCAAAACATTAAAAAAAACCATTTAGCAAATACAGTACAGTATACAAAAAAATTAAAAAAAACAACTTTCCGAAAACAGACTCTCGCACAGAATCACAAATAAAGCAAAGATCAGTGGTCAGTATGATCAAGAATGTAAAAAAACGATCGATACCTTGATGATAAATGGATGTTGTGGTCAGGAATAGTATTCCTCTGTAAATGTATACACAATAAGATTACATAGTTCATGCACACAAATAAATAAGCCGACCTAGCCCCAAGAGGGTATGCTGCCCAAGTTCTTCCCATTGATCCAGGGAATCAGCCATCATCTTCATCATGGTGTGTGTCTCTATGTGGGTGTGGAATATTTTGTTGTTTTTACGCTTATCTGCTCTGCCTCTTTTCCCTTGCTTTATATTGACATGTAATTTTGAATGTTTTCTTTTGGGGTATATATCCGTATAAGTAATGCAGTACTTTGTAATATCGTATGATTAGTGTTGACATCTATATAACTTCTGTTTCGTATCTGTTTGTGACTGCTTATTTTTAGTTGTCACCATTATGTGTCTTAGTTTAAGCACCATTTTGTGTCTTTGTTTTAGCAGGGACAGATTAAAAGACCAGGTGTCTTTTAGCACCATTTTGTGTCTTAGTTTTAGCACCATTTTGTGTCTTAGTTTTAGCAGGGACAGATTAAAAGACCAGGTGTCTTTTAGCACCATTTTGTGTCTTAGTTTTAGCAGGGACAGATTAAAAGACCAGGTGTCTTTTAGCACCATTTCATGTCTTAGTTTTAGCACCATTTTGTGACTTAGTTTTAGCAGGGACAGATTAAAAGACCAGGTGTCTTTTAGCACCATTTCATGTCTTAGTTTTAGCAGGGGCAGATTAAAAGACCAGGTGTCTTTTAGCACCATTTTGTGTCTTAGTTTTAGCAGGGACAGATTAAAAGACCAGGTGTCTTTTAGCACCATTTTGTGTCTTAGTTTTAGCAGGGACAGATTAAAAGACCAGGTGTCTTTTAGCACCATTTTGTGTCTTAGTTTTAGCACCATTTTGTGTCTTAGTTTTAGCAGGGACAGATTAAAAGACCAGGTGTCTTTTAGCACCATTTTGTGTCTTAGTTTTAGCAGGGACAGATTAAAAGACCAGGTGTCTTTTAGCACCATTTTGTGTCTTAGTTTTAGCAGGGACAGATTAAAAGACCAGGTGTCTTTTAGCACCATTTTGTGTCTTAGTTTTAGCACCATTTTGTGTCTTAGTTTTAGCAGGGGCAGATTAAAAGGTTCTGGTGCAATGCTAGATCATATACCACAATTCCAGAAACATAAATATGGTGTCTTGCCCAGTCATTCTGGTATTGCCATTGCTTTCTGACATTTTTCAGTGAAGAAAGATATCATCATGAACCACAAGACCGGCACGGTTGGCCTAGTGGTAAGGCGTCCGCTCCGTGATCGGGAGGTCGTGGGTTCGAACCCCGGCCGGGTCATACCTAAGACTTTAAAATTGCAATCTAGTGGCTGCTCCGCCTGGCGTCTGGCATTATGGGGTTAGTGCTAGGACTGGTTGGTCCGGTGTCAGAATAATGTGACTGGGTGAGACATGAAGCCTGTGCTGCGACTTCTGTCTTGTGTGTGGCGCACGTTATATGTCAAAGCAGCATCGCCCTGATATGGCCCTTCGTGGTCGGCTGGGCGTTAAGCAAACAAAAAACAAAACAAAAAAAATGAACCACAAGTTCAGGCATGTTGAGCACCTGCTGTGTAAAGTGCTGTTCACATGGCAGACTTGCAACCAACTTGTGACCAACTTTCAAGCGATTTTAGTCGGCGGCAAGTCAAATCAAAATCGCTGCCCATGTGAACAGCACAAACTCGCAAACTAGTTTTAAGCGGCGAGTCTCGCCAGACTTAGCCTTTCGGGATTGTCCGGCTGACCTTGTTGTTTTCCGGCGAAGGGAAGGCTAAAGCCACAAAGATGTATACGTCTATATTTAACTCAGTGGCTAGAGCTAACAAAACAGTACGCGTGATAAGAAAAGTCTGGCGTGATTTGTTTGCTTGTCACAGCTGAGTCTGGCAGTGCTCAACTGGATTTTGGAGTCTGGTGCGAGTCGTACGCAAGTCTGGCATAGATAAAAATGTCCACGAAAATACCCGTGTGACTTGGAATAATAGACCGTGAAAAGTAGGATATGAGCCGAAATGGCTGCGGTCTGCTGGCCGATGTGAATGCGTGATGTATTGTGAATGCGTGATGTATTGTGTAAAAAAATTCCAGCTCACACGGCATAAATAAATCCCTGCGCCTTGAATATGTGCGCGATATAAATTGTATAAAATAAAAATTAAAAATAAAAATCCCTGCGCTTAGAACTGGACCCACGGAATACGCGCGATATAAGCCTCATATTAATTGATTGATTGATTGAAGTCTGCCATGTGAACAGCACTTAAGGCATGGTTCATCGTAGTGTTAATCTAACCCCTCTCTCTTTCTCACTCTTCCCTCTCCACCTATAATGCTGTTTTTCAAGAAACAAAGCTAGAGAAAAACGATTACACCTGTATACTTACTAATCTATTTGGCATTGGGCTATACTTTACACATACATGTATTGTTATAATAGGCCCATTCATAATTATATGTACAAAACATAGAAACCAAAACCAGTTCTCTTAATATGCAAATCACATAATTAGATATAATACATAGACAGCAATGTAGAAAGTCTATCTGGACAAAATGTCTTCAGGAAAATCACAGCAGCTCAAAATCACAAAACACGCAGTTTGTTCATTTGTATTCTTCATTTAATAACTTTACATTTTTATTTGTTTGCAAAACCCTTAGATACCGAGTCCACATAGATGACTTACTGATGCTTGACCCAAGATGCTTTATTTTGTGTACATGCATTGATGAATGAAACTAGTACATGTATACTGTCTTAAATTATCGAACATTTCATGAATGAATTACAGTAGTACCTGCCATATCCGGTCACCCATTAGTCATTGCAAAGGTGACCGCAAATATCAGGTGGCCGTCCATTACAGGCCCCCTCCTCCTCCAAAAAAAACCCCAAAACACGATCAAGTTTTCATGAAGAAAAGAAAGCGATCATCCATGAGCCGCCGATTCATTGTCTCTGTTAGTTTTGCTTTCGTTTATACATCTTAATTATTTGCGTGTTTAACTCGATCGTCCTGGCTAAGCTATTGTTTCGTATACATGTTTCTATGTGTGTTGTTTGGATTATTATATATGTATTTGAGTGTCAGATAAACAAGTGTTTCAAACTCACATCAGCTGTGATCGATCCGGAAGTGACTGCCGTAAATGTACATGTATGCGCATGTCTGTATTTACAGTTTGCGCATGCGTAAGTATTCATGTCGTCTGCTCATGCTGTGCCGTCTGTGCACACAACACACACACACACACACACACACACACCACAGGCGCTCGCCTGCGAAAGTGACAAGTGGCCGTTAGGTGGCCGCTCCTGTCGAGTAAGAGGGGCACCTTAGGGCAAAAGTCAGTGACCGTTGACCGCGTCAGACAGGTTAATGGCCATTAAGAGTCAATTATAGAAGGAAAACTCATTAGTCATGGGAAAGCTGGCCGCTCCGGGCAGGTTCACGCCCACGAAAGGGCCGGAAATGGAAGGGACTGTTGTATACACAAATTAGCTGCCATATTCATTTCCTGAAATATTAGCAAATATGATGAACCCTGAGTTGGACACAATTGTCATCAATTGCAATAGGTACACACAAGAAGGGAAGTGATTAAACAAAAAAATATTCCACTTCACAGGTTCACTGCTAATATACACACATCCAGGGATGAAAAATAAAAATAAAAATATTCAAAATCAGACTCATCTCTGTCCAAAAACTTTGTGGCTGTGATTCCTTCAAGTGTTGTTCTGACTTTTACATTCTTAATGTTTTGAAAACCAGGAAAGCATTCAAGAAATCGTTTCTTCATTCAAGAATATCTGATTCCCGGATGGGATGAAACTCCCACATTCACTCGTTGTTGTTTTTATCACGGGTTGGATTTTACGCGTATGACCATTTTTACCCCACCATATAGGCAGCCATATACGCCGCTTTCGGGGGAAATTCCTGATACAAACTTCACATCAGTACACAAGGTCAGGCAAAGATGGCTTGCAGCAGAAACCACAAGATAACCAGCGCCACAAGCCAGATGAGAATCCTCTGCAGACCAAACTTGGCGGGTAGGGGTGGGACTGGGCGGGTGGCGAGCGGGAATCGAACCCTGTCCATGGTGGTTAAGATGGCCTGACGAGCTCCCTGCCACTGACCGGGGCCGGTCAACCGGTACTGGTAGGGCGTGCAGGGGCCGAAGAAAACCTGTAGGGCCAGCGTTGGGTCCTTCTTGAACAGTGCCACTGAAACCATCATGCAAAAGGGACTTTAATATTCAGTTTTTAATTTAGGCCAAGAAAAAAAAAGTTTTTGATTTCCAGACCAACCCTTTCTTTTTGCTCCTGACCTTTTTTGACCCTTCAATAAAAAATAAAATAAAACAACAACACTAAAAACACACTTAAGATTGACAAAACTCAACTGTGTAGAGTTCACAAGTATAATTACTGTTCTCTGATATCCAGGGGATACAGTGCACATGATTTCCTGCCAATAAAAAAACAAATACACCTGTGTACAAACAAAAAAAAATCTTCAAACCCCCCCCAACCAATTTACCGACCCAAATCTTTTTGGGCCTTGTCCTTGGAAACAAAAATGTAAGTGTTTTTTTGTGTTTTGTCTTGATGTCATAAACAGCTACTGTGATTGCAGCATGGGAACTAACACTTTGATAGGACAAGTCGAATTTAAACAATTAAAACCATTTCATCATAGGTGATCTTTGCCTACTAAATGCATGTGTTTTTGAATAGACTTGCTGATCTCGTTTGGAAAAAAAGTGTTTTCTCTCCACACAGTTCTGACTAAAAGAGAAAATCCAATGCATTTGTGCGATCAAAAGTTCGGATTGGATTGGATAAGATTTACAGTCCAGTGAGGTTACCCTCATGGAAATTCGGGCTGCTTTCTCCCCGGGGAAAGCGAGCTGCCATACATACGGCACTACCCATATTTTTTTTTTCCTGTATGCGTGTATTCATGTTTCCTGAGACTTAATGCCGTGTGAGATGGAATTTTTTTACTTTATTCCAAGTCCCACGGGTATTTGATGGACATTTTTATCTATGCCTATACAATTTTGCCAGGAAAGACCCTTTTGTCAATCGTGGGATCTTTAACGTGCACACCCCAATGTAGTGTACACGAAGGGACCTCGGTTTTTCGTCTCATCCGAAAGACTAGCACTTGAACCCACCACCTAGGTTAGGAAAGGGGGGAGAAAATTGCGGCCTGACCCAGGCCTGAACACGCAACCTCTCGCTTCCGAGCGCAAGTGCGTTACCACTCGGCCACCCAGTCCCACACACCTTTGTACAATATGTTTTCTCTTTGGACGTTTTCGCGAAAGCTGTATGTGCATGAAGACATATTAAAAGAAGAATTGACGGGCGCAATGGCCTTGTGGACAAGATGTCGACCAACCAATCAGGAGGTCGTGGGTTCGAATCCTGGCAGCGCCTTGTGGGTTCAGGGTGGAGATTTTCTGATCTCTTATGTGCATACCTGCTTGTGCCTTATCCCCTTCATGTGTGCACACAAGCAGAAGATCAAGTGCGCATGGAAAAAATCCTGTAATCCATGTCAGAGTTCGGTGGGTTATAAACACATGAAAATACCCAACATGCTTCGCCCGAAAGCGGCGTATAGCTGTTTAAACGGCGGGGTAAAAATGATCATACACGTAAAATCACACTTGTGCACACAAAAAAAAAAAAGAGTGTACGTGGGAGTGTCAGCCCATAAACACAGAAGAAATGAAGAAGAATCAAACTACCGTATTTTCCAGGTTACAAGGCGCTACAGCGCATAAGGCGCACCCCCTTCTTTTTAAACAAAATTGTAATCCAGTCACCCATTGGGCGCAGGGGGCCGATAGGGCGCACCAACATTAAAAAAGTATACCGGTAACAAACGGTCGAAGAATGAAAATAAGCCGCACATCAAAGGAAGAATACAGAGTGGAAATATGTGTGCTCTGTGTGTGCGGCGAGATCAAAGGCAGGTCCATTGTAATAGCTGGGTTGCCTTGTTTAGACACTGACCTTCCCAGGGGTCAATAACCCATTTTTTGCTATGAGAGGTGGTTCCCCTGTCATAGATCTGAGAGAGGAAACACTTCCTGCACCGGGGTCAGTGACCGAGTTTAACCTATGTGGCGGTCTCTTTGATTGATGTCTTGAGAGGAAACTTGGCCAGGGTAGTACCTAGTAGCTGAAACATGCATTATCACAAGTTGTTTGACTGGTACTCAGGCAGTCTCTTTGATTTTTTTCGTATTTCATACACGGATTAGGCGCTTCGTTATACAAGACGCAGGGGTCAAACTCGAGGAAAAAAGTCGCGCCTTATGACCCGGAAAGTACGGTAAGCCAGTCAACGTAGAATCAGTGACCAGGGTTTAACCTGGGAGAAAAAGGCAATGGGACATTTGTCCCCCTCAACCAAATTCCGATGGCACATAGTCTAAGGCAAGAAGCACCAAAGAGGCCTGTACGCGTTTTGACTAAAGATGCAAAATGGTGCAATATGGTGCCATCTGAGAATTAGCCACTATGTCATTATCTGTGTGTGTATGTGCATGTATGTGTGGTGTGTGTGTGTGTGTCTGTGTCTGTGTGAGTGTGTGTGTGTGTGTGTGTGTGTGTGTGTGTGTGTGTGCTTGTGTGTATGTGTGTGTGTGTTTGTGTGTTTGTGTGTGTGTGTGTGTGTGTGTGTGTGTGTGTGTGTGTGTGATCTGATGGAAAGTGTACATTTGGTGGCGCAGTGGTATGTAATCTCAATGCGCCCTTTGACGCACTGAAGAGAATTGTGATGGGACATTTTCAGATTTAATGCGCCAATGGCGCAGGGCGCACTAGTAAATGAAACCCTGAGTGACTTTCCCCACATCAACAAGACGAGAAAGAGAAGTAGACTGAAGGTAACTGACGTAAACCATTGGGTGCCAGGCTACATTCACTCACCAATATCTGGTTTACAGCCGTTAAGTTTAGCCAGCTCGTCCATGAAACTGACGTAGTCCACCTGTATGGTGTGACGTGGGGACTTGACGTAACGCTTGGCCATGGCGGCTTCCTTCGCCTGAATGTCTTCCCACATCTCTGACGCTGACGGCAGCTTCACATCTCCCTGTAGGAAAGACATGTCAGCAATTAGTTCATTCTCAACACGAGTAACTGTACCGACACTGGTGACATTCCAGCCATTTCTTTTCTGCTTTGTATTTTGTTTTTGTTCTTTTACATTATATTATATGTACTTTATAATTCAGTACAGCCATCACCAGGAGCCGGTTTCATGGACTGACATTGGTCACACTGTCAGTCCAGGCATGGGAATTCCAACATAGAAAAAACTCTGAAAATAGGCTAAGGTCGGGAAGAAGGACAACAATTTTTAGCATTTTAGACCAATATTTTGATAGTTCTTGTGTAAGCAAATAATGGATAGAGAGACAATAATATACATATAATTAAATGTGGGTTTTTTTTGCCGCGGACAATTTTTATTTTTGCTTTCAAAACGTAATTTCCTTTTCGCTGAAATCCGTGATTTCGCGGACAATTCCCATGCCTGCAGTCGGACCACCTTTTCTTCTTCTTCTGCGTTCGTGGGCTGAAACTCCCACGTACACTACGTGTTTTTTGCACGAGTGGAATTTTACGTGTATGACCGTTTTTACCCCGCCATTTAGGCAGCCATACGCCGCTTTCAGGGGAAGCATGCTGGGTATTTTCGTGTTTCTATAACCCACCGAACTCTGACATGGATTACAGGATCTTTTTCGTGCGCACTTGGTCTTGTGCTTGCATGTACACACGGGGGTGTTCGGACACCGAGGAGAGTCTGCACACAAAGTTGACTCAGAAATAAATCTCTCGCCGAACGTGGGGACGAACTCACGCTGACAGCGGCCAACTGGATACAAATCCAGCGCGCTACCGACTGAGCTACATCCCCGCCCGGACCACCTTTTCATCCGCTGACTTCGGTTGTCCGAACGCGGTGCTGGGTGAGGGCTGCACTGAAAACGGGCCTCTCTCAAAGAAAGGACATCTTCTTTTGTCCCTTGGGCTATATATAACATGGCCAACACATACCTGTCATGAAAAGCCACCTGCAATGCAGGGACATTTTTTCCTGGCTCAAAAGGTGCCCTTTCTTCACAGGCACCACTGTCGTGTTGATGTACTGACCTTGAAGACTCTGGTGGCCAGACGACACTGCAGTTCAGCGATGGGCATGATGGCACCCAGGGGCTGGATGCAGCCAATGATGGCCAGCGTGTGGTGTTTCTGGTCCGGCGGGAACATGTACTTGTAGAACGGCAGTCGGTTCTCCTTCACGTCCACCACACTCTTGTCCATGAAGGGGAACCCGAACCTGTAGCCTGTGGCCAGGAACACCTGAAAGGCACGATGCGACACGGTAACCAGGTATGTATTCAGTGATACACTAATTAGCTTTTATTTCAAACTTCAAAGTAACCACTCCGGGGATTCAAACTGATGAAATATCAATTACATTGACACGCTTGCAATTGAATCTTTTTGGTTCTGGGTCTGTAAGACTTCCATTTACTTTGATTTGGTAATAAAGTATTGCTAAACTACATGTATGGCTTTTGCATTGTAAAGAACATTTTTGTAGCCAACAAAAAGAAAATGGCTCATATCTTTTCCAAACTTATCAATTCATTCACCACACTGGAATAAAATCACTTCTGAGGTTCTTCCTGCTAACTTATGATTTCGAGGGTAACAGAGCCACCCCCCCAAAAAATAATCACAACAAAAAATTTGAGAAAAATAAGTAAACATAATACAGATATTATTATGTGTGAATGAACTTCTGGTTTCTTGACACATCTTAACATTGAAAGAAAAAAGAACAAAGGCTGAGGTGTTTAAAGCAAGCTAATAATTTAATTTTACATATTATAAATGGAAAAACCCTGCCACCAGAAAGCGTCACTCACGGCATCAATGTTATCTTCAAAGGTACCATCCACAAACTCCACCCCAGTAGCAGTGAAACGTTTCACATCAGTCTTGACCTTGACCTTGCCACAGATGATGCGGTTGGCAAGGTCGTCATTGACCAGGGGGTGCTGAGAGAAGGGAGGGAACTCAGCGGCCAGTCCGTACAAGTTGTGGTCAAGCTTGTTCTCCACTTGCCCTTTGGCTATGTGGTTGAGGACAGACATGGGCAACAGGTTAACCAAGACGTTCGTCATGCGGTTTGTCATTGTAATGTCCAACGGCATTCCTTTGGAACCGATCCTGTTGAGAACCCATGTGCCACGACGAGTGCTCAAAAACACCTGGATGGAAAATCAACATTATGTCATTGTGTGTACTAATGTCATTGTGTATACCAATGTCATTCTGTGTACTGTATGGCTCAAGGAAGATTGTCTGATTGTATGTGCTGTATGGCAAAATGAATATTGTGTCATTGTACGTATGTGCATGTACTGTTTAGAAGAATAAACATGATAAATGTATCATTGTGTCTTCTGTATGGCAGAATGAACCTTGCCTCATTGTATGTACCGTATGGCACAATGAACATTGTGTCATTGTGATTCTCTTGGCCTACTTTAAAAAAAATTGTTTAAAAAGAACAACACCTTTTTACAAGAAACAAGGCTTTTTTTTATCAGCTTCAACTAGCTTGCCTATTATGTCATTCTGCATACCATAAGAATCATAGGATCAAGAATAAAAGATGAGGACATTACACTGAAATCTGTAACTGACATTAGTGAAAACCAGGAAATTGTATTACAGGTAAAGTCTGGTTGAACAAACCGACTCATTGGTTGTTAAATTGACCCACTGTATATATGTGACCCTCCACCACGGAATGAGTCGCATGATTGTCACCTTTGCATGATTTTCATATTTTTACATTTTCCTAAAGAGTTTTTAATGCTCTATCTAGTGGTGAAACCCGTTTTAGAAAAGAGCGAAAACTGTTTGAGTTATAAGAATGTGACTAAGGTGACCCTCACACTGTTACCAGACACTCCTCGGACTTATATTAAGCCTAGCGCAGAACCGCGCGAGGTGACATGCGACTCATTTCGTGGTGGAGGGTCACATAATTTTATGTAATAATGGCTTGGTCAAATCAGTTATTCATTTTCCCAATCGTAGCCTAACCTTTGCGAAAAGCACTTCTTATTTTAGTCCGGGAACTGGAAGGGAGAATAATAAAGGATTTAAAGATAAGATTAAATAAGAAAATATTAGATTGAATGGAATGAGATAACACAAGATACAAATAAACCCCCCTTTGAAGACCTCTACAAATCTGAGGACATGATGTCTTGAAAAGGAGGGAGTCTTAAAATGGAGGTAGATTTACAGAGGTTATGGACTAAAAGTCTGACAAAACATGGACTTAAAAAGGAGGGAGTCTTAAATGAGGGGTCTTAAGGAGGGTTCAACTGTACGTATTTTATTTGGTAGTGGAATAAGTATGAAATAAGGAGGAACGTTCAGTTCCGCCCACTGACCTGTCCCTGTCTACTGAGCTCCACGGCCATGTCGCCCCCCGAGTTGCCGATACCGATGATCAGCATGCGCTTGTCCATGAAGCGTGACGGCTCCCGGTAGTCGTGCGAGTGGATCACCTCCCCCTTGAAGTCGGCCAGCCCCGGGAAGCTGGGCTCGTTTTTCTGCGCGTGGTGTCCCGTACACACAAACACCGCGTCAAACGTCTCTGTGCTCTCCTCACCGCTCTTGTGATCCAACACTGAGTGATAGATTATAAAGCACAATGTCTAAATAATAGCAACACGGAAACTGATCCGATCCAAACGGTAACTTCGTGAGAAGACGCACGTGCACATCAACACTGTGTCAAACGTCTCTGTGCTCTCCTCACCGCTCTTGTGATCCAATACTGAATGACAGATAATGCCATTGTGTCTGTCGTCTGATTTCTTTGTGGCGAACAATCCGCTTTTATGGGTTTTGGAAGACATGGTGAGAGCTCAATATTCCACGAGTTTCACGAGATTACACTGAAGCATGACGAGTGGTCATGCCAAATGAGCAATTTTGACATTGTAGCCACTGATAACGCATGCGTCACGTGCAGAGCTCACTTGTGGCAATGGACGAAAGGTCGACGACCAGATAAACATTTTCTGCAGTTTGGTGGATATCCTTGTAGCCATATAACTAAATTATCCAAATATTACAAGCTATGCGTTTCTTTTTTTGAACAGTATATATTTTGAATCCAGGTCCAACTGATCTATTATCCTCTGTGCCTGGGAACATTATAACACTGGTACACTGGGAACAACACTGGTACACTGGGAACAACACTGGTACACTGGGAACAACACTGGTACACTGGAACCCCTCTCTCTTAAGACCTCTAAAAATCTGAAAAAATTAGGTCTTATAAATTTAAGGCCAAACAAAGAAAAATGTCTGTTTCCGGTAACATCGCCAAAAAAAATAGGGTCGGTCGGTCGTTTAAAAAAAAAAATTTTTTAACCTTTTTTTTACATTTTGTTAACGTCTTTGTACGTTTCTTTGGGTTTTTTTTTTAAACGCTTCCTTAGTTTACTTACAATAATTTAGCACATGTTTTTGACCTACATATATTGAAACTAAATAAAGTATATTTGACTTCATATTTTTTTGTTTTTGATTTTTTGTTTTGCGAAAAGCGAAAAAAAACTTTAGGGTTGGCGCTTAAAAATAGGGTCGGTCGGGTTACCGGAAACAGACATATTTTTCTTTTTGGCCTAAGGAGTCTTAAAATGGGGGTAAATTTTACAGAGGTTATGAACAGAAAGTCTGAGAAAACAAGGTCTTAAAAAGGAGGGGGTCTTAAAAAAGGGGTTCCACTGTAGACTGAAATGTTTGCATACATTCACTGGTTTCAATTCCCTCAGATAACTCAATTGTGACCCTCCACCGCGGTATGAGTCGCATGTCACCTTTGCATGTTTTTTTTATATTTTTACATTTTCTTAAAGAGTATTTTATGCTCTATCCAGTGGTGAAAACAGTTTTAGAAAAGAGCAAAAACTGTTCGAGTTATAAGCCTGTGACTAAGGCGATTCTCACACTAATACCCGACACCACCGGCACCCGGACGTATAATAGTCCTAGCGCAGAACCCCGCGAGGTGACATCCGACTCATTCGGTGGTGGAGGGTCACAATTGGTAAAGCACTGTCACGGTTTAGTGACATGGATTGAGAAAGGAACACTTTGACGGGTGCCTTTCTCAAATTGTGATAGAAAGCGCCTGTGCTTTTGGGCAATGGGCTGGCTTTAGCTGACCGAGCATAGCTGAGCACGGGGATTTCGTTTTGCAGGGGTTCCACGTGGGTGATTTTGCTGTCTGGGCAAAATCGGCTATGACTGAACTGGATATGTGACACGCGGAGTCACGTGATATTTTCAAGGTTGTTTTGTGAGGACATGAAACTTGGCACTTCAACATTTGACGGCCAGAGAGAAGGACAGGTTTTTAGTTCCCAGAAGTTTGTTGGTCTATAACACGTTGGTGAAATACCATTTCATGACAGCGTGCCGTTCTGCATGTACAGTAGGGCTTTCTGGGAACGACAAGAAGGGACCACTTTTCGCCGTCTACATATTATTTTGACGACAAGGTCGTCAGGTGTGACTCTTGGCTGAGCGGGGGAATTTTTCAAACGCATAAAGGAATTCAGCGCAAGGGGAAGTGTGGCAGGAAAGTCGTCGACGGGCGATAGCCATACACAGAAAGCGGTTTCGCTTAAAGGAGAGCTACCTACATAGGCTGTTGAGGTAATAAATCGTTATTTAACGCGGTTGACGAGTCTGTGTTTGTGGAATGAAATACTCTGTTGTTCTTTCCAGGTTAGCGCATAATTTGCTCTTTGTGACGCTAAAATAATAATCTGTATATGGTTTTTGCAGATATGGAGAGAAGGAAGGAAAATAGCTGATTTGTTGTTTTAAAAGTTCGTTTGTGCAGGCCCACGTCCTCGATGAAATATAGAAGGGTGACATGTTTAAAGGTGGAGTGTGAAGGGTAGCGTGGCATGTTTAGTGCACCGATGCTTTTTGTTGCAGCCTTTCTACGTTTTCTACGCTACGTTACCTACCTACCTATGTCTGCGGTGTTGCGGGTATGCGGTAGCCGGGACTTCGGTATGCTGTAACCTGGTGTTCTGGTGGTTTGCTGTTGCTGTCGTCGTCCTACCAGCTACATTTTCTACTATTTCTGGTAGACTACGGGGAGGACCTTCAGCAACTGAGTGAGGCGCCTGATATCTCCACTAATCCCTGCTTCGTTTCCACGCCAGCCGGCACTTCATTTAACGGAGCAATTGTGGAGATAGACTATTCACGGGTTGCCCACTCAGTGGCAAAAAGCTAAGTGTGCCATGTCATTGCGCCCTTCTTACCACCGAGTCATCTTTTATATTTGTGATTATATTTGAGTGGTGACAACGTGGGGTGTGTGACACCTGCATTTAACCAGCGCTTTTGCATAATCGGCTAACTTTCCTATCTATACACGGGATCAGCGTGTTATTATCATTTACTAAACTTTAACTGGCATTTTTGTCAGTGACCTATTTTTTACGTTTTGAACGTAAAACATCTTTTGGAGTGAAGTCTCGAGGGAGGTGGCGAGTTAGTATATAAACAGGCGTCTGAAACTTATACTTTTGTTGATTCTATCTATCTATTTGTATGACTGCGAGAGTGGATCCTGGTGTGGTTAGTTAGTTAGCAGTAACTAACCGTTCATAATCACCTTTTGTGATCTATTGAAACGTGACAAGCACTGAACTTGTGATCATCAGGTCAACTTTACAAATCCAGGCTGGGACAGACATGGGTGAACTTTATGTGATGATTCACAGACTGTCTCATGTCCTGCCATGGTATGTAAAAGACCTCAGTTTTTGTTTGTTCGTTCATGGGCTGAAACTCCCACGGCTTTTACGTGTATGACCGTTTTTACCCCGCCATTTAGGCAGCCATACGCCGCTTTCGGAGGAAGCATGCTGGGTATTTTCGTGTTTCTATAACCCACCGAACTCTGACATGGATTACAGGATCTTTTTCGTGCGCACTTGGTCTTGTGCTTGCGTGTACACACGGGGGTGTTCGGACACCGAGGAGAGTCTGCACACAAAGTTGACTCTGAGAAATAAATCTCTCGCCGAACGTGGGGACGAACTCACGCTGACAGCGGCCAACAGGATACAAATCCAGCGCGCTACCGACTGAGCTACATCCCCGCCCAAAGACCTCAGTCATTCTGCGAGAAGTGCAGGCAGCTGATTACACCTATCCAGGTTTCCCAACTGCTTCGTTTCCGGCCAATTTATGTGGAGCATGTGATGCGCACAAAAAATATTGGCGGTCTAGAAGTGTCGTCTGCGCAATGATCGCGGCGGCTTTCTTGACCGCCAAGGACGACCACGCACGTTGTGAGACGTCATTCGTTAGACCTCAATATGCACATATACCTAAATAAAGCATGTCCTAACCTGGGCGAAGTCGACTAGCCAAGTATACTTCGCGATGCTGGCCGCACGAAGCTTTAGCACTAATTTACTTGACTAAGTTTTTGGTAAAAAGATTTTGCGAAGTCATTGCGAATGCGAAGTCGACTTCGGGCTCAATTCAGGACCGGCTTTAAACGGTAACAGAAGGCCCAAACAGGGGGAAACATGTAGCAGACCTGGGAACCCCTGTTTTGCACTTAGAGTATTCTCAAACAAACTTGGTGTATTTTCAGAAAAATGAGCGTACTCCACACAGCATATGAACATCCATGATTAAAGCATGCTTCACACACGTCCGTCACACCATTAATTAAATTTACCTATACATTTAAAACAAATGCTTTTTTTCAATGTTTACTGACAAAAACTGTAATCATGTGTCAAAATACTGGATCGGCTTCGAGATGGGCTTGTGAAGAAAAGTAGTCTAGGAATGTTTCTGGTCGTATTTTTTTTTCCACTGACCGTACTGATCGTATTCTCGACAATCATGCGTACGGCGAAATCGTATGGGTTCCCAGGTCTGATGTAGCAATACCATTGCATGTTAAGGCTGTCTTTGAAACTCTTTGTAAATGTGGATTCAGGGTGCAGACAAACAACTTGATCAGAAACAACACTCTCACGTGATGGAAGGAGGGTTGGGGGGAGGGACGGAGTCAGACCAAACTCACCCTTCAAGTTCCAGCGTCCAGTGTGGTCAAAGTCCGGCGCGGGTTTGACCTGGAGCACCTCAGTGTTGTACGTGATGTGTTGGTTGAGGTCAAAGTGCTTGGCGTAGTCCTGGAAGTACTGCCACACCTGCGAGTTGTGCATGAAGTTGGGGTAGTGCTGGGGGATGGGGAAGTCGCTGTAGCACATCATCTCCTTGCTGGTGTTGATGACGGTGGAGCGCATGACGCAGCCCTGCCCCTCCCGCACGTGCTGCGTGTAGTTCCACAGGCCGCCCAGCTGGTCCGTGCGCTCATAGCACACAGGCTGCAGACCCTCGTCCACACAGCTCTTGATGGCCGCCAGCCCGCTGCACCCGCCGCCGATCACCGCCACCCGTTTTACCTCGCCTGGCATCTTCTTTTGGTCCCGAACGTGTTTGTCCACTGTCTCACAACTTCGATCGCGAGCTTTTTTGAGGTCAACAAAGCGAGCTGAATTATTGGCGATCTGTCCCGTGACCACTAGCAGATCAAACAGTGGTTGTGTTAAGTGCAAAAAGGTGTCCCGGTTCAAGTCTAGTAGTTGTGACTGACGTTTGCTAACGTGCAGTCTGTGGTTTGATCATGTCTGCCAAGCCTTCAACACTTCGGTACACCTGCACCTACACTGTTATCATAGCTAGGGTACAAGTTCAAAGCGAGGCAGCTGAAGTTTGTGCTTTCAGCAGTGACCTAAAATCGGTGGCACAGGCACCAAATACAAGAAGCGATTTAACTTTCAAACCGTAGTATTCCATCTGGATTGCTGTCACACAGTCATGTAAATAGTAACTATAAAGTTTCGTCCAAGTTCATTTGGTACTGGGCCTGTTTGCATTGGAGACTGGGCTTTTCTTTGAGCTTGATTGAAAAAAAAAAGCCTTTTTATTACTCGCCTATGATTATGTATAAATGTAGGAACGTGATAAAAACACGTCCGACTCATTTTTTTCTTCTTTTAAATTTCGTCAAAAAAGCAACAAGTTTACACATTTCAAGAGCCACAAATCGGTTCCGATGTTTATGATAATAAAAGTTTCCTTTTATTATCTGCAGAGAAGTTTATATTAATCCAGTTCCCAGTAAATAGATGAATCTTTTTACCAATGCCAAGAAGAAAAATGTTCCAGACATGTTATCATGTCATATTTAGTGCTCTTTGAGTTTTCGCAGTCATTTGTCAATAAAAGCAAAATGATAATAGAGAAATCTTACCATTATTGTTAGTCAAGTTGTCTTTCTGAACTCTTAGCAGAGTTTATAGTTCAGCTGTAGGCTGTAGTAAAAGCCAAATTAGGCCAACAACAAAAAATAGTCTGTTTATGGTATCCCGACCAAGCCTATTTTTTCGCGCGCGACCCTAGACTTTTTTGAGGGGCATTTGGGGGGGAAAAAAAAGTCTTTTTTTTTTTGGCAAAATAACTTAAAAATATGGTTTTTTGGAGAGAAAAAAAAATCCCGACCTACCGACCTTATTTTTGTGTGCCTATGTTACCGTAAACAGACTTTTTTTTGGTGGCCTTAACATATCAAGCAGAAAGTTTGATTGACCACCGCAAACTGGCATCTACTTCAACATTAATTTGCCTCTTTCAATTAAAGTTTTCTTTTCACATGTCAGTTTCCTAGCTCGTCACGGTTGAATGGGTATTGGGCTCCCATGCAAGAATTGGATGAGCTGGATGTAAGATAAAAGCACTTGTGTATGCTTATACTCCATTAACTTTGAAAAGTAAATACTAATTTGATTTGACTTGATTCTGGCCTTTTAGCCTGTTTTCGTTCAGAGACGATCAATTACAGTCTTTTGCTTCACGGAATCAGTGTCTTGATTTTATTTCCAACGACGATTATAATCAAAATTTGAAGCATGATAAGTTTGGTCAGCGTTCAGTTTAGGGTGTTGTTGTGTTTCAACGTTTATTTTTAGTAGCTGTTAAGAGATGTATTTTCAAACTGTCACAATTTTATCACTGAATGAAGCTGTGTCACATTTTTATCACAAGCATTGATCGAAGAGTAAAAATTACACAAGTTTGGGGTTACAGAATGATGTCATGTTACAATCTTTTCAGCTGACATTAAAAGCAACATATTGTAATATAAGACAATAGCTTGTGCTCGTACTCGTGCCATGTTTTTGATTCTAGAGATTCTTTGGGTGATGTTGCCTTTTTTTCGACTGAGTGGGGTTAAAAGATAGAAGATGTACCTATGACCCCGTCACGCAAACTTGCCATCGACCTGCAACAGGACCATGGCTCTTGATTTCCAGTGGTGTTTTGTGGCAATCCTGCTGATTTTGCCACTTCTTTATGAACTAAGTAGTACTTTCAGATACTATGCAAAGATGTCATTATACGTCGTAATCGTGAATATCGCAGCTGTGTTTGTTATTATCCTGTCTCTGTGGCGCCCCTATGACGTTGAGAACTATCGGTGAGTGTGCGTGACGTTAAAACTCTCGTTGACAAAATGAAAACAGAACTTAATCTTGAATAAAAAAAAATGGCTTGTGCTATACCGTCTCTCCCGACTGACGCCACAAATCATGCGGAATTACCCATGGATGGCAAAACAATACGTGCATTCATGCCGTTCAGGAACTGCATTGAGTGAATCGTTGACATTTTGCTCCCGGACCTATATAGTATATATTCATAATATTGGTTCTGGGGCGAAATAAGAAAACAACTTGAAATGCCCTGCCAAACTGCGGGAGGTAACATTGTCTGTCTCTGTGCTTTTCTCTCTTCTTCTTGTCGTTCGCCTGTGTCATGATGGCAGATAATGCGTGTTACAGTGATTTGTTCGAGAAGCGCCATGCAAGCTCCATACCTCCGTCTTCAGCCCTCTAGGTTTTCTGTAGGGGTTGCCCCACCCTTAGCTCCTGGCCCATGTGTCCTACCCTGGGAGCACAGGGGGTATTGTTTCTCCGAGGATCCCACCACAGGCTGAGTTTCTCCACACCTAGCATGAGGGATTCTCAGTGGGGCGACCATCCCCAACCAAGTGCTAGAGGTTTTATCGCGCCCCTTGCCCGCGTGATGAACCTGTCATAGGATACATAGGGTATTTCATGGAGGAAACAGAACCACCTCTTGCCCCGCCCCTCTCCTGGTAGGATCACCGCCAGTTGGTCTGCGACTGCTTATTCGTCCAGGCAAGCCTAGCTTATTTCGCAGCTAGCCCCCATATTTGTGGGCTATTCCCCTATCCGCCACCTGGGGACGCACTTGGTTGGGGATGGTCGCCCCGTTGAGAATCCCTCACGCTAGGTGTGGAAAAACTCAGCCTGTCCAAGGTGCTTTTCTCTCTGTCTCTGTGCTTTTCTGTCTGTCATGAAAGGGACTGGGTGGCCGAGTGGTAACGCACTTGCGCTCGGAATCGAGAGGTTGCGTGTTCGACTCTGGGTCAGGCCGCTATTTTCTCCCCCCTTTCCTAACCTAGGTGGTGGGTTCAAGTGCTAGTCTTTCGGATGAGACGAAAAACCGAGGTCCCTTCGTGTACACTATATTGGGTGTGCACGTTAAAGATCCCACGATTGACAAAAGGGTCTTTCCTGGCAAAATTGTATAGGCATAGATAAAAATGTCCATCAAAATACCCGTGTGACTTGGAATAAAGGCCGTGAAAGGTAAAGTTTCGCCTAACAGGCTTGAGGTTTGCTGGTCGATGTGAATGCGTTATATATTGTGTGTAAAAAATGTTTGTTTGTCTGTCTGTCTGTAAAAAATTCCATTTCACACGGCAGAAATTAGTATGTAAAGCGCGGAGAGCACAGTTAATTGTCGTTCGCGCTATATAAGCTCACCATAATAAATAATAATGTCTCTGTCACCACATCAACATTTCTCTGGGGAGATATAATACAGTTGTCTTATGTGTGCATGTCTGCTTCTCTTCTGTTCTATTATTGTGTGCATGCACCCAGAAGCATTATTTGTCAATGAGCATGTATATGTTGTTCCCAATTCACAGAATTGTCGAATTTGCAGAATCGGCAACATTTTTGCCCATTTCGCGTTATCGGCTAAACGTTGCCCATTTAGCGTTTTGCTGAAATTGCATAAATTAAGACTTCTAAGACTTGCCCATTTTGCGAAATCGGTAGCCACTACGTAACTTTTTGTGGATAACAAATTGATTTTACTTCACAGAATTATTACAGAAGCATGCACAGTCTACAGCAGGTAATCAGATACAAGCACATATATTAAGTAAAGGTCCCTTTTATTAAATTTTGTTGTTGTTGATGTTTTGCAGATATGTGGTGATGTTGATTCGTGAGGTGCGTCATCTGTTTGGCATTGAAATAGAGGTGCGGGGCGCAGAGCATCTGGACGAGGACGGGTCCTGTGTGGTTGTAGCCAACCATCAAACATCACTTGACTTTTTGGGTAACTATTAGGCCAAAAAAAAAAAAAGGTCTGTTTACGGTAACATAGGCCCAAAAAATAGGGTCGGTAGGTCAGGATTTTTTTTTTTTTTTTCTCCAAAAAACCATATTTTTACGTTATTTTTCAAAAAAAAACAAGATTTTTTTTTTTTTTTTTTTTTTCCCCAAATGCCCAAAAAAAGTCTAGGGTCGCGCGAAAAAAATAGGGTCGGTCGGGTTACCGTAAACAGACCTTTTTTTTTTTTTTGCCTTACATGCAGTAGCGCAAGAAAGAATAAGACGTCATAATTCATCATGACAATTTGATACACTGTAAATCACGTGCCGTCATTCCGTACTTTCATCATACGATCCTGAAGGAGGCAGTTTGTCGCTGCGAAAATATTGATGAAGAAAGTACTAATCTGGTTACTGTTGTGGGTTTTTTGTTTAAGTAGTTTTTTAATTCAGTGTGTTTGCTTCCCCAAATAACCCTTTTTTTTCATCTCGACCCTAGTAGAATGGGAAGAAGCTGGTAATGATTTGTTCAGCAAAGCTTTGTGCTGTCTTCAGCTAAAGTACCTTCAGTGTTGTTCCCAGACCTTGGTCTTCAAACATTGACACATACCTTTTTGATCTGACGCATCGGTCTGACCCATGGCCAGTCAACATTCCGATAGTTTTGACATGTAGGAAATCTTCTGACCATCAATATTCCTACCTAGCTAACAAAGCAAGGACATTTAAAACCTATACATATATTTCAATCTAAGTCCAACTTGCATGTTGCTAATATTCGCAACAAGAGACGAATGGGGGCGAATGGTTAGGAACATTTACGAATGTCTTGCGACCATGTCCCGATCATTACGAATTATTGGCGAATTCTATTCGCAAGGGAAATTCGGCACAGTGTAAGAGCAGGATTACAAACAATACGAATTGCATAATCGCTTTATTCGTAATATGTTTGCAAGCACTCGCAACACTCGCAACGTTCGTAATATGTCCGCAAGGCATTCGTTTATGGATTTGTATGCATTCGCAATGATCGGTAAGGCTTTAAATTTCCCTGTTCATTCGTTTGTTTTTTTGCCGAATACAACATGTTCATATTTGCAAGGATATTCGGCACAGTGTAAGACAGGCCTTTTAGTTATAATACATGTACCTGTGCAGGTATGATGGAGATATGGCCAAGTCGCTGTGCTGCTCTGGCAAAGCGCAGCCTTCAGTACATGTTGCCGTTTGGTCTGGCGGCAACGTTGACCGGCACAGTGTTCGTAGACCGTGGCAACAGGGAGCGTTCTGCTGGAACCATGAGTGACACTGCTGCTACCATCAAGCAAAAAAAGGTATCTTTTTCTTCTTTTTTTTTCTTTGCTTTTTCTCTTCTACTGCTGAGACCACAGACGATTGTTGATATGCAATCTGTGCTGCGAATTTGACTTGATGATAATGTTGACATGTGTTTGGTGCAAATCATGAAGGAATCTGAAGTTAAGTCAGAGAATGACTGCATGATTCTTAGAAGTTGGTGACAAAAAATCTCACCAGACGCCCTGAGAAGTTAAGTTTCTGAGTAGCACAATATCTTTGTGCTTGTTGCTTCATAAACTAAAAATTAATGTGCATAATAATGATAGCTGAAATGGATTTTGTTTCAGGTCAAAGTGTTTATTTTTCCGGAGGGGACAAGGAATCGTGATGGCAGCATGAAGCCTTTTAAAAAGGGGGCTTTTTATCTCGCCGTTCAAGCTCAGGTACTTGCAAACACATAGCCAGACAGATGGTTTTACAGTGGAGACACTCTATGAAGAACACTCCCCTTTTAAGGACTCTAGTTTTCCAGGTTTACTGTTAATAACGTCTGTAAATTTACCTCCAATTTTGAGACTTTTTTTGTTAAGCTTTTTTTTATTATTCTTTTTTAGATGTTTAGGGATCTAAAGAGGAGGGTTGACACACTATATTTATGCTGTGCTGTGTTGGCATGTACTGCTTGACTGACATAAATGTTGCCAGTCTTACTGCAATTCCACACAAATTACTGGAAAAAACAAACAAGCTGACACACACACACCTGTATATCACATACTAATTGATGTGTTTGTGTTTTTTGTGCAGGTTCCGATTCTGCCGGTCGTGTTCTCATCCTACAATGATTTCTACAACAAGAAGGAAAGGCGCTTTGAGACAGGTGTGGTAAATGTTTCACTACAAGTTCAATTTAAAATGAGAACAGCTCGGTTGGTAGAGCACTGGACTTTGTGATCGGAAGGTCGCGGGTTCGAACTCGGGCCGGGCCGGACACGGGTCGACTGTATGTGAAGACCCAGAGACGGAAGCCATATCCCACCCCCGTGTCACAGTGGCACGTAAAAGACCTCAGTCATTCTGCCATAAGTGCAGGTGGCTGATTACACCTAAACACACAGACACCTGGGTAGCACGACTCTGTTGCTGCTAGCTTTCCATTGGGAGGAAGCGACCCGAATTTTCCAGCAATGGGACAATAAAGTAATGAGAGAAAAAATGAAAAAAACAATAGCTTTTTTTCTTTACTTTTTGTGTGGAAAAGATCAGGATAATTAAATTCTGTGAATGTGGACAGAGTTCCACCCTAACTTAGCAGGTGATAAATGCACCTTCAGTTATAATACCCATCATGATTTGGTAGAGTCTGTTTTCCCAGGCTGAAACCTGTTTGAGTGTGTGAGTTTCTGAACGCAAGTACAAAAACATGAATGCACAAGTCAATAAGCCAGAATATGTGGTGTAGATGACAGAATCCTCCTTGTCCCAAAAGCTTGATTCGAAGGCTGAATGTGGAGATGTGTGTGACTAATGGATGTGTTTGTGTGCAGGCAAGCTGGTGATCACGTGCATGCCCAAGATTCTGACAACGGGTCTGACTGAGGAGGACGTACCGGCGCTCACCGATCGTGTCCGAGAACAGATGCTGCAGGTGTTCAACCAGATGTGCGCTGAAGTGCGACTCGCCAAGGGAACCAACGGATCACGCTAGCCTGTTCATTGAAGTGCGATCTGCCCAGGGCAACGATGGTTCATGCTAACTTTTCAACAAATGTTCTCTGACGACAGATCATGCTAACATGTCAACACTTGTTCACTGGGGTATGACAAGCCCAGGGCAATGGCAGATCATGCTATCTCATCAACATAATGTTCAAGGAAGTGTCAAAATCGACAGTTGATTGTGGCAAATGGTGCTGGCAGAAATGTGCCAGGAGAAGATGCTTAGATACCGTCTCCAACATATCTGATTGTCGGATTTGGGACAGCTGCAGGTGGTACAGTAAAACCATGACTGTGATTGAAACGGGAGCCGTTTTTACCATCGGTAGGACTAGGTGTGTTGAGCTCTAGGTAGCGTGGCTACTGCAGACCTTTAAGGCAGTCCGTAATTGAGCCCGAAGTCGACTTCACGAAGTCTTCTTGCCAAAATCTCAGTGCTAAAGCTCCCTGCGACCAGCTTTGCGAATTATACTTCGCGTAGTCGACTTTGCCCAGTTAAGGACGGACTTGACATCCACACTGTCTGTTGAAGCAAGGTGCTATGGGTTCTGTACTGAGCACCTGTCTACTGAGAACATTGTCTGCCTTTCTCAGACGCTTCGTGCTGCAGAAGCCGTTTCGGATCGTACCATCCCGGAAGGAAATCATCGGCTATCCAGGTTATAGGATTCGGAATAAGCCAAAATATTGTGGAGACCTGCAGGGTTGGCTGCTCATTATTTCAGCTGATTGCACTCTCTATTTATTGATGGCTGCAGACGATCCTGTCTGCACAGAGGCCTTAATCAAATGTTACATTTCTTGAAATAGGTGCATGCATAGTGGGCTGGTAAGATCAGATTTGAGTGAAAGATGTGTGCAGTATTTAAACAATCAAAACGCAGGTTACAAACAGTTTAGCACTGCCTCATGGGGTAGAAATAACACCGAGGTGCTTTGCAGTGCTAGATTTTGATACACAACTAATCATTTAATGGTCGTAACTTAGAAATGAAGTGTGCGCGAGGACTTTGTTCATGGTGATCTTTTACGAGTATACAAGTATATCTTGTACGAGTATATGAGTATATCTTATACGAGTATATATTGCGATCTTATATCTCGTACCTGTACTTGTAAGAGAGGAAAGCAGAGGCAAATAGTTTTTTCTAAGCAAGTAATTTTCATGATTTAGTCCCAAATAGTACATCATGTCAGATGTAGATCAATGTTGAACGGGTTGTCTAGGCCTCTCTTCGAATGACAGCCAAGCAGTTCATGACATGTATACATGTTAGACCTTTCCTAATATAAAGTTAAAATGAGTCATGTTGTGGGTGTAAGGAAATCTACCAAGCAGCATTTCAGTTTGTCTCGGAAAAAAATCAATAATAGGTGTACATCTGTGTTGCAAATGTAAAATACAGTGGTACCTGTGATGTGAGGCCCCTCTGATGAAAGGACACCTACCTATAAAGGACACCTACCAATAAAAGACACCTGCTGTGTCTCAGTCTATGCATTTGAAATGTACCTGTTATAAAAGGTCACCTGCCATGTAGCCATTGCATCTCGTCAGCTACCCCCCGCGGGTTAGGGGGAAGAATTTACCCGATGCTACCCATCATGTCGTAAGAGGCGACTAACGGATTCTGTTTCTCCTTTTACCCTTGTTAAGTGTTTCTTGTATAGAATATAGTCCATTTTTGTAAAGATTTTAGTCAAGCAGTATGTAAGAAATGTTAAGTCCTTTGTACTGGAAACTTGCATTCTCCCATTAAGGTAATATATTGTACTACGTTGCAAGCCCCTGGAGCAAATTTTTGATTAGTGCTTTTGTGAACAAGAAACAATTGACAAGTGGCTCTATCCCATCTCCCCCCTTTCCCCGTCGCGATATAACCCTCCTGGTTGAAAACGACGTTAAACACCAAATAAAGAAAGATCTCTTTAGCTCGCAATACCCTTTGGCTGTCCCAAGGGTGTCCTTTCATCACAGGTACGACTGTACTGCAAAAGGGAGATTTTTAAAGTCTGACAGTGACAGTTATATGTTTACAGTACTGAGTTTCTCTGGTATATATATTGCTGCCGTACATGCCAACCGGCATAACAGGCCGTAAGTAAGTCAGAAAGTCTGGTATTATATATATATAGACTATATATATATATGCTTTCTTGGGGTCACAGCAATGTTTTTTTTCTGGAGGTTACTTCTAATTAATTCAATTTATTCTAATTTATTTCTCTTTTTATCAAATTACAAATGGTAACTCTTACATGAGAGCCATGGATAAACGATCCACGCTTTCCAGTTTAAACAAGAACATACGGGATATGTAATTGTAATTCGCATGATTGCGTAAAGCCACAAGACGAGTCATAAAGCCAGTACATGAATTTTAACAATTAAATTAGGGAAAATGACAGTTTCAAAAGCAACATGAACACGCGCATACATAGGCACACATTTACACAAACCTACGCATATGAAGATATATATATATATGTCTAAAGGGTGTTGATTTTACAGCTAGACGTAAGTCCATTTCAAATGTCCGTTTTGAGTCTTGGCATCAGTTAATGTTGTGTTCCGTGAAAAAGTGTAAAACAGCTTGACTATATGACAGCTTTTTTCCCAATAATGTTCCCATTTATATCTTATTATTATACAAAAGGTACTCGTTATTTAGAGATCTGCATACATTATGCATGATTGTATTCATTTTAGTGCAGTTATTTAAGTAAATCATTTCAATATTTGGTGCTTTATGGTTGACAAGTTGTATTCAGTCACTCCTAGTGTTTCAAAGAGTGTTCGGGCTGTTTTTAATCTCATATTTTGCACTGCATAGTTCTTTCTAAATATCACCATTCAAAGTATGTTCCATTTAAAATCGTAACTCCACAGTGTTCATTCCAGGCTTTTTATGTTAATGCCTTGCTTTTTCCGTTTTCAATGAAAAAAAGTGCCAGAGAGAAATGAATGCCAGTACAAAAGAAGGAGAGAAAAAAAGTGACTACCGTATTTTTCGGGTTACAAGGCGCTACAGCGCATAAGGCGCACCCCTTTCTTTTAAACAAAAATTGTAATCCAGTCACCCATTGGGCGCAGGGGGCCGATAGGGCGCACCAAAATTGAAAAAGTATACCGGTAACAAACGGTCGAAGAATGAAAATAAGCCGCACATCAAAGGAAGAATACAGAGTGGAAATATGTGTGCTCTGTGTGTGCGGCGAGATCAAAGGCAGGTCCATTGTGATAGCTGGGTTGCCTTGTTTATAGACACTGACCTTCTTCCCAGGGGTCAATGACCCAGTTTTAGCTATGAGAAGTGGTTCCCCTGTCATATCTGAGAGAGGAAACACTTCCTGCACCGGGGTCAGTGACCGAGTTTAACCAATGGGGCGGTCTCTTTGATGTCTTGAGAGGAAACTTGGTCAGGGTAGTACCTAGTAGCTGAAACATGCATTATCACAAGTTGTTTGACTGGTACTCAGGCGGTCTCTTTGATTTTTTTCGTATTTCATACACGGATTAGGCGCTTCCTTATACAAGGCGCAGGGGTCAAACTCGAGGAAAAAAGTCGCGCCTTATGACCCGGAAAATACGGTAGTAAAGAAAGTTTGGCTGCAACTTTTCTCTGGTTTTTTTTTCTAGGGCACTTGCCTTGTACCAACCTTTCGGTAATGTAACCAACTATTTATTGTGATGTGTGAGGCAATGTTACCATTCTTGTAAAACATCCGAAGAATAAGGCAGTAGCTTAAATGTCCCTAAAAGAAAAGCAAAGAGTGATGTTAAGAGTTTCTCCTCGTTGAGATAATAACGTGTCTAAGAGAAGACTTCACTCATGAGCCCTGCAATGTCTGTATTCCTGCTTTGTCTAAACAGGTAGGGGGAGCTCAAATGAAGAAGAAAAACAACAAAGGGGACATTCAGAATAGACTTCACTCATGTTCACCGCAACTTTTGGGAACTTTTGTTGATAAACAGGTGTTTATGAGTGGTTTTCTGTTGTACTTTTCTGTATTAAAGTACATGTACTTAATAATGATAGTCTATGCAACTATTGAACTAATGGCATCACTTTTCCACTGAGATCTGTTTACTGTGCTCACTGACTCCCACTTCAGGCTGAACTTCTTAAAGTTCAAGGGGGTATTAGTGTCGATACATGTAGCACATTGTAAAACAGTTGAAAAGAAATGGAAAACAAGTCTTGGGATGCATAAATATAACAATAATTTTGACCACGGCAGTGACAGTTTTTGCAGAAATGGCCACATTTTCTCTCAGTGTTTTGTTTGTCAGGGTTTCTTCTCCGCTATCAACCATCCTGTGCTCCCGCAGTGGGGCACTGCGGTTATGAAATTAAAAGGCCCTCCTGTTTTTGGAACCGCAGGAGCTTTCTAGTTTGCTGTTAGGTAGATTTTTGGTTCCTCTTTCCTGTCATGCTCTCTTTTTCTTCATGAATTCTTTTCTTTTTTCTGCCTTCTTGCTCATTCACCTGTATTTTTTCCAAAAATCTCTTCTCTTGCCGCTTGTCTCGCGATTCATGTATAGTTTAATCTGTTAGTGTTCTGATGTAAGTCCAGCAGTAGATAGGTTAAGCCTATTTTAACATACTGGAAACTGGTAATCTTCCAGTAGGTATTAATTTAGTTTTACTAAAGCCTGCTGGGACACAAGTAATGGGTTAGTGCATTTGTAAACAGGAATCGCTTGACAAGTGGCCCTCTTCATCCCCCCCCTTCCTCGTCCTGATATGGCTCTGCGTAGTCGGCTGGACGTTAAGCAACAAATAAACAAACAAACAAACAAACAAACAAATTCTCCGCTGTCAACCATCCTGTGCATTCTTGCACTGCATGTGCTGCACGAAAGATAGTAGACAGTTGTGGGTATAATGTGAGTGACAAGGCTTGACCTAGTATATGAGAGGGAGAGGCTTACAAAATGAGGCAAGGGGTACAGGGCATTGCCCCCCAGATGCAGTTGACATTTTATTTGGCATTTCTTCTTCTGGTCGATCACTCAGATGGAAACGATCACTCAGATGGAAACGCCGGTTGCCGTGCGCTGTAGGTCGTCCAGACTGCCATAGAGCTTCCCTTGCACCGTGGTCGCCTTGGCATATGAAAAGGGTATTTTGTGTGTCCTTGAGAAAAAAATGTTCATTCATCTTCCAGGACCTCCCCCCCCCCCCCCCCCCCCCCACCCCCACCCCTCCCTTGATCCATCCTATATTTGATGGTCACTGTGATTGTTCACCGATTACTACTGCCAAGGTCTCTCTTAGTCTCTGTTCAGATATATATTATATACAGTCTCTCTCCTTCTCAAGATTGATATCAATGAACATGAACTGTAGCAGGCAAGGCTGGTAACTCACCGTCACCAGTGGGAAACACGTTGCAGAGTGCATGTTACCCTGTCACAATGTGTTTGCTGTCTGTGGCCATTTTATATGTTTAGCAGCTCTTGTTGTTCAGTGGCACCTCTCTTTTGAGACTATCCAGGGATGGCCAAATCGTCCGCCAAAATATCGGCCGGGCTAGTAGAAATCGCCTGGCAGCTTATACGGCTGGCCAGTGAACATTCTGGTCAAATGCAAAACTTTTGGTTGTACTATTGAGTTTTTCAAGCCATATAAACACTGCATATGCATGAACTTCTGTCATCTGCAAAATCATCGCCATGTTCTAGTGAAACAAAACAAAAACCAGGCTCCTGTGCATGTCACCGCTGTTTTAGTTGTGTAAAGAAATCTAACACTCATAATCTGTTGTGTAGTATGTACCGGGTCAGCGACATTTCTTGCGGGCTTGTTACTTTCTTACCCCCCGCGGGTTAGGGGGAAGAATTTACCCGATGCTCCCCAGCATGTCGTAAGAGGCGACTAACGGATTCTGTTTCTCTTTTTACCCTTGTTAAGTGTTTCTTGTATAGAATATAGTCAATGTTTGTAAAGATTTTAGTCAAGCAGTATGTAAGAAATGTTAAGTCCTTTGTACTGGAAACTTGCATTCTCCCAGTAAGGTCATATATTGTACTACGTTGCAAGCCCCTGGAGCAAATTTTTGATTAGTGCTTATGTGAACATGAAACAATTGACAAGTGGCTCTATCCCATCTCCTCCCTTTCCCCGTCGCGATATAACCCTTCGTGGTTGAAAACGACGTTAAACACCAAATAAAGAAAGAAAGAAAAGAAAAGTTACTTTCTTGAAGTTACTCGCCCGGCTGGCAAATTATAAAAGTTTGAGATTTGGCTATTCCGGCTCTCCATTATAAAACTCCTTCTACTGTAACTGTAAGACCATATTTTCTCTTTATTATTTATAGTGTTACTAAATTTACCTCCATTTTAAGACTCCCTCTTTTTAAACCTAAATGTCTCAGATTTGTAGGTCTTGAAAGGGAGGTACCACTGCATAACTTTCATTTTGTTGTAATATATTTGTTTGTGGTTACAATGGATTCCCTCCCTTTAAAGATCTTAGAAAATGAGTGTCATAAAATTGTGGGAGTCTTAAAAGGGTGGGTCCATTGAATTTGGAATGGAAAGTCTTTTCTGCAGTCTGTGTTACATTGTTGTAGTAGGTGGTACATTAGAATTGCATTCTCAGTTTTGCTTACTACATGAAAATGTTTTAATGAAGTGCTGGTAATGGTATTGTGTTTCTTTGAAGATAATCAGTTTAACTGTTGTTTTGAGTGTTAAAATCATTTGTTTGTATGCCTTCTTGGGATGTGAAATCCATGATCACTCCTTGTTTTTCAGAGGGTCCACACACACAAATTCATACAATTTTGGGGGCTGTAACTTAAAGCACATAAGCAGTCTTGATAAATATATTTGCAGAATAAGAGTGAAAAAATTCAACCAGGCTTGCATACATGTCTGGAGATCTGGAAGAGATCTTCAAATCCTAGAAATGTGGGAAGTTTAATTCCTCGAGCTTTATAAACATCCAACAAAAAAGCTCTATAGCTTTATAAACGTCTGAGAAGTATTCCGATTTAATTAATGGGCATTTGCATTTTGTGTAGTCTTCACTGTGTTGACTGTACTCTCCATGTTACTAAGCAGAATCTATCCCATCCCCCCCCTTTCCCTGTCGCGATATAACCTTCGTGGTTGTAAACGACGTTAAACTCCCGCAGTGGGGCACTGCGGTTATGAAATTAAAGGCCCCTCCTGTTTTTGGAACCGCAGGAGCTTTCTAGTTTGCTGTTAGGTAGATTTTTGGTTCCTCTTTCCTGTCATGCTCTCTTTTTCTTCATGAATTCTTTTCTTTTTTCTGCCTTCTTGCTCATTCACCTGTATTTTTTCCAAAAATCTCTTCTCTTGCCGCTTGTCTCGCGATTCATGTATAGTTTAATCTGTTGGTGTTCTGATGTAAGTCCAGCAGTAGATAGGTTAAGCCTATTTTAACATACTGGAAACTGGTAATCTTCCAGTAGGTATTAATTTAGTTTTACTAAAGCCTGCTGGGACACAAGTAATGGGTTAGTGCATTTGTAAACAGGAATCGCTTGACAAGTGGCCCCCTTCATCCCCCCCTTCCTCGTCCTGATATGGCTCTGCGTAGTCGGCTGGACGTTAAGCAACAAATAAACAAACAAACAAACAAACGACGTTAAACACCAAATAGAGAAATAAAGTAAAGACCTTCATAGATCATATGTGTGCACTTTCTGCTCTAATTCTTAAAACATTGACCCTTTGTCTTCTTTGGTCAATGTGTTATTTTACTTCACCTTATCTGATGTGTGTTGATGTTTGTTAAAAAAACAAATCCCATAGACATAACCCCACCACTTACTTTTTTTTCCCAATCCAACTATGATTGTATTAATATGCATACCTGTATATATATGGAATAAGTGATAGTCAGAAATGGCTATGAATGTGATTTGCAATTTCATGCATACGTGCTTGTAAATCAGATGCGTTATATGAATGTGTTTTTGCTATTTCATGCATATGTGATCGTAAATCAGGTACATGTATGTTTAAGAATGAGATTTGTTGTTTCATGCCCATGAACGCAGTTAGTTTTGTTTATGAATGTGATTTGCCATGTCATGCATACATGCTTGTAAATATGATTTGCCAGTTTGAATTTGCTGCTAGTCATTGATTTCATGTGTGTTTGTCAGGGCCAAGTTTGTACATATATGTTAAACATATGTGGTAGCCACCAGAGCTAAAAATTACACCAGCTTGCCATACAAAACTTTGTCCGAGTTTATTGCACAAGTGTCTTCTCACTGGATGTGTGAATGCATTGTGTGTTTGAGTGTGTGTGTGTGTTAGCATTTGTATGTTAGCATGTGTGTGTGTGAGCTTGCAAGTGTAGACGTTTACATACAATCATGTGTGTATGTCTATGGGTAAAACTAAAAGATCAGTTTAGACAATTTTAATCATAATTGTAATTCTTTTAGGTGTGTGTGTGTGTGTGTTTGCTTGCAAGTGTGGATGTTCACATGTGCGTATGTCTATCGGTAAAAGATCAGTTTCAACAATTCTTATTATAATTGTAATCCTTTTAGATTTGGCCTTGACCAACTCACTGCCAGCACATGTGTATGAACATAGAAACACACACACACACAAACACACACGCACGCACACATGTTTAATGACAAAAAGAAGCCCGTGTCAGGCTCATGGTCAGTTGTTGTGCTGGTGTCTGTCGCACTGGTCAGATATTGCGTTACTGACTCTCATGTTAAGACTGACTCACAATTTGAGTTTACTGTTCTCTCACACCATTTGGCTTACATCGGGACAGGTATTTAATGTAATACGCTAAGGCTATGGTCACGGTGTAATATTTTGTCACGGCTGTCTTCTTCCACATGCCAGTATTATGCTTGTCTCGTCAAAGTATCGAGATAGGTCATGATGATAAGAGACCACTCATGCATGTGTACCTGTTCAGTTTGCAAACCCTGAGACTTTCGCTGTGAGTTTGGGATCTTTACCGTGCACATGAGGGTGTCAGTTTCGGACGCTTATTAGAGTCTGCACAAAGTTGACTCCAAAAAAATCTCTCACCTCACCTGGGATTCAAACATGCGCACCATAGCAACCAACTGGTTATGAAGCCAGCGAGTGAGAATCTCTTCCTCTTCTTCTTCGTTCATGGGCTGAAACTCCCACGTTCACTCATGATTTTGCACGAGTGGGTTTTTAAGTGTATGACCGTTTTTACCCCGCCATTCAGGCAGCCATACCCTGCTTTCGGGGGAAGCATTGGTGTTTTCGTGTTTCTATAACCCATCAAACTCTGACATGGATTACAGGATCTTTTCTGTGCACACTTGGTCTTGTGCTTGCGTGTACGTACACACGAAGTGGGGAGTAAGGCACTAGCAGGTCTGCACGTAAGTTGACCTGGGAGATCGGGAAAATCTCCACCCTTTACCCATTAGGCGGCCGCGACCGGGATTTGAACTCACGACCTTCCGCATAGGAGGCTGATGTCCCATCCACTAGGCCATTGCACCTGTCACGTGGGAATAAATCGCACATTGTGTGCAAAGAGAAAGAGAAACTGTGAGGTTCGAATTAAGTCACGCATGCCCGTGTCGGACTCCAGTTCAGCTGCCTGCCCTCTTGGCCAGGTGAGAAAACACAATGGAGGGGAGACCGACACCCAATACCTTCACCTATGACGGGGTTCATATTGATCACCTTCTTCTTGTATAGGTTTAGCTTGTTGACAATTATTCTAAAAAAAAATAATAATAAAAAGAAAATAATAAATACATAATAAAAGATAAACAAACACTGTTATTCTCTTCCTTGTACCTCCCCCAGGTGAACATCATTCAGGACTGGTTGTAGTGACTGCTACATTTGCTGCATGAAATCTAAACCCTCTGGGGTAAATATTTAGCCAGCAGGTCGTACATGCTAGGGGTCCCCGGACTGAGGTGCACGAACCGGAAGTGGGTGCCACCCAAACGGGAGAGAGCAAACCGCGGGTTCTGATTCGTTGAAATCACAACACATCTCAGTTTCAACCAATCCAACACCGCGGGTGGCACCATGTTTGGGTGGTAACTTTCTCGTGCACCCGAACCCTGGTGCCATGATCCAACTGGGTGGTAACAAGCCACAGGGTATGACTGGTGCCATCCAACTGGGCGGTAACAAGCCACAGGGTATGACTGGTGCCATGATCCAACTGGGTGGTAACAAGCCACAGGGTATGACTGGTGCCATCCAACTTGGTGGTAACAAGCCACAGGGTATGACTGGTGCCATCCAACTGGGTGGTAACAAGCCACAGGGTATGACTGGTGCCATCCAACTGGGTGGTAACAATTAAGCCACAGGGTATGACTGGTGCCATCCAACTGGGCGGTAACAAGCCACAGGGTATGACTGGTGCCATCCAACTGGGTGGTAACAAGCCACAGGGTATGACTGGTGCCATCCAACTGGGTGGTAACAAGCCACAGGGTATGACTGGTGCCATCCAACTGGGTGGTAACAAGGCACAGGGTATGACTGGTGCCATCCAACTTGGTGGTAACAAGCCACAGGGTATGACTGGTGCCATCCAACTGGGTGGTAACAAGCCACAGGGTATGACTGGTGCCATCCAACTGGGTGGTAACAATTAAGCCACAGGGTATGACTGGTGCCATCCAACTGGGTGGTAACAAGCCACAGGGTATGACTGGTGCCATCCAACTAGTGGGTGGTAACAAGCCACAGGGTATGACTGGTGCCATCCAACTGGGTGGTAACAAGCCACAGGGTATGACTGGTGCCTTCCAACTGGGTGGTAACAAGCCACAGGGTATGACTGGTGCCATCCAACTGGGTGGTAACAAGCCACAGGGTATGACTGGTGCCTTCCAACTGGGTGGTAACAAGCCACAGGGTATGACTGTTTGACATCGCAACAAATCTCAAGTTCAACCAATAGGAAGGTTTCCGCCAGTTATCTCTCTAAGGTTTTGGGTGCTTAGAGAGTACCGTGCCCCTTGCGGGGGCATAAAACATCGAAGTCACAAACAGGGTCAAGGGGAAGGTCGGCTGGGCGGACAGGAGTATGACGGCTTACTAGTGCCAAAACCTGGTGTTACCCATTATCACGTGATAATTACTAATTAACGCTGTCAGTTACTGTTTTCATATGTTAGTTACTAATTTTCACGGGAAAATTACTAATTTTTAGTTTTGGCACTAGCAATCCGTCAGGAAGTGAGCCAAAACTAAAAATTAGTAATTAACAGGTGAAAGTTAGTAATTTTTCCAGGAAAATTAGTAATTAACACGTGAAAATGGTAATTACAATTATGAGGTTTTGGCACTAGTAAGCCGCCGTCATACAGGAGACTACATTAATAGGAAGGTTTCCGCCAGTTATCTCTCTTTGAGGTTTTGGGTGCTTAGAGAGTACCGTGCCCCTTGCGGGGGCATAAAACATCGAGGTCACAAGCAGGGTCAAGGGGAAGGTCGCTGGGCGAACAGGAGACTATTCGGCCAAGCGGCTGCGTACGACTTATTTGGGTGGCACCCAGTTTCGCTTCGTGCAGCTCAGCCCTGGTATCGAATTCATGCACCAGGAAGGGACGGTCAGAAGTTGTGTGTTCACTGTTTATACCATAATTATGTTACATAACAATAATAATAACAACACTTTATTGTCCATTATAATGAAAACATTAAAACGGTCAATTTTCTTCGACAGGTCTAAACTGCTTGTCAACGATTATGAAATACACATCGAAATAAAACTTACAAGAACATTCAAAAGAAGCACATAAAACACATATGGTTATTGTATTGACGTGAACTTTGACATCCTTAAAGGTACCATCCTGCTCATGTAAGCCGTCATGTTCACCACAACAGATCTGCTCAGGATTTTATAAATGGTATCTCCTCCGAAAGCGGCGTATGGCTGCCTAAATAGCAGGGTAAAAACGGTCATACACGTAAAAATACACTCGTGCAAAAACTGACACGAGTGTACGTGGGAGTTTCAGTCCATGAATGCAGAAGAAGAAGAATAAATGGGATCAGAAAATTATTTCACGTGGACACATACCAAAAACAAGTCGCGTAAGGCGAAAATACAATATTTAGTCAAGTAGCTGTCGAACTCACAGAATGAAACTGAACGCAATGCAACGCAGCAAGACCGTATACTCGTAGTCCACCGCTCACGGCATAGGCAGTGAAATTGACAAGAAGAACGGGGTAGTAGTTGCGCTAAGAAGGATAGCACGCTTTTCTGTACCTCTCTTTGTTTTAACTTTCTGAGCGTGATTTTAATCCAAACATATCATATCTATATGTTTTTGGAATCAGGAACCGACAAGGAATAAGATGAAAGTGTTTTTAAATTGATTTGGACAATTTAATTTTGATAATAATTTTTATATATTTAATTTTCAGAGCTTGTTTTTAATCCGAATATAACATATTTATATGTTTTCGGAATCAGCAAATGATGGAGAATAAGATAAACGTAAATTTTGATCGTTTTATAAATTTTTATTTTTTTTTACAATTTTCAGATTTTTAATGACCAAAGTCATTAATTAATTTTTAAGCCACCAAGCTGAAATGCAATACCGAAGTCCGGGCTTCGTCGAAGATTACTTGACCAAAATTTCAACCAATTTGGTTGAAAAATGAGGGCGTGACAGTGTCGCCTCAACTTTCACGAAAAGCCGGATATGACGTCATCAAAGACATTTATCAAAAAAATGAAAAAAACGTATGGGGATTTCATACCCAGGAACTCTCATGTCAAATTTCATAAAGATCGGTCCAGTAGTTTAGTCGGAATCGCTCTACACACACACACACACACACACACACACACACACGCACAGACAGACAGACAGACACACACATACACCACGACCCTCGTTTCGATTCCCCCTCGATGTTAAAATATTTAGTCAAAACTTGACTAAATATAATGAATATTGTGGCGACATTATTTGAGTTTCTTGCTGAATTCATTTAGCGTGTCACTTACAAAGTTAATTCAACGCAAACACACACTCCTTACAAAAAGCAGCCAGGCCGTGGATTTCTGGTATGTGTTTTAATGGAAGGATGCCAGTATCCCGCGGAAAAGCCTGATTATTTATATGTGGTGTTGAGCACAATCGCTCACATCAGAAGGAATGTATCTTTAATTTATAATCGGGGGGTGGGGGCAGTGCTGGATCTATAGGGGGGTTCCTGGGTTCTGGAACACCCCCCCCCCCCTCCCCATTACTCGGCAAATATACCTTTTTTCCCTCTTTTTTAGAGACCCAAAATACTCCTTTTAAATGGTTAATTTCAACAGCATCTGGGGGGCAGATCCCCCGGACCCCCCCCCCCCCCCCCCACCCGCTTTGGGGTGATGGTGATGAAGTGTTGGTGTGTAACTGGAGTACTTACCTTTGTGTGTTTGCACGTGCCCGTGCGTGAGCCAATAACACAACCAGATGGTATGACGTCATAAGGTAGACGTGGTTAACAGTAACAATGACGTTATTATTGATTTTTATTTTACATCCTGATAGGCCTCTGAGGTGACCTATTTGGGACTTTCACATGTGACGTGGCTGGACAGAGCAGTCATCCTTTATAAACCCTTTTCGTGCGCAGTGTTATGAGAGCTCCTCTCCAACGTTGCATTCGGCCTGAGAAGATGCAGGACCTAGATGATGAAGATGAACCCAAGACTGTCTGCAAATACCACCGGGGAAAAGAATACAGCTCGTTCCATGCAACGAGCTCCCAATCGATGAAGGTATACGTATAGCTGTCTGAGTATAATCGCTATTTACCGCGGTGAATTAATGAAACAATCGAATGTCTGGGTTGCTTTTTATATTTAGTCAAGTTTTGACTAAATATTTTAACATCGAGGGGGAATCGAAACGAGGGTCGTGGTGTATGTGTGTGTGTATGTGTGTGTGTATGTGTGTGTGTGTGTGTGTGCGTGTAGAGCGATTCAGATCAAACTACTGGACCGATCTTTATGAAATTTGACATGAGAGTTCCTGGGATTGATATCCCCATACGTTTTTTTCATTTTTTTGATAAATGTCTTTGATGACGTCATATCCGGCTTTTCGTGAAAGTTGAGGCGGCACTGTCACGCCCTCATTTTTCAACCAAATTGGTTGAAATTTTGGTCAAGTAATCTTCGACGAAGCCCGGGGTTCGGTATTGCATTTCAGCTTGGTGGCTTAAAAATTAATTAATGACTTTGGTCATTAAAAATCGGAAAATTGTAAAAAAAAATAAAAATTTATAAAACGATCCAAATTTACGTTTATCTTATTCTCCATCATTTGCTGATTCCAAAAACATATAAATATGTTATATTCGGATTAAAAACAAGCTCTGAAAATTAAATATATAAAAATTATTATCAAAATTAAATTGTCCAAATCAATTTAAAAACACTTTCATCTTATTCCTTGTCGGTTCCTGATTCCAAAAACATATAGATATGATATGTTTGGATTAAAAACACGCTCAGAAAGTTAAAACAAAGAGAGGTACAGAAAAGCGTGCTATCCTTCTTAGCGCAACTACTACCCCGTTCTTCTTGTCAATTTCACTGCCTTTGCCGTGAGCGGTGGACTGACGATGCTACGAGTATACGGTCTTGCTGAAAAATGGCAGCTACTTGACTAAATATTGTATTTTCGCCTTACGCGACTTGTTACATTTAGTCAAGTTTTGACTAAATGTTTTAACATAGAGGGGGAATCGAGACGAGGGTCGTGGTGTATGTGTGTGTGTCTGTCTGTCTGTGCGTGTGTGTGTGTGTAGAGCGATTCAGACCAAACTACTGGACCGATCTTTATGAAATTTGACATGAGAGTTCCTGGGAATGATATCCCCGGAAGTTTTTTTCATGTTTTCGATAAATACTTTTGATGACGTCATATCCGGCTTTTTGTAAAAGTTGAGGCGGCACTGTCACACCCTCATTTTTCAATCAAATTGATTAAAATTTGTGTAATGCAATCTTCGACAAAGGCCGGACTTTGGTATTGCATTTCAGCTTGGTGGCTTAAAAATTGATTAATGACTTTGGTCATTAAAAATCTGAAAATTGTGATAATTTCATTTTTATATATAAAACAATCCAAATTTACGTTCATCTGATTCTACATCATTTCGTGATTCCAAAAACATAAATATGTTATATTTGGATTAAAAAAAAAGCTCTGAAAATTAAAAATATAAAAATTATGATCAAAATTAAATTTCCGAAATCGATTTAAAAACAATTTCATCTTATTCCTTGTCAAGTCAAGTCAAGTCAATATTTATTTCAAAAACCCCTAGGGTTACATGAATAAAATAAAAATTGCAATAAACACGACAAAAAAGATATGTATTAATGAGACACAACACTTCTAATTAACCGAAAATGAATCAAGCTTAATTCATAACAAAATAATTGTAATTGTCGGTTCCTGATTCCAAAAACATATAGATATGATATGTTTGGATTAAAAGCACGCTCAGAAAGTTAAAACGAAGAGAGGTACAGAAAAGCGTGACCACAGCGAAACCACTACCGCGCTGAACAGGCTCGTCAGTTTCACTCCGTTTTGCACAAGCGGCGGACTACGGTCATTGTGAAAAAATGCAGTGCATTCAGTTTCATTCTGTGAGTTCCACAGCTTGACTAAATGTAGTAATTTCGTCTTACGCGACTTGTTCTTTTTCTTATCAATATGGGTGGATTGTTTTTATGACAAAAGGTTCACAGACATATTATATTATATATAGAGTGTGTTTGTCCCCAGATTCGACAAAAGACACCGCAATCTGCAATGTGCATGTATTCTCATTATTATTATTTTGATGCTGTTGAAAATAAAAGAAATATTAAAAGAATAGAAATACAGAGACAAAGAAACATCTCATGGGTTATTGTATTTAATTGTCTTTCTTTCTTTTTCATGTGTGGATCGAGATGCACCTTATAGCTAGGTCAACTGCATCATCGATTTATTTAGTTATTTGTTTATTTATTTATTTATCAATTGATTAATTGATTTTTGGCTCACGTAAGTGTAGCCTATGCGATGGTAAACTTTGTCTGTCTGTGCGTGCGTGCGTGCGTATGTATGTATGTGTGTATGTCTGTGGTAGAAACTTTAACATTTTTGGCTAAACACCGAAATACTCATTTCACGTGGTTAATTTTCAAGCACCATCTTCAAATTATTGAAGCAATGATCAACATTGTGTCGGCATGTGTGTAGTTAAAGCGTGTATCCAAAGAAAACGGGTGGTGGGGGGTTTTGAAGGGGTACAAGCAGTTGACTGGTTTGTGTCGTGTTTGGAATGCAGACGGCAGGTCAGGTGTCAAGATCAGGTCAGGATTGTGGTCCAGTTCTCACCTCGCCGATTCGCCGGGGAAGACGATTTCATGTTGTTCGGTTTCTAAGCTCCAGAAAAGTAAATAAAGAAGATACCAAAGGGAGATTTCCTACAATTTGATCTGCACAGCGTGTTTCCAATGTCCACGCGAGGAAGAGCTGTCGAAAGCGCGGCAGTCAGTGTCGATCTTGCAGCCGTATCCCGGTAAGTTCAGAGACAGATCTAGTGTCTCCCACTCTGATAACGTGTCACCTACTGTTAATCCGTTTTGTTTTAATTTCTTTTTATTTCAGCAGACACGGATGTCAAACACAGTGCTAGGCAGTCACCTCTAGTGAAATGAGTTGATCTAAAGTGCCTGTAATGTTTGGATGTCTTTGCTCGTGGTTCGATTTATGTGAATTTCAAGACTTGCAGTAGAGTCTCAAGATAAGTTTACTCTGCCCGAAAAAAACTGTCCACCATTTACTTGAACATGCAGATATAAGGAAACGGAATGAATCTGTTCTCAAAGTCAAAATGATCACGATTTTTTCCTCAGATTCAAAACATGCACTGTCATGGTTTTGTCTGTACAATTTAGTAAGTCTTAAGTACTTTTCAACAACTTCCTTGAACGTGAAAGACAGTTTTTGAATGCTAGATCTGTATCGCGTTTCATTCCAGACTCGATCTTCTCTTTGATTGTAGATCTACTGTTTGCTGTTTACGCACTATCATATGATTCGCTATGTAAGGTTTGGTAAGCTTACCTTGCAACAGCTTTCTTGTCTTTGTTGGCATTTCTGGCTGTGTTGACCGTCAGAATTATTTTAAGAACCAGGCTGCTGCAGTCGACATGTTTCGCCGTCAGAATTATTTTAAGAACCAGGCTGCTGCAGTCGACATGTTTCGCATATTGTAGGGTTACCATGCTGCATAGGTAAAGTGGCTTGTATAACCTGACTATTCTGTTTCAAAACACTGTTTATATTTGTGTAGGTTGTAGTCATCATAACTAATCGCATTTTGCCATTTGTTTCAGAAAGGAGGTTAACCTACAACAAGATCGACGCTATGTCAGATATATGCCTCAGCCACATGAAGACTTCCGAATTTAGATCTACTCGGCATGGTGACAAGTCTTGATGAAAAGTATAGGACTGAGGACAGCAGTGGAAAAAGTGCCCACATGGCAGGTACCTAACCTATTACCCTAGTCATTTTATCTGTTTGCCTTCTTTTGAAAATTATACATGGAGTTGATATGATGCGTTAGTTTTAACTGTGTGTGTGTGTGTGTGCGTGCGTGTGTGTGTGTGTGTGTGTGTGTGTGTGTGTGTGTGTGTGTGTGTGTGTGTGTGTGTGTGTGTTTGTTGTGTGTGTGTGACGGAGTGAGTGAGTTTGTGTTATGTTACTGTTTGTTGATTTCTTACGGGAGCCTTGAAGGCTTCGCCTCTTGTTTAATTTATATTCATTTTTTCTTTTTTTTTATTAACTATTTAATGTATTTATGTGATTATTCATTCATTTATTTATTCATGATGGTGATTTATGTGGTTATGTTTCTATTCATTTATTGACTTGTTTGTTTATGAATGTATTCATTTGTTTACTTAGTTTTTCTCATATTTGTATTAATGGATTTATTTGCCTTTTGCTGTGTCTTGACTTATATTTTTTCATTGCAGATTGGACGCTCCGATATGTCATCTTATCACAGCGCACTCAATCATGGCCAGAACGCAATATTATTCATCGCTTACACGTCAGACTCCTGTGTTTTTGACAAAACGCCTTCGAATTCATCACTTACACACAGACTCATGTGCTTTTCTCTCTGTGATGCAAACATGTGCGATCTGAATCATGCATGTGTAGGCCCTACATGTCAAGTTTGTGTTATCACTTCTGTTCACTCATTTTCAGTCAGCGTCTGTGTCAGTCAGTGTGTTTTATTGCTCTAGTGTTTTTGCCCACCTTTTTTCAGCACTTGTCACTACCGAAGACAAAAATCTTTACTCCTATTTGTGATTATGTCAAAAAACAAGAAAGGTTTGTTGTTGTTGTTGTTGTTGTTGTTGTTGTTGTTGTTGTTGTTGTTGTTGTTGTTGTATTTTCATTCGCTTGCGGCTTCGTGGCAGGCGGAAGAAAAATTCAGCCATATAAGTTTTCGTTATTGTTTGTCTGTGCACTTAAAAAGACCGTTGGGTCAATATATCTGTAAATGTGTTGTTTTGTTGTCAATAACAAACGTTCCAACAACCTACCTTTCTTTTTTTTTTTATTCTGAATTTTGGAACGTTGGCAGTCTCTTTGTTTTTGGATGTTGTTGTGATTATGTCAGATAGATTTCAGTAGTGCAATGCCAATATGAACTCAGTTATTGCATTTGATCCATATAATATTATCATGTGTCTCAATAGATAATGCGCGTTCTTCTAGCTTCTTTCTTTAAAAGACCGGCACGGTTGGCCTAGTGGTAAGGCGTCCGCCCCGTGATCGGGAGGTCGTGGGTTCGAACCCCGGCCGGGTCATACCTAAGACTTTAAAATTGGCAATCTAGTGGCTGCTCCGCCTGGCGTCTGGCATTATGGGGTTAGTGCTAGGACTGGTTGGTCCGGTGTCAGAATAATGTGACTGGGTGAGACATGAAGCCTGTGCTGCGACTTGTGTGTGGCGCACGTTATATGTCAAAGCAGCACCGCCCTGATATGGCCCTTCGTGGTCGGCTGGGTGTTAAGCAAACAAACAAACAAACAAACAAACAAAAATTTCTTTAAAAAGAAGACAAGAAAGAAAAATGTCGAATCACTATTAATCCTTATCGTTTGTGTGTGTCGCTTCCTCATTTACTACTTTTGATTGTCTCGAGCTATCATTAAAGTCTTGTTTTATATCAAATAACCCAAGGGAAGTTATTGCTCTTTATACATGTATACGACATGTGTAATAGAGTAAGCGAGAATTGTACGGAATCTTTCTCCTGGCACCTGAGAGAATAACAAGCATTGAAATGAACAAGCTGTGTACGTAAGCGTTGGTTGGAGTGCCTTGGAGAATGATGAGCATAATTATGAGCTTGCGGCGATCATCCTTTTTTTGAGGATGAAAGTCGCTTGTTCATGTCAATGCCGCTTGTTATTCTCTCAGGTGCCAGGAGAAAGATTCCGTACAATTCTCGCTTACTCTATTACACATGTCGTATGCATAAAGAGCGATTACTTCCCTTTGGTTATTTGATATCTTAACAACTTGTTTTATAGTTCAGATCTAGAGCCCCTTTTTCACCCCATAGTTATTTTGTGACCATGTCCAGAAATCCGATATGAAGAAGTGAGCAGAAGCAGCCCAAGGCCGACAACTCTGCACCGGTTCACCATGACTGACGCCACCACCCCTCCCCCTCCTCCACCGCCAACAACGACAGCAACTAGACGCGTTGTGACCACCGCCAGACGACCAGCGACCACAGCTCGGGCGACCACCACCGTCAGACCCACAACGACCACAGCGCGGGCGACCACCACCGCCAGACGACCAGCGACCACAGCTCGGGCGACCACCACCGTCAGACCCACAACGACCACAGCGCGGGCGACCACCGCCGCCAGACGACCAGCGACCACTTCACAGCCACGCACCACCGAAACCACGACACGGCGCTCAGTCTGGAGCTACGGTGAGCATTAATTTGTTTCCTTGGTTTTAAAGGCTTCTACGACGGGCTTTTAATCGGGAGGTCGTGAGTTCGAATCCCGGCCGCGGCCGCCTGGTGGGTTAAGTGTGGAGATTTTTCCGATCTCCCAGGTCAGCTTATGTGCAGACCTGCTAGTGGCTTATTCCCCTTCGTGTGCACACGCAAGCACAAGACCAAGTGCGCACGGAAAAGATCCTGTAATCCATGTCAGAGTTCGGTGGGTTATAGAAACACGAAAATACCCAGCACTGCCTAAATGGCGAGGTAAAAACGGTCACTATACACGTAAAAATCCACTCGTGCAAATATACGAGTGTACGTGGGAGTTTCAGCCCACGAACGCAGAAGAAGAAGAAGAAGAAGAAGAAGAAGAAGAAGAAGAAGAAGAAGAAGAAAAAGGCTTCTACATGTCATCATCTCCACTTGGACGCATACTTAAAATCAACAGCCTTTCTGTGCAGAGTGTTTTCAGCAGTAAAACAACAGCACCGTTTTACCGCAGCAGGGCCGATCGCTTGGAGGGCTGGAACGACCAGGGGTTGCAGGATCTCATTCTGGTAGCGGACACCGGTCAAGTTGCCCACTACATGGTACAGAGGTGTCCTCAGACGTGTGCTAATCCCTCCCCAGACCATCACATAGCCTCCGCCAAAACGCTGTCGTTCCAAAACAGCGCCTTCTGCGAAGCGCTCTCCGCGACGCCTCCACACTCGGATGCGACCATCAGCAGGTTCCAAGCAAAAGCGGGACTCATCTGTAAACAACACCTGAGCCCACTGCTGACGTTGCCACCTCACATGTTGAGTGCACCAGGCTCGGCGAGCTGCTCGGTGATTAGCAGTCAGGGTTGTTCCTCGGACCGGACGCCTTGCACGCAAGCCAAAGTTGTGTAGCATAAGCGGTTTCGGATCGTCTGACCACTAACAACAGTGTTGGTGGTAGCTTGTAGGCGTTGCCGAATGTTGTTTGCCGTAGCCATTCTTTGTTGCATGGCCTGCCTCTGAATGAAGCGATCCTCTCTTTGTGTGGTGACTGTGGGCCGACCAGAACGTTGTCGCTCCTGCACTCTTCCAGTTGCGTGGAATCTCTGTTTTAGTCTGATGATGACAGAGGGAGCCACTGCAAGCCTCTGGGCCACTTGCCTGGCAGCAACACCGTCTTGTAGCCATCCTATTGCCCTTCCTCTATCCAAATCGCTCAGTTTTCTTCGTGGGGGCATGTTGCTACTGTGCATAATTGTGTCAGCGTGTCAACCTTTAAACACAAGCTGGTGAGCGATGTTCATAATAAGGACCCTGTTGTAGCACGTGCATCACAACCTTTTGCCCTGGCATGCGTTCCGCAAATTTCATGGGGCTATAAAAAGCACCCTTTTTCTTCCAAAATGCAGAAGCTTTTGAGAAGTCCCACAAAGGGAAATAACTCTGCCTGCCAAACAAAATTCTAGGTCAAGACTCATTGTTTATTTGTTAATTCAAACACATTAATCTTTTAATTATTATGTCGATGTTTAATTTTTTGGCAATTTTTTATAATTAGATCCGTTTTTTCAACCTATCCTTAACTTTTTTGAAGAGTATACATCCGCAAAAGATAGCTCGCTTGAAACTGTCTTACATATCAATTCCTTTGTAATTTAAAAATTACACACCATGAAAAATCATTATCGACGATCGCGAATCTGCTTAAAGTTATATCCATAACACATTACGAAAAGATCCAAATATGTAAAAAATCGATTTCCTCTCCAGAGAAGGAAGAGGGCCCCAAAGGGGGGGGGGTGGGGGTATCATCACGATCACGGGAAGGGAAATTTTAGCTTTCACGATCACAGTTACCTTGATTTTTGTTTTCACATTCACAAACACCTTGACGAATAGAGGATCATAGAGTGATACAGCTGTGAAAAATGTACGTTGAAAATAAAAAGCTTTTCAATAATGCCCATCACGATCACGAACACAAATGACGATCACGATCACGAGACTTGATTTTTTTGTCATCACGGATCACGGGCAAAGTCCCATCACGATCACAGAAATGGAAATTTCGGCAATCACGGTCACAGAAAGGTCAAAAAACGCCAATCACGATCACGATTTTAAACCCTTTGGGACCCTCAAGGAAAACCAAGGCATCCTGTCAGGGATAGAATGAGACCCGAAGGGAAGTAGGGGCCTAACTCATTTTTGACCTGAGTTCACGATGGAGACAAGAGCTGAACTAATATCACGTGAATATTCCGTTTTAAATTCAGTGACTCCAGAATAGCCTGCAACCCTTTACAATATTGATTAGAACAGTGGGTGCTATAGATACAAGATGTGTGCGATGTTCATTCAACGACTTCAATTTTTTGTCTGTCTATCAGTCTGTCCATTTTTTTCTCCTTTCTGTCTTTTTGTAGTAAATGAATACAAGAGACCCTCAGCGACTTCTTGATAGGAAAGGGGCAAATTATGATAAAAACATAATTATTTGTTTATTTCTTTTCTGATTTTTTTTCCAGTCCGGGGTGCTGCTGATAAGGCCAAAAGCAAATTTTCGCGCTGGTTCGGCAAGAGACGTTGAGAGGACAGCCCCCCCCCCCCCCCCCCGTGCACGTGCAATCCGTGACGTCAGTTTGACAATCTAGTTCATTGTCTTTACGTCATCACCACGTGGCGCGTGTCATGTGACCTCTTCTCAAGAAAGCAAGAAAGTAATAAAGTGAAGTGTTGAAATTTGCTTGGGATCATGGTTCTGTGTGAGCGTGTGTAGGGCCTATGTGTGTGTGTGTGTGTGTGTGTGTGTGTGTGTGTGTGTGTGTGTGTGATTGCGGAAATGTAGGTGAAGGGCTCCTAATATAGACCACTTTTTGACTCACATGCGAAGCAAAAGTGAGTCTATGTACTCACCCGAGTCGTCCGTCCGTCCGTCCGTCCGTCCGTCCGGAAAACTTTAACGTTGGATATTTCTTGGACACTATTCAGTCTATCAGTACCAAATTTGGCAAGATGGTGTATGATGACAAGGCCCCAAAAAACATACATAGCATCTTGACCTTGCTTCAAGGTCAAGGTCGCAGGGGCCATAAATGTTGTCTAAAAAACAGCTATTTTTCACATTTTTCCCATTTTCTCTGAAGTTTTTGAGATTCAATACCTCACCTATATATGATATATAGGGCAAAGTAAGCCCCATCTTTTGATACCAGTTTGGTTTACCTTGCTTCAAGGTCAAGGTCACAGGAGCTCTTCAAAGTTGGATTGTATACATATTTTGAAGTGACCTTGATCCTGAACTATGGAAGATAACTGTTTCAAACTTAAAAATTATGTGGGGCACATGTTATGCTTTCATCATGAGACACATTTGGTCACATATGATCAAGGTCAAGGTCACTTTGACCCTTATGAAATGTGACCAAAATAAGGTAGTGAACCACTAAAAGTGACCATATCTCATGGTAGAAAGAGCCAATAAGCACCATTGTACTTCCTATGTCTTGAATTAACAGCTTTGTGTTGCATGACCTTGGATGACCTTGACCTTGGGTCAAGGTCACATGTATTTTGGTAGGAAAAATGTGTAAAGCATGTGAGTCGTATGGGCTTTGCCCTTCTTGTTGTTTCATGCTGATAACTAGCTTGTTTTCTTGCAAAGAAGTTTCATTTTGTGTTTGGTAGTCCTTCTCTCTTAGGTTAACCGTTAGGCCTAATTAGAGTGAAATAGCTTTGATAGACATTCATCAAAAATTAAATACAGAAAAAATCACAAAGGGTCCATATTAGGAGCCTGGGCGCCTAATATGGCCCAGTGAAGCGGTTTCACGAATCACTGTAAAAAGCCCCCTATATTTCAAAATAACATAATACAACTTAGTGTACAAGTCAGCCTAATTAAAATATGCTCTAGATTTATCTGTTTCGGGTTGATGAGAGCATTATTTGAAGCACACCGGGAAACTAAAGAAGCTTATCAAAAACAGAGTAAAAATAAGTGAAATTATCAACTTCCACGAAAAAAAGACTTTTTGTTGCATTTGTTTTAAATCTCGAGGGCTAGTTATAGGTTATTTCCAGCAAGCTTCTTAATGAATTAATGAAAATAGCCTTTAGCTTTTATTTTCTTCGATTCAGTGTTGAAGGTGGTCCATATTAGGGGACTCGCACATACTTTGAGATTTTGCTATTATTCTTTTGGTTGCAGTAGAAACTCGGGGTCAACACTGCTAAAATGTAACAAATACGGTTTTAGCTGTCATTATAGCAATTTGTGTGTGATAAAAGCTTTGGCTGTGGACAGAAACGAGTCCGTTTTAGGCGGCAAATTTAGAATGAACGCTGCCAAAAGTGAAAACAAGTCGCGTAAGGCGAAAATACAATATTTAGTCAAGTAGCTGCCATTTTTCAGCAAGACCGTATACTCGTAGCATCGTCAGTCCACCGCTCATGGCAAAGGCAGTGAAATTGACAAGAAGAGCGGGGTAGTAGTTGCGCTAAGAAGGATAGCACGCTTTTCTGTACCTCTCTTTGTTTTAACTTTCTGAGCGTGTTTTTAATCCAAACATATCATATCTATATGTTTTTGGAATCAGGAACCGACAAGGAATAAGATGAAAGTGTTTTTAAATTGATTTGGACAATTTAATTTTGATAATAATTTTTATATATTTAATTTTCAGAGCTTGTTTTTAATCCGAATATAACATATTTATATGTTTTTGGAATCAGCAAATGATGGAGAATAAGATAAACGTAAATTTGGATCGTTTTATAAATTTTTATTTTTTTTTACAATTTTCCGATTTTTAATGACCAAAGTCATTAATTAATTTTTAAGCCACCAAGCTGAAATGCAATACCGAACCCCGGGCTTCGTCGAAGAGTACTTGACCAAAATTTGAACCAATTTGGTTGAAAAATGAGGGCGTGACAGTGCCGCCTCAACTTTCACGAAAAGCCGGATATGACGTCATCAAAGACATTTATCAAAAAAATGAAAAAAACGTTCGGGGATTTCATACCCAGGAACTCTCATGTCAAATTTCATAAAGATCGGTCCAGTAGTTTAGTCTGAATCGCTCTACACACACACACAGACACACAGACACACACACAGACACACGCACATACACCACGACCCTCGTTTCGATTCCCCCTCGATGTTAAAATATTTAGTCAGAACTTGACTAAATATAAAAAGAGAAAAAGCTTAACGGTTTTGAGATTTCTGTTTCTGCAACTGTTTTGACATGTGTAAGTTATCCACAGAGGGTGAATACAGCGAATAAAACTTTTTAGAGCGCTCTAGCGCCGTTAGTTTGTCAGAACAGAAGGTGGTCCATATTAGGAGCCGGTCCATATTAGGAGCCCTTCCCCTACATATGTGTGTGTGTGTGCGTTCGTGAGTGTGTGCGTGTATGTGATACCTGGCCTAGATATCTAACCTGACACACAACAACTCAAACAAACAAACAAACAACAAGCAAAAAAAGTAAAGAGTTTGACTTAACTTTTTATATAAAAAAGGTTTATGTTTGAAGCCTGCAATCTTAGCAGTTAACACTGTTGTTTTGTGCTTCAGATAAACAACAAACAAAACCAGAAAAAAAGGTTGATTTAACTTTTTATATAAAAAAAAGTTTTATGTTTTACGCATAGCCTACAATCTGAACACTGTTTTCTGATTCAGATAAACCTCTACGCCTATCCCTACTACTGTAGTTTTCTTTTAAATTGCATCCAAAAACCTCTCTTCTTCTCCCCTCTCATTGCCTCTACTATGGGGCGGGGACGTAGCTCAGTTGGTAGCGCGCTGGCTTTGTAGCCAGTTGGTCGCAATCAGCGTGGGTTCCATCCCCACGTTCGGCGAGAGATTTATTTCTCGGAGTCAACTTTGTGCAGACTCTCTTCGGTGTTCGAACACCCCCGTGTGCACACATGCGCACGAAAAAGATCCCACGTTCACAGCGAAAGTCTCAGGGCTTGGAAAACACGAAGACACGCATGCATCATCTCTCATCTCTGATTATCATGATCGTATTTCGATACTTTGACGAGACAAACCCAATGCTGGTGTGTCGAAGAAGACAGCCACAGCGGGCTTGTTCGAATCAAAGTATCACACCATATCTTCAGCGTATTACCAATACCTGTCCCAATATAGACCAGTTGGTCTAAGAGGACGTTAAACCCTAATAGTCAGCCTCTACCATCCCGCCCCTGGATCAGGGCACACAGAAAGCGGGTCAGAGTCTACCAGGACGTGATGTGCATACAAATGCAGCATATATAATCAACATGACACTTTTAAAATCAAAGTTACGTCTTGCTCCTCGAGTTCCAACGACATCATGTTCCTATTTCGCTACAATAAAAACGCCAGGTGGTAAAATCGTACCTTACAGACACAAGACACACTAAGGATACTCGTGTATGTCTAATCTACACTAAAATCGTACCATAGACACACAAAACACTGAAGATAGCTTAAAGGCACAGTAAGCCTCCCGTAAACCATTACAGATACGGTCAGGCTTTTACACACAGTACAAACACCCTTTCATTTAAACACTCACCGATTGAGAACATCCTAGGTGCCCTCCGTAAAGAGCGAACAATTTTCAAAGAATTTATTTTTGCGTGGTTTATCTTACCCCTGAGCCATCGTGAACCCGTGTGATCCAGTTTCCCTTTTTCACAATGTAGTCGTCAGTTAGTCATTTGAATGCGACAAACGGCTGTGGTTCACAAGAACTCTAGCGATGGCTTTTGACTGTTGAGAGGAACGGCGATATGCATAAACCGTCGTCTGCTACGACCCTTGCGTGACCCTGCTTCCGGGTTTTTCTTTTTTCTAATTTTCACAACTTCGAATTGTACTGATCTTGTCTTGATGAAAAAAGAATTCTTTTATGATTAAAGAATGTTTGTGTAACAAGCTGTCAATTTATTATTTAGATTTTAAAAGTTAGGTCTAGCGCAAAAACGCACCACGGTCCAAAAATATTCTGATAATCATCGATCCACGGCTATCGCCAGTTTACATCGATAGAATGAGACCCGAAGGGAAGTAACTCATTTTTGACCTGAGTTCAGGATGGGTCCAAAAAGTGTTCGAGACAATCTGCAAAATTAATTCTATAAAAATTGCTCGCTCTTTACGTAGGGCACCTAGGATGTTCCCGTTTGGTGAGCGTTCAAATGGAAGGGTGTTTGTATGTACTGTGTGTAAAAGCCTGACAGTATCTGTGATGGTTTACGGGAGGCTTACTGTCCGGGCGTGATTTCCGGTATTGAATATTCATAACAGCCGTCCAGTACCAAAACGAGGCGCCATTGTTGTAGAGGACCAAGTCCACGAAAAGAAATTCTTTGAAAATTTCTCACGCTCGACAGAAAGCAGCCAGGATGTTCCCGTTTGGTGAGCGTTCAAATGGAAGTATGCTTGTACTGTATGTAGACGCTCGGGGAGCTCTGTGATGGTTTACGGGAGGCTTACTGTGCCTTTAATGTTTGACCGTACTCGTGTATGTCTAATCTACACGGCTGGCGCCTATGATTGTACTCGTTTAAAAATCATGCTTCGGCGATGTGTTTTTTTATGCCGGTAACGTCAGGCGTTATCCGCGCTGACGTCTGGTGCGATTTTAACTTCTCAAGCGTCTCTTCTTCAAAACCGTAGAGATCGTGTCACTGAGAAGATACTGCACGTTTTGCTCACACCTTGAATGATATACTACCTCATCAGCATTCTGTGATAATATGGAGAAAGGTTAGACTAACACAGTCTCTCCAAAGTAGGAAAAGTGATGCGCAGACTGATAACAGTTGAAACCTGACAGGCTTATATCCGGATTAACATACGTATAGGTGTACGTGTTTACACTGCTAGCTTCACAGTGTCGGCATTTACCTGAGTGTGTAGAGTAGACAAAGTTCACAAGGTTTTATTTTGCTGTTAGCCCATAAGGCGTGATTACAGTTGGTGTAGACTGCGCAAAAAAAAGGAACGCAAACACTGTGCACAATACGACCAGAGTTGTGGTGCACTGACACACAGACACAATTGTGTTGCTGCACAGCTTGTGTGTGATTTATTGTCCGTGTTTCAGCGAGTCAGATTGTTCGTTTGAAGGTGACAGACACAGGTGAGCCTAGTGCAAGGCAACATTTAAATGTATCTTAAATTCCTTCCCACGCTTTCTTTCTTGTGAATCACCATAAATCCGTCCAGACTTTTTATCTGGGGTAAAAGCTTTCTTCCATTTGGACTTATACCTAAAATCTACAGCTTGCCTGTTTCCTGTACAGTCTGGTGATTTTTTGCTGAAGTAATTTCGTTTTTTCACCCATCAATCAATCAATCAATATGAGGCTTATATCGCGCGTATTCCGTGGGTACAGTTTTAAGCGCAGGGATTTATATGTTTTTTTTCTTCATTTTTATGCAATTTATATCGCGCACATATTCAAGGCGCAGGGATTTATTTATGCCGTGTGAGATGGAATTTTTTTTACACAACACATCACGCATTCACATCGGCCAGCAGATCGCAGCCATTTCGGCGCATATCCTACTTTTCGCGGCCTATTATTCCAAGTCACACGGGTATTTTGGTGGACATTTTTATCTATGCCTATACAATTTTGCCAGGAAAGACCCTTTTGTCAATCGTGGGATCTTTAACGTGCACACCCCAATGTAGTTTACACGAAGGGACCTCGGTTTTTCGTCTCATCCGAAAGACTAGCACTTGAACCCACCACCTAGGTTAGGAAAGGGGGGAGGAAAATTGCTAACGCCCTGACCCAGGGTCGAACTCGCAACCTCTCGCTCAAGTGCGTTACCACTCGGCCACCCAGTCCCTGTCAAACTGCAAAATAATACAGAAACAGTTAATGCTCTGCTCAGGATCTTCAGGCTGTTGAATTTTTTTATGTGTCCAAGTTGACGGAAGCTTTTTTCCCAGGTAAAAACCTGTACAGTTCTGTGGTGGGGAACAAGATTATTTACACGGCGGGAAGGGAGGTGTCTTTTGGGACACGAGCAAAATGATGGTAGCCTACACTTGCTTCCTGCGCACAGGCATTTAAGCTGTTAAGTTGAATGTGTGTGTCAGTGTGTGTGTGTGTGTGTGTGTGTGTGTCAGTGTGTGTGTGTGTGTATATGTGTGTGTGTGTGTGTGTGTGTGTGTGTGTCTGTGTGTGTGTGTGTCTGTGTGTGTGTGTGTGTCAGTGTGTGTGTGTGTGTGTGTGTGTGTGTGTGTGTGTGTGTCAGTGTGTGTGTGTGTGTGTGTCAGTGTGTGTGTGTGTGTGTCAGTGTGTGTGTGTGTGTGTGTGTGTGTCAGTGTGTGTGTGTGTGTGTCAGTGTGTGTGTGTGTGTGTGTGTGTCAGTGTGTGTGTGTGTGTGTGTGTGTGTGTGTCAGTCAGTGTGTGTGTGTGTGTGTGTGTGTGTGTGTGTCAGTGTGTGTGTGTGTGTGTGTGTGTCAGTGTGTGTGTGTGTGTGTGTGTGTGTGTGTCAGTGTGTGTGTGTGTGCGTATAAAGGGCATGTGTGTGTGTGTCAGTGTGTGTGTGTGTGTATGTGTGTGTGTGTGTGTGCGGCGGTGTGCCTGTGTGTGTGTCAGTGTGTGTGTGTGTGTGCGTGTCAGTGTGTGTGTGTGTGTGTGTGTCAGTGTGTGTGTGTGTGTGTGTATGTGTGTGTCAGTGTGTGTGTGTGTGTGTATGTGTGTGTGTGTGTCAGTGTGTGTGTGTGTGTGTGTGTGTGTGTGTCTGTGTCTGTGTCTGTGTACCTGCGTGCATACGTGCGCACGCGCAAGCTAGACATTTTTGGAAGTCGTAAGGCAGTCGAGTCATAGGTTTTTGCGTTTCATGAGTTTATATACTTGGTCCAACTATCCCTTTATATAGGGGAAGGGCTCCTGATATGGACCGGTGTAACACGAGAAAATTACTCCCACGAGATTTTTACTCCGAAGTAAAACTTTCGTACGAAAATGTTACTCCCTTTACGAAAAAAGCACTCCCCCATTACACGAAAAAATTACTCCCCACGACAGGTGAGTTCCGTGTAAACATTTCGTACACAAATGTTACTCCCCTGACGAATAAAAAACGAATAAATTACTTCACCCTAACACGAGCAATTTAACTTTCCATGCCAGGTGTACGAAATTTATACTCCCTTGTCCCCTGTTAGTCTTGGTGGTGGAAGGGGTGGAGGGATGGTAGCGCGACATTCGTTTGCGCGAGATCACATTATTGGCATAATCCCTTCGCCCGCATCCCATTTTAGCGTACAAGATTTTTACTGGAAGTAAAAACAAGTCCCGTAAGGCGAAAATACAACATTTAGTCAAGTAGCTGTCGAACTCACAGAATGAAACTGAACGCAATGCCATTTTTCAGCAAGACCGTATACTCGTAGCATCGTCAGTCCACCGCTCATGGCAAAGGCAGTGAAATTGACAAGAAGAGCGCCGGGGTAATATGTAGTTGCGCTTAGAAGGATAGCACGCTTTTCTGTACCTCTCTTTGTTTTAACTTTCTGAGCGTGTTTTTAATCCAAACATATCATATCTATATGTTTTTGGAATCAGGAACCGACAAGGAATAAGATGAAAGTGTTTTTAAATTGATTTCGACAATTTAATTTTGATAATAATTTTTATATATTTAATTTTCAGAGCTTGTTTTTAATCCATATATAACATATTCATATGTTTTTGGAATCCGAAAATGATGGAGAATAAGATGAACGTAAATTTGGATCGTTTTATAATTTTTTTATTTTTTTTTACAATTTTCAGATTTTTAATGACCAAAGTCATAAATTAATTTTTAAGCCACCAAGCTGAAATGCAATACCGAAGTCCGGGCTTCGTCGAAGATTACTTGACCAAAATTTCAACCAATTTGGTTGAAAAATGAGGGCGTGACAGTGCCGCCTCAACTTTCACGAAAAGCCGGATATGACGTCATCAAAGACATTTATCAAAAAAATGAAAAACACGTTCGGGGATTTCATACCCAGGAACTCTCATGTCAAATTTCATAAAGATCGGTCCAGTAGTTTAGTCTGAATCGCTCTACACACACACACACACACACACAGACACACGCACATACACCACGACCCTCGTCTCGATTCCCCCCTCTACGTTAAAACATTTAGTCAAAACTTGACTAAATGTAAAAATGGGGAGTAACAATTTCGTGGAGGGAGTAATTTTTTCGTGCCTTGGGGAGTTCTTTTCTCGTACGAAAAAATTACTCGGAGTAAGAATTTCGTACGAAATGTTTACTCCGGAGTAAATTTTTCGTGGAGTAAAAATTTCGTGTTACACCGGCGAAATGGTGATATGGACCACCTCCTGTTCTGACAAACTAACGGCGCTAGAGCGCTCAAAAAAGTTTTATTCGCTGTATTCACCCTCTCCGTATAACTTGCACATGTCAAAACAGTTGCAGAAACACAAATCTCAAAACCGTTAGGCTTTTTCTCTTTTTATATTTAGTCAAGTTTTGACTAAATATTTTAACATCGAGGGGGAATCGAAACGAGGGTCGTGGTGTATGTGCGTGTGTGTGTGTGTGTGTGCGTGTGTGTGTGTGTGTGTCTGTGTGTGTGTGTAGAGCGATTCAGACTAAACTACTGGACCGATCTTTATGAAATTTGACATGAGAGTTCCTGGGTATGAAATCCCCGAACGTGTTTTTCATTTTTTTGATAAATGTCTTTGATGACGTCATATCCGGCTTTTCGTGAAAGTTGAGGCGGCACTGTCACGCCCTCATTTTTCAACCAAATTGGTTCAAATTTTGGTCAAGTAATCTTCGACGAAGCCCGGGGTTCGGTATTGCATTTCAGCTTGGTGGCTTAAAAATTAATTAATGACTTTGGTCATTAAAAATCGGAAAATTGTAAAAAAAAATACAAATTTATAAAACGATCCAAATTTACGTTTATCTTATTCTCCATCATTTGCTGATTCCAAAAACATATAAATATGTTATATTCGGATTAAAAACAAGCTCTGAAAATTAAATATATAAAAATTATTATCAAAATTAAATTGTCGAAATCAATTTAAAAACACTTTCATCTTATTCCTTGTCGGTTCCTGATTCCAAAAACATATAGATATGATATGTTTGGATTAAAAACACGCTCAGAAAGTTAAAACAAAGAGAGGTACAGAAAAGCGTGCTATCCTGCTTAGCGCAACTACTACCCCGCTCTTCTTGTCAATTTCACTGCCTTTGCCATGAGCGGTGGCCTGACGATGCTACGAGTAAAATGGCATTGCGTTCAGTTTCATTCTGTGAGTTCGACAGCTACTTGACTAAATATTGTATTTTCGCCTTACGCGACTTGTTATATTTAGTCAAGTTTTGACTAAATATTTTAACATCGAGGGGGAATCGAAACGAGGGTGGTGGTGTATGTGCGTGCGTGTTGTGTGTGTGCGTGTGTGTGTGTGTCTGTGTGTGTGTGTAGAGCGATTCAGACTAAACTACTGGACCGATCTTTATGAAATTTGACATGAGAGTTCCTGGGTATGAAATCCCCGAACGTTTTTTTCATTTTTTTGATAAATGTCTTTGATGACGTCATATCCGGCTTTTCGTGAAAGTTGAGGCGGCACTGTCACGCCCTCATTTTTCAACCAAATTGGTTGAAATTTTGGTCAAGTAATCTTCGACGAAGCCCGGACTTCGGTATTGCATTTCAGCTTGGTGGCTTAAAAATTAATTAATGACTTTGGTCATTAAAAATCTGAAAATTGTAAAAAACAAATAAAAATTTATAAAACGATCCAAATTTACGTTCATCTTATTTTCCATCATTTTCTGATTCCAAAAACATATAAATATGTTATATTTGAATTAAAAACAAGCTCTGAAAATTAAATATATAAACATTATTATCAAAATTAAATTGTCCAAATCAATTTAAAAACACTTTCATCTTATTCCTTGTCGGTTCCTGATTCCAAAAACATATAGATATGATATGTTTGGATTAAAAACACGCTCAGAAAGTTAAAACAAAGAGAGGTACAGAAAAGCGTGCTATCCTTCTTAGCGCAACTACTACCCCGCTCTTCTTGTCAATTTCACTGCCTTTGCCATGAGCTGTGGCCTGACGATGCTACGAGTAAAATGGCATTGCGTTCAGTTTCATTCTGTGAGTTCGACAGCTACTTGACTAAATATTGTATTTTTGCCTTACGCGACTTGTTATATTTAGTCAAGTTTTGACTAAATATTTTAACATCGAGGGGGAATCGAAACGAGGGTCGTGGTGTATGTGCGTGTGTCTGTGTGTCTGTGTGTCTGTGTGTGTGTGTAGAGCGATTCAGACTAAACTACTGGACCGATCTTTATGAAATTTGACATGATAGTTCCTGGGTATGAAATCCCCGAACGTGTTTTTCATTTTTTTGATAAATGTCTTTGATGACGTCATATCCGGCTTTTCGTGAAAGTTGAGGCGGCACTGTCACGCCCTCATTTTTCAACCAAATTGGTTGAAATTTTGGTCAAGTAATCTTCGACAAAGCCCGGACTTCGGTATTGCATTTCAGCTAGGTGGCTTAAAAATTAATTAATGACTTTGGTCATTAAAAATCTGAAAATTGTAAAAAAAATTAAAAATTTATAAAACGATCCAAATTTACGTTTATCTTATTCTCCATCATTTGCTGATTCCAAAAACATATAAATATGTTATATTCGGATTAAAAACAAGCTCTGAAAATTAAATATATAAATATTATTATCAAAATTAAATTGTCGAAATCAATTTAAAAACACTTTCATCTTATTCCTTGTCGGTTCCTGATTCCAAAAACATATAGATATGATATGTTTGGATTAAAAACACGCTCAGAAAGTTAAAACAAAGAGAGGTACAGAAAAGCGTGCTATCCTTCTTAGCGCAACTACTACCCCGCTCTTCTTGTCAATTTCACTGCCTTTGCCATGAGCGGTGGACTGACGATGCTACGAGTATACGGTCTTGCTGAAAAATGGCATTGCGTTCAGTTTCATTCTGTGAGTTCGACAGCTACTTGACTAAATATTGTATTTTCGCCTTACGCGACTTGTTTTCACTTTTGGCAGCGTTCACTCTAAATTTCCCGCCTAAAACTGACTCGTTTCTGTTCACAGCCAAAGCTTTCATCACACAAACATTGCTATATATATCTGACAGCTAAGACCGCATTTTGTTACATTTTAGCAGTGTTGACCCCGAGTTTCTACTGCAAACAAAAAATAATAGCAAAATTTCAAAGTATGTGCGAGTCCCCTAATATGGACCACCTTCAACAAATCGAAGAAAATAAAAGCTAAAGGCTATTTTCATTAATTCATTAAGAAGCTTGCTGGATATAACCTACAACTTGCCCTCGAGATTTAAAAAAAATGTTGCAAAAAGTCTTCTTTTCGTGGAAGTTGATAATTTCACTTATTTTCACTCGATCTGTTTTTGATAAGCTTCTTTAGTTTCCTGGTGTGCTTCAAATAATGCTCTCATCAACCCGAAACAGATAAATCTAGAGCATATTTTAATTAGTCTGACTTGTACACTAAGTTGTATCATGTTATTTTGAAATATAGGGGGCTTTTTACAGTGATTCGAGAAGGCCGCTTCACTGGTCCATATTAGGCGCCCAGGCTCCTAATATGGACCATTTGTGATTTTTTCTGTATTTAATTTTTGATGAATGTCTATCAAAGTCACTCTAATTAGACCTAACGGTTAACCTAAGAGAGAAGGACTACCAAACACAAAATGAAACTTCTTCGCAAGAAAACAAGCTAGTTATCAGCATGAGACAAAACGTGGTCCATATTAGGAGCCCTTCCCCTACGAGTATTTATTAATGTATTTTATGTATCATTTGTTTGTTTGTGCATACATCCGTGCGTGTTGTGTGCTTCTCAAAAGCCAAGGGACAAGAACTGTGATACAAACAATCATTTTTACCCGTCGTCTTGGCAACAAGGCAAGAGAGGATGGCGTCAGCAGCCCAATGCGAGAACATACGGCCTACCAGCACACTGCACTGGGGAGATGTCGTCACCATCGTCATCTACTTCATCGTCGTCCTCCTCGTCGGTATGTGGGTGAGTGGCCAACGTTGCAATTGCTGAAAGGCGGTCCTCAGTTGAGTCCGAAGTCGACTTCGCGAAGTCTTTTTATCGAAAACTCACTGCTAAAGCTACATCCGTCAAGTTTTGCGAAGTCTTTTTATCGAAAACTCACTGCTAAAGCTACATCCGTCAAGTTTTGCGAAGTCTTTTTATCGAAAACTCACTGCTAAAGCTACATCCGTCAAGTTTCGCGAAGTCTTTTTATCGAAAACTCACTGCTAAAGCTACATCCGTCAAGCTTCGCGAAGTCTTTTTATCGAAAACTCACTGCTAAAGCTACATCCGTCAAGTTTCGCGAAGTCTTTTTATCGAAAACTCCCTGCTAAAGCTACATCCGTCAAGCTTCGCGAAGTCTTTTTATCGAAAACTCACTGCTAAAGCTACATCCGTCAAGCTTCGCGAAGTCTTTTTATCGAAAACTCACTGCTAAAGCTACATCCGTCAAGCTTCGCGAAGTCTTTTTATCGAAAACTCACTGCTAAAGCTACATCCGTCAAGCTTCGCGAAGTCTTTTTATCGAAAACTCACTGCTCAAGCTACATCCGTCAAGCTTCGCGAAGTCTTTTTATCGAAAACTCACTGCTCAAGCTACATCCGTCAAGCTTCGCGAAGTCTTTTTATCGAAAACTCACTGCTCAAGCTACATCCGTCAAGCTTCGCGAAGTCTTTTTATCGAAAACTCACTGCTAAAGCTACATCCGTCAAGTTTCGCGAAGTCTTTTTATCGAAAACTCACTGCTAAAGCTACATCCGTCAAGCTTCGCGAAGTCTTTTTATCGAAAACTCACTGCTAAAGCTACATCCGTCAAGTTTCGCGAAGTCTTGTTATCGAAAACTCACTGCTAAAGCTACATCCGTCAAGCTTCGCGAAGTCTTTTTATCGAAAACTCACTGCTAAAGCTACATCCGTCAAGTTTCGCGAAGTCTTTTTATCGAAAACTCACTGCTAAAGCTACATCCGTCAAGCTTCGCGAAGTCTTTTTTATCGAAAACTCACTGCTAAAGCTACATCCGTCAAGTTTCGCGAAGTCTTTTTATCGAAAACTCACTGCTAAAGCTACATCCGTCAAGCTTCGCGAAGTATGCGTTCTTTGCGTAGTCGACGTGAGTGTGAACATGAACAAGAATCATGAGTTATCCATTTTGAAAATCTGCGGGAGATCAAGGCGGACAAGTTGAAGTCTTCTTCTTCTTCTTCAGCGTTCCAGAAATTCTGGTCACGTGTGAGCTTGTTTGCCCATTTGGGTTCCCCACACTATACTCTGAGAGCATAGTCAGCTGTCCTTCAATGCAAACACCACTCTCATACACAAAAAATGTCAGTGATCTACTGCCTTCAGAAACTTAGGAAGTTGAATGTGAACCCCTGTATCCTTCAAACTTTCTACCGCTCTTTCATCGAGTCTGTCATCACTTTTGGCTTTGTGTCCTGGTATGGAGGTCTGAGTGTGAAGAACAGGAATGTCTTAGTGCGAATGGTGAATGTCAGTAGCAAGGTGATTGGCAGGCAGCAAGCAAGTGTGGAGTCCCTGTATGAAAAGCGTGTGGTGAGAAAGAGTAGGCGGATAGCTTCAGATAGGTCCCATGTCCTTGCCCACCTCTATGAACTCCTTCCCTCTGGCCGTAGACTTCGCACGCACAAAGCTAGGACACTCAGGCTGCAAAACAGCTTCATCCCCAAATCCATCACCCTTGGCAACATGTAAACGGCATACCCGACTCAGCCCCTCTTCTGCCAGTGCAATCAGTAGTACATGTATGTATTGGTTTTATGTACGTCCGTATATTTTCTGTGATATATTGTATGCTATGATTTTTTTGGCAATGATGTTTAGCCATAGTCCGTTATACGCGTAGGTGTGCGAGAATATGTAAGCGCAGTGCTTTAAAGATGTCCTTGTGGGAATGTGTAAGTGGGCGTAGTCGAATGTCCATGTGGGAATGTGTAAGTGGAGCATATAAGAATGCCCATGTGTGAATGTGTAAGTGGAGCGTATAAGAATGTGTAAGTGGAGCGTGGTCGAATGTCCATGTGTGAATGGGTAAGTTGAGCGTATAAGAATGTCCATGTGTGCGATGTGTAAGTGAGACATGGATGTGTTCATGACTGAATGCGTAAGCACAATGCAAGGAATGGCCAGAGAGGTATGTGGGAGGTGTGTTTATAACCTGCCCTGTTATATAGTGCTATATGTCTTATGTAAAAACAATGTCCTGTTTGTATTATTGTTATGTACCACGCCTGAATTTCTCTATGAGATAATAAAGTATTCTTATTTTTATTCTTATCACTCCGCTTTCGTTGGGTAGGCATGCTGGGTATTTTTGTGTTTCCATAACCCACCGAACTCCGACATGGATTACAGGATCTTTTCCGTGCGCACTTGGTCTTGTGCTTGCGTGTACACACGAAGGGGGTTAAGTCACTAGCAGGTCTGCACATAAGTTGACCTGGGAGATCGGAAAAATCTCCACTCTTAACCCACCAGGCGGCAGCGACTGGGATTCGAACTCACGACCTCCCGATTAGGAGGCCGACGTCTTACCACTGCGCCACTTCGCCCGTCAAGTTGAAGTCAACTCGTTGTGCTAATAGCAGAAGCCTGAGTAATTGAGACTGATGAATGCATTGACCCCAGGGGCCAGTTTCATAGGATCGCAGTGAACAGACTGACAGTCACGGTCGTGGTTGCTCGACGGGCCACCGAAACGCGCGTTTCATGAGCGAATCACCGTCATCCGCGGACAACCGCAGTCGACCGACTGCACAGTAATCCGAATGGCCAAGTCGAGGGTTAAATTCAGTCCTGTCTGAGTCGTCTTGTGTGTGATGCGAGGAACCTCCGCCTGGCTCTGTCTGCCAACATCCACATTCTGGTACCATTCTGACACCACCGTTCACACTCTGTACGTCTGCTTAGAGAACTACTCTCAGGGCCGTTTTTAGGGGCAGTAGTCTGCTCTTGAGGTCCCGTCAGACTGTTCGCACCTCAGTCTGCGGTGGCCTCCATTCGTTTCTCTCCCCCCCCCCCCCCCTTTCCCATTTTTCTCTTCCCCCTTCCCCATTTTCCTTTTTGGTGTCCAACGAACGAAGGGCCTTACCTAAATTACAATACCGTGCGCAACTTTATTCTTTTGTCTCTAAGAGCACATCTATAAGTTTATCTTGTCGTGCTCCTTTGTTTTATTATAACTTCCATGGCTTTATAAACGTGTATCTGACTAAAATACTGTTTAAACCAAGGGCCGTGCTGGGAAGTGAGCTGGGTGGCGTGCGGCAGACGTGTCCTTGTCATCACCAGCGCCGTGCTGGGATTATAGTGTTCTAGATGATCGAACGTGTAGCAAAGACCTGTACGCGTACGTGTAGATATTGCGTCACCCGTGACTCACTTTTTTTCTCCAATGTTCCAAATCATACGTTGTTTTGCTCCCACCAAGACTGCAGATCTTGGCAATCACGTGACGTAAAAACTAGATGTGATGACGTTACCCGAACACGTTCCCGTACACGTGCTGAAAAATGCCACATCTAGATCTTGTCTCTACCATGGTACTGAGTTACCTACAAAGAACGCTGAATATTACTTTTAACTGTCATTGGATCAATACAATCACATGTGTGTGTGTGTGTGTGTGTGTGTGTGTGTGTGTGTGTGTGTGTGTGTGTGTGTGTGTGCGTGTGTGTGTGTGTGGGGGGGGGGGGTGCGTGTGTATGTCTGTGTGTGTGTTGTGTGTGTGTGTGTGTGTGTGTGTGTGTGTGTGTGTCTGTGTGTGTGTCTGTGTCTGTGTGTGTGTTGCAGGCCACAATACGGGCGCGGAAAAGCAGTGATGCAAGGGGATACTTTCTGGCCGGCAAGACCATGACGTTTTTCCCGGTAAGACACAGGGTGCGGGGTGGGGGATGGGGGGTGGGGGGGTGAGTTGGGATGGGGGGATGGAGAAGCCTGGGCAGACGATTGGTACGCTTGTATATATATATGCAGTTGACAAGTTTACAAATGTTTGCGACCATATGCACCTCACAGTATGAATTGTGTTTGTTTCTGTATATGAAGCCAAGAAGAAGTAAAATCGTCTAATTTTACCTCACCATCTCGACCAATTGGCTTTCACTGGATCGGAACACTGACCTCCTATTTTTGAATCCAGTCTATTCAGTTTTGGGTCGGAACACTGAGCTTCTATCTTTGAATCCAGTTTATTCTGTTTTGCTGTACAAGTGTGCTTATTCTTTTTCTGAGAATGAAAGAAAAATTTGGAAAATAGATCTACCATCAACCTTTATCCAATTAGTCAATGACAGTCATCAACACTAAATTTGAAGCAAAAGTTAAAAGCGCCGAATTACATTACACGAAATTACTTCATGGCGATAGAATTACCCTCAAAGTTGTTTTTCTTTTACTGTAAGGTCCATAATTACCGTTGACTTGTTTTCGTGACATCAGATTGGAGCGTCCATTTTTGCCAGCAACATCGGGGCACCGCTGTTCGTCGGCCTGTCGGGCACCGCTGCTGCCTCGGGCATCGGTGGCATGATCTTCGAGTGGCACGTGCGTATTGTAAACATTCACCTTCTGTTTCAGATGCATTCAGTCATTGACTCCTCTGTAAAACAAGTTTCTATTTCGCCTATTTCGATTAGGTGGCGGTTTTTACAAAATCAGTGGTAAGCAGGATATGCATTTGCTAAACAGGCGAATGGAGATGCGAAAATCAATTACAAGATGTGTCGTAATATACTATGAAAACGAAAGTAGAGAGGGTTATTTATGTAACGTTTAATGAATGTCAATGTAAAACATTCATTTCTTGGTTCGTTGGAACATTGGCAGTCTATCTGTTTTAATGTAGGCCTACCATATGTTGAAATACAATGAAACAAAATAGCTTGATTCGATGAACAGCGAAAGCCTGCTAGTAGCCTACACTTGGAGATCGTGTACATGGTATACAAGATGTTGTTTGTTATATGTCCAGGCCATTCCCTTCATCCTGATGCTGTCCTGGGTCTTCATCCCCGTCTTCACGGCCTGTGGTGTGAGTCAACATTGCTTCCTTCCCCGCCCTGCAGGAATATCATTACTATTACTCTATCGTTTAAATCATTTTAATTATCTGTACTTCGGTGATGACTTGGACTTGTTGTTGTTCTTGTTGTTAGCCTTTTGGCTTTTTTATTTTTTATTATATGATTGTATAGTAGATGCAAGGAGTGTATGGATGTAAATATGATTGTTTCAACACCAGAACAAATACCAATGGCTTGTATGCTATATGGCGGATTAAATTCTTGTTCTTGTTCTTGTTTATTATCGGCAGTCGGTGAAACACCGACACGTATTTCAAATCGCCGACGACTATGGGACTCTTTTCTTTAACGGGGGTTTGAGGACGACCTTAAACTTCCCAATATTGACTCTTTTTCGTGACCATATCGCCAAATTCTCCGAATATAAAGGAATCTTAATAGCATCCCTGCCCTGTGAAAAAAAACCTGTTCGACTGACACTGCTTTTGCCGAGGAATAAAACAACCATGTAAATCACTTTTTGACTTGCTACTTTCGATTAAATAGTGTTACTAACGTTTATCAGTTTTTTTTTTACTTCTTCTTCTTCTGCGTTCGTGGGCTGAAACTCCCACGTACACTCGTGTTTTTACCCCGCCATTTAGGCAGCCATACGCCGCTTTCGGAGGAAGCATGCTGGGTATTTTCGTGTTTCTATAACCCACCGAACTCTGACATAGATTACAGGATCTTTTCTGTGCGCACTTGGTCTTGTGCTTGCGTGTACACACGAAGGGGGTTAAGTCACGAGCAGGTCTGCACATATGTTGACCTGGGAGATGGGAAAAATCTTTACTCTTAACCCACCAGGCGGCAGCGACCGGGATTCGAACTCACGACCTCCCGATTTGGAGGCCGACGTCAGTCTTACCACCACGCCACTGCCCCCGTCTGTTTTTTGTTTTTTTACTGATAACTGTGAACTTGGTAGCATTATTGCAACCATGCAGATATTTTGTCTTCACTGATATTGAAAATAAAAAAGAGTTGATTTAGAACAAAGTAGGCCTATGCCACATCGGTGCAGAAAAGTCTCAGGTTACTCTACAAAGACAACCGATACCTTGATTGTACCTTTTTTTCCATCCAGGTGTACACGATGCCAGAGTACATACGGCGACGTTACGGACGGGAAAGATTGCGGACCTACCTGTCTGTTCTGTCTATCCTTCTGTACGTCATCACCAAGATATCGGTGAGTTTGTTTCATAGTTATGACAGTTATGTGTGCTGTTGTCGTCATCATGGTTTTAAACAACACAAAACCTTCACTAGTAGATCGACCGATTGGTGTTTGTCGAACATACAAGCAATAAGACAATCAACAAACGCACGCACACACACACACGCAAACACACACACACACACACAAACACACACACACACACACACACACACACACACACACACACACACACACACTTATTTTGCTTATTGAAATTGGTTTAATTTAAATATGTGTAATGTTAAACTTGTGGGGTCCTGATTTGGCCTATATGGTCCGCTGGACCCAAAAAGCAACAACTATCAATCAAAAACACACACACTTAATTTCAACATTGCACTATTTGTCAGGTGGAGATGTATGCAGGGGCCGTGTTTGTCCAAATCCTGTTCGGGTGGAACATGTACGTGTCTGGAGTCCTGGTGCTCGTCTTCTCAGCCCTCTTCACCATGACAGGTACGTCACTCACACGATTGCCGCCATTTATCACCATATCTGGTAGAAGCTGGATCTGATAGGCAAAAAAGGGAAGAAAATTACTTTCTGATCATTTTGAAAGTGGTTTTTATACACAACGCGCGGGTTGAAGGCTCCAGAGACAATTGAACGCAACATTTAAACGTTACTTTTCATGCTCGTCGTCTTATCTTATCTTATCTTATCTTATCTTACCTTACCTTACCTTACCTTACCTTACCTTACCGTACCGTGTCTTACCTTACCTTACCTTACCGTGTCTTACCTTACCTTACCTTACCTTACCAGGGGCGGACGAGGGGGGGGTTTCTGGGGTTTCCGGAAACCCCCCCCCCAGCCAAAAAATAAAAATATTTTTGTGTGTTTTTTTGGGTTGAGTTTCAATTTTGTGGGTATTAATCAGTGACAAAATCTGCTGCCTGGAACTGGTAATGATCATCCTCAGAATGCACCAGCTTGCACCATTTTGCATCCTTTTTTTCAAAATTTTCCGGGGGGGCATGCCCCCGGACCCCCCTAGCAAGCTAGGCGCTTCGCGCCGTCGGCTCGGCGCTTCGCGCCTTCACACCCATATCTTCACAATATACTTTTGGAACCCCCCCCCATAAAATGAACTGATCCGCCCCTGCTTACCGTGTCTTACTTTACCTTACCTTACCTTACCGTGTCTTACCTTACCTTACCTTACCTTACCGTGTCTTACCTTACCTTACCTTACTGTGTCTTACCTTACCTTACCTTACCTTACCTTACCTTACCTTACCTTACCGTGGCTTAAAACAGTTTGTATACCTTATCTTATCTTATCATATCGTTTTTCAGGCGGGTTGACCGTGGTGATCTTTACAGACACGCTACAAACCGGATAACTATAGTCATCCCATCCCATCCCATCCCATCTTATCCCATCCCATCTTATCCCATCCCATCCCATCTTATCCCATCCCATCCCATCTTATCCCATCCCATCCCATCTCATCTTATCTTACCGTATCTCATCGTTGTGCAGGCGGGTTGACTGCAGTGATCTTCACGGACACGCTACAGACAGTGGTGCTGGTCATCGGGGCCTTCGTCCTCATGTTCATCAGTGAGTACATGTACAGTGCTACTTTCACAGTCACCATCATTGCTTGACAGGGTGACACGGTAGTCTCCTCTCACAGCAGGCTCTGCAGAGTTGTCTGCCGGCGAAGAGCGCGAGCTATTTATAGTAGCGGCTCGACCTTTCTTCTACGTCACCGGCTAGATATCCCTGTCAGTTGTAGAGTTCTGTTTGTGATGGGGTCTGGCTGCTGTGGTCACCTGGTATGCTCTTGGGAACCTCAGAGTACCCATGGCGAGAAATTCAATTTTTCGCCCTCACGGCAAAGCCATTAGGGGCATGTTCCCGGGTTTTAACCCGACTTTAGATGAGATACACAAGTGTATGCGTGTTTAGGTGGTATCAGCCATCTGCACTTATGGCAGAATGACCGAGGTCTTTTACGTGCCACTGTGGTGACACGGGGGTGGGAGATGGATACCGTCTCTGGGTCTGCACATAAAGTTGACCTGTGTCCGTCCCGGCCCGGATCCGAACCAGCGACCTTTCGATCACAAGTCCAGTGCTCTACCACCTGAGCTACCCGGGCCCCAGTACCCATGGCAGTCTTTAGAGAGCTATTAACTTCGCTCTTAAATCTCAACCCTGTTTGACTGGCTTTGCATCAAAAGGTGATTGTTGTGCTTCGTGCTCTCTGTGACAATTGCATCCTCACTAATACTTTCAGTCATTTGTAATTTACATGTAAGTTAGAGCTAAACACACTTCTAGGGTGTGATGACCTCCAGACATGACCGAATAGAAGTCTACTTGACATTAGTCAATTAATGTCCAGGTCAAGGTAGGGTTGAGTTCATGTTAAAAAACAACATTTTTTTTAAGCTGGAGCTTTCAGATTTCACGCACTTCTTGGGTTTAATTACTTCTAGACATGATGTAAACTTGCTTATGCATTATGCTTGTTGTTGTTTACTCAATATGCGTTTTTTGTAAATAATGCACAAACGTTGAATAAAACAGTTTAATAAAAAAAATTAAAAAATAAAAAATAAAAAAAAACTTGCTTGACAATCGTCAAATTTAAGGGTCACATGCGGATCAAACCATTTTCCGGGCTCATAAGACAATAAACGAAGAAGCATTGAACGGCGCAGTGAATTTCATCCTTGTATTGCAAGAATCAGAAAACAAGAATGGAAGGTATTTGCAATCATTATTATTTTTAAATGTAAGGTAACGTTTTGTCAATGATACACGTTCCAATTACCTACCATTCTTGTTTATAAAAAAAAGTTTATCGCAAGGTCTGGACAAGGTCGGGGGCTATGCCGCGCTGCAGGAGAAGTACATGCATGCCGTACCCTTCATCAATTCGACCTCGACCCTGGCCAACACCACGTGCGGTCAGCCTCGTTCTGACTCCTTCAGTCTCCTGCGTGACCCCTTGACCTCTGACTACCCGTGGGTGGGCACCTTGATCTTCAACATCCCAAGCGACATCTGGTTCTGGTGTTCCGATCAGGTCAGAGTTGAAATCGGGATGGGTTTGCATGATGTGCATGACATTGTAGTCCCTTGCTGCAGGCTGGAATGTGCATGGGACAAGAATCTGCTCATGTCTAATAGAGCTCATCGTGTCTTTACTGATTTAGGCCTCATCTGCTCACAGTACCTAAGTTAGTATCTATTAATATTTTGTCTCTCTCTTTTTCTCTGCCTCTATTAATTCGTCTATCTGTCTTTCTGTCTGTCTCTGTGTGTGCATGCCTGCCTGCTAATCTGTGGGTCAGTTTACAAGCATCGAGCCAGAGCTCAAAGGGAATTTTAACTTTTGAACACTGTGAGGGATCGAGATGAACAAATGCACGACAACGATGCCAACAAAAAATAATAGAAAAAGCACATGAAAATTGTAAATCCCTTTAACTTAAAAAGCTGTTGGTGTGTTCAGATCATGGTACAGCGGTCGCTGTCAGCCAAGAGCCTTTCACACGCCAAGGCTGGCTCTATCGTGGCTGGCTACCTTAAGATACTGCCCTACTTTCTCTTCGTCGTGCCCGGGCTGGCTGCACGTGTCCTGTTCACAGGTATTACACAGGGCGTGTGTACGTCTTGGAGTATTGTTGTATTCCCGTCTTTACGTTTAGTTCTTCTCGTCTTTTTCCTACTGACTTTCTTCATTTTCTCTGTTTTCCAGTCTTTGTTTTATACCTTGTTCCTACTATTCCCGTCTGTATACGTTTAGTTCTTCTCGTCTTTTTACATTTAGTCAAGTTTTGACTAAATGTTTTAACGTAGAGGGGGGAATCGAGACGAGGGTTGTGGTGTATGTGTATGTGTGTGTGTGTGTGTGTGTGTGTGTGTGTGTGTGTGTGTGTCTGTCTGTCTGTGTGTGTGTGTAGAGCGATTCAGACCAAACTACTGGACCGATCTTTATGAAATTTGACATGAGAGTTCCTGGGAATGATATCCCCGGACGTGTTTTTTATTTTTTTTCCATAAATACCTTTGATGACGTCATATTCGGCTTTTTGTAAAAGTTGAGGCGGCACTGTCACACCCTCATTTTTCCATTAAATTGATTGAAATTTTGGCAAAGCAATCTTCGACGAAGGCTGGGGTTTGGTATTGCATTTCAGCTTGGTGGCTTAAAAACTAATGAGTGAGTTTGGTCATTAAAAATCGGAAACTTGTAATTAAAATTATCTTTTTATTAAACGATCCAAAAACAATTTCATCTTATTCTGCGTCATTTTCTGATTCCAAAAACATATACATATGTTATATTTGGATTAAAAACAAGCTCTGAAAATTAAAAATATAAAAATTATGATCAAAATTAAATTTCCGAAATCGTTTTAAAAACTATTTCATCTTATTCCTTGTCGGTTCCTGATTCCAAAAACATATAGATATGATATGTTTGGATTAAAAACACGCTCAGAAAGTTAAAACGAAGAGAGGTACAGTAAAGCGTGCTATGAAGCACAGCGCAATCGCTACCGCGCCAAACAGGCTCGTCACTTTCACTGCCTTTTGCACTAGCGGCGGACTACGTTCAGTTTCATTCTGTGAGTTCCACAGCTTGACTAAATGTAGTAATTTCGCCTTACGCGACTTGTTTTTATTGTCTTTCTACTCCTTGAATCAGATGACTTTTCTTGCAAAAGTTGTGTATTGACCAAGAGTTGCCACTCGGGATGCAAATGACGATGTGTGCGCGTGCGTGCGTGTGTGTATGTGTGTGTGTGTTTGTGTGTGTCTATGTGTGTGTGTGTATAATTAAGTCTGCTGTGTGTCTGTGTCTGTGCGCATGTGTGTGAGTATGTATGTGTGCGAGTATACCTGCGTGCATGCGTGTATTTGTGCACGCATTCACACGAGCCTTTTCTTTTGAATGCGTGCTTGCAAGATTCAAGAGTTATATTTTATCCTTGTGGGGCTCACATGAGGCATAGAGCTGAAGTAATTAATTGAAAAGCGTCATTATGCCAACATTTCGGTTTACCTGTGTGTTACAGACGAGGTGGCGTGTGTCGACCCGGCTGTGTGTGAGTGTATCTGTGACAACCCCACAGGCTGCTCCAATATCGCATACCCCTTGCTTGTACTCAGGATTCTCGGTCCGGGTAAGCACGCTTGTGAGTTTTGTACTGCGCCAAATTGTGCACGTGATAAAAAAATGAGGAGCCACGTCGCAGCAGAACGTTGGGCTTCTTTTTTTCGTTCGCCTGTCACATTCGGAGATTAGCGGTTCTCAAGATGAAAATGGTTATTTTCTGTAATTCCCCCACACGCCCGCGCAATTTGTCTTCAAGGGTGGTGGAGCTTGGCTAGATCTTCTCCCTCAGCTGTTGACGACCCCTGCAGTCCTGGAGGATGTGTCCTACGTTTTGTTGTCCCTCTCCGCGTAGACATAATTATTGGAGAGGCCGGGCACCAGATGAATCGCCTGTGCAGGTTCTTGGTTCAGAAGCGTGTGGCGCTGTTCTTTGGAGAAAAAAAATGACCACCTGGTCTGGTCCAGACAATTAGTGGAAGCTGTCTGATCGTACGCAGGATCTTTAGACTTTGGGCGGAAAAAAAGAATGCATGGCGTAACTTCAACCAACATTTATTTTTGAAGCGTATTTATAACAAAAACGTGTCCATAATTGGCCACTGATGACGTTAAATCTCAACTTCACCAAACCAAATAGGAACAAAGAGATACTGAGCATGGTGTGACGCTAGTTGTTGAGTGTACGGGTAGTTCTGCTGACGTGAGGAGAACAAAACAACATTTTTCGAGATAAAGTGTCTGAGTGAGTAGTGTGATGCTAGTCAGTTGTTGAGTGACGTGTTGACTGATGACGTTGCAGGATTACGCGGACTGATGCTCGCTGCGTTGTTCGCGGCAGTGATGAGCACACTGACCTCCGTCTTCAACAGCGCCAGCAGCATCTTCACCATGGACCTGTGGCGACGGCTGAGGCCTCACTGCTCGCAGTGGGAACTGCTCTTAGTCGGAAGGTAGGCTGTAGCTGCTCTGAATGACGTCAGTGCTGATTACGTCATATTATGCGATCCAACTTACTGATGGTGTTATACTATTATATGACGTCAGTGTTGATTTTAATGACATCCTATTATGTGATCCAACATACTAATGGTGTAATATTATTTTATGATTGCTATTTCGATGATGGTGTAGCTAAAGGTTGTTGGTGATGTAGATAACGTCATACATCCTGTGGTCACTGGCAGAGTGGCGATTGTTGAAATGTCTGAATGACGTCATTTTGCTACTGGTAACAACTTTAACTGACAGGGTTTTGGCCTGGTGATGTCGTTGTGACTGGTAGTGCTACATATAGCGTTATAAAGGATCTAACCGATGGATTGTGCAAAGTTTGAGGCCCCGACAACTTCGGAGGGTCATCAAGATTTTGGACGTCTTTAGTCATGATGTAGACGTTGGATGGTAGCGATGACCGTGCAGTACTTGACGTCACACGGTTATCTGAATCCCCATTGTTTTGTGTGTTTGTTTGTTGTTGATATTTTGTTGATTTGTGTGTGTGTGTGTATGTGGGGGGGGGGGGCGTTGTGACTGTTTCTTTTTTATAAGGTTTCTATACGTGGTCCAAAACATTAACTGTTCTGCTGGGCTGGTGGTGGTAGTGGTGGTGGGGGTGGAGGAGGTGTCTGTACAGGTATAGATAACGTGACACATACTGTTTAAGTTGAGGTTGTTGGCCAAGTACTGACTGTGACTGTGACGTAGTTGATGACGTCATTCAACGTGTGACTCAAAGGCTGGTGGTAGTGGTACTGGTGGGGATGTGATGCTGGTAGTATAGATAAAGTGACACACCATACAGTCACAGTGGGATCGTAGCTAGATGTACTGACTGTGACGTAGTTGATGACATCATTCAACGTGTGACACGCAGGTTGGTGGTGGTGGTGCTGGTGGGGCTGGCAGTCATGTGGATCCCCATCATGAAAGCGGCGCAGGGCGACCAGCTGTGGCAGTACTGGCAGATGCTCATGTCCGCCGTGGGTCCGCCGTGGGCCATGGTCTTCATCTTTGGCATCTTCTGGAAGAGGACCACGGAACCCGTGAGTTAAAACATAGGACATAAGATAATGTATTGTCCATACAATTAAACAATGGATGGAAAAGTGTGGTTCACAAAGTTGTACTTTTGGAAAATCACTTTAACACGAAGAAGCATTGTGTGTCCGTCTCAGTTTTGATCTTTGACATGGACGAACCAAGATTAAAAAGAAATCAAATGATATGATCAAGATCCACTTGCTGGAACGTGGCTGCCATGATTGTTTTAATTTCTGTGTTGTTGTTGTTGTAGTTGTTGTTGTTCCTTGATTTTTAAGCATAAGCAATCTAGGCTACTACAGTTTTTGTTCAGTAGAAGTTACCAAAGGCACTGCAAAGACGTAAGCAGTCGGCTTGGCCACAGGCGCACGACACGAGGTGGGCGGGGCTTATGTTTTGGATGTCACGTGGTAAGGTTGATGGAAGGTCTTATCTCCTAGTTTCTACAGTTATACTGTACATGTAGTAGTAGTCTTGAGAGCGCGTCAGGCCCCGCCCACTTTGATCCCGCTCACCTCGTGACGAGTGCCTGTGGTCTTGGCTTGGTTTCAGGCAGCGTTCTACGGGATGCTGGGTGGACAAGCTCTGGGTTTCGCTCGCCTGATCCTGGCCTTCGTGTACCCCGCCCCACCGTGTGGCGAGCCCGACACCCGCAATGCCTTCCTCAAGATCCACTTCCTCTACGTTGCTGCCATGGAGGGCGCGCTGTCCTGCATCCTCATCCTCGCCATCAGTGTTATGACGAGGCCACGGCCACCTGAGAAGGTGTGTGTGTGGGGGGGGAGGGGAGGGGTGGTGTTACTGTGTGTGTGTGGGTAGGGGGATTAGTGTGTGTGTGTGTGTGTGTGTGTGTGTGTGTGTGTGTGTGTGTGTTATCACGCAGCCAAGGCCACATGAGAAGGTGTGTGTGTGTGTGTGGTGGGGGTACTGTGTGGACCGTGTGTGTTAGTGTGTTAGTGTTAGTGTGTTAGTTAAACCAGAACGTCCCCCGTGACCTTTCAGTTAACCTTATGGTCCCCCGGGGGACGTTCTGGGACGTTACACCAATAAAGATACCTTTTTTCTCAAGGAGAGATCCCAAATACCCCTTAAGATGCTTAATTTTAACAGCATCTTGGAGCTTGGGTCCCCCAGTATCCCCCAACCGGGCTTTCCCCTGCACCTCAACGTGACAAGCACCTTGTTACCTGTTACTACTGCCTCATTTTAAATGGGAACCCTCCCCCTCTCATAGACTAGGTCCAGCCCTGACTAAAATCTGTTTCTTTCTGTGCGTATGCTTCTACGCTTTCCACCACTGGCATGACCTTGGGTGATCAGTTACGACGCACCACACTGTGGACAAGGAAGGACCCGGCCATGGCTGACCTCTCGGACCAGGAGGGGGAGGAGGAGAGGGAAACACACAAGACCAAGCGTGAGTTGTCTTTCCTGTCCCGTATGGCAAGTTGGACCCGAGAGGACTATTAATGTATACTCTTCTAACAACAAAATAAGCGAAAAAAAGACCGGTAAAAAAAATGTAGACAAACTTTCAAAATTTGCAAAAAATCAAGGTCTAATAAGGGACAGGTTTTCAAAGTCCTATAAAATCGACGAAAAACATGCTAGGGCAGAGAACACTTTTTTGTGATTCACGTGTTACAATAGGGTCCTGGTCATTAACGATGCTCACCAGTTTGTGCTGACACATCTTTGACTACATTGAATAATGTCCCCTGATGTACATTTGTGTTTCTCAACCGGATTAGGACGTTTTGGAAATGACGCACATGTAAAACAGGGGACAGTATCCAGGGAAGTCAAAGATGAATCGGAGATGCATTGTGTCCCCTCTTTCTTTTAAAAGCCAATCAATTACTTTTATCGATACACTTCAGCTTTAAGCACATTTGTGCTGGATTGCAACCTAACGTTCTGTGTTACAGCAGGAAAATGGAAGTCTCGCCTTTTGGTTTGTTGCGGCCTGGCCTCCCACAGCAAACCTCTCTCACCGCAAGAAGTGGTCGCCTTGCAGAAAAAGATGACCTCTATCACCGAAAAGCCCTTCATCAAGAAGATTCTGGACGTCAACGCTATCCTGCTACTCGTCGTTACAGCTTTTATCATTGGATTTTACCATTAGCATGTGGCGTGCGCCGGAAAAACGACCTCCATTTTAGAGGAAAAAAAGTGGTCCTTGGTCAAGAAGAATCTAGATGTCAACGTAATTCTGCTACTTGTCGTTAAAGCTTTTATCATTGGCTTTTACCATTAGCAGGAGTGCATGTGGCATGAGCCGGAATAATGTCCTCCACTTTAGAACAAAAAAATGGCCCTTGGTCAAGAAGAATCTGGATGTCAATGCTGTCCTTGCACGGATCGTAAAGCCTGTCCTTAACTTGGCGAAGTCGACTACGCGAAGTGTATTTCGCGAAGCTTTAGCACTGAGATTTTTGTAAAAAGACTTGGCATAGTCTTCGCGAAGTTGACTTTGGGCTCAATTAAAGGCTGCCCTTTTTGTAGCGTTCATTAATTAATTCCTATTGTTTACATGTGCCAATAATGTTATAAAACTGTACCTAAGGGGATATAATAACGATTAGCTGTAGCTTTCGAACACAGAAAAAAATTATTTCAGTATTGCAAAGTGGTTTTGGTAGTGTCGAATGTAAACAAAACAGTCTCAAAGTGAAAGTGGATGTTTCCCGGAAATTGCGAAGTTAACAAGAATACAGAAAAGCGCGCTTTCCTGCTTAGCACAATACGCTACCGTGCTAATCTGGCGTGTCAATATCACTACGTTTTGCACGTGGAAGGTGAGCGATTTTCTTCACGCGTGAAAGATTCTTTTGTGCACTGTACATCACGGTGACTCAAGTTAGCCAAAGAATCTAGACACAGCCATCGTCGAACGCTGAAGAAGAAGAAGACTGATACCTCGCTGAACAGCTCTGGCTTTTCATAGGGGCACCCTTTGGAGATTTGGGGAGCACGGTTGGGAGACACAGACGCACATCAGGGGACAGTATGCAGGGTAGTTGAAGGTGGATCGAGGATGCATCCCTCTTTCTTTCAAAAGCCTGATAATTAGTTTTATCGGTATACTCTTCAGCTTTAAACTAGGTCACTTCACTGGTTCTGGTGTACAAAATAATTACAGGGCTCCACTACAGCACTTGCTTTAACGGGAGAACTGCTCTGCCAAGTCTTAATATCCAGACAAACTTTTCACTGTCATGTTTGATTTCACTATGCATGGTTATTACATGTATAATAGTAAGGGTACTTATGTGGCTCAAATACTTATATAGTTCTAAGCGCCTGCATGTACCAGAAATATATATGTTCTTGTTTGATTTGACTATGTATGGTTATTACATGTATCAGAAATATATATTTGTTAAAACATGCTTTTGATTTGATGTTCGCCTTGCTTTGGCAAAATTGTCTTCTCTTTCCAGTTTTGGAACAGCTAGAACAAATAACATTGTTTTGTATACAAAAACCCCCCCAAAAAAAAACAAACAAACAAAAACAACTGCAAACATATATGCATCACATCATTAGCTCAGTTGGTAGAGCACTGGACTTGTGATCGAAAGGTCGCTGGTTCGAATCCGGGCCGGGACGGACACGGGTCAACTTAATGTGCAGACCCAGAGACGGAAGCCATGTCCCACCCCCGTGTCATCACAATGGCACGTAAAAGACCTTGGTCATTCTGCCATAAGTGCAGGTGGCTGAATACACCTAAACACGCAGACACCTGGGTAGCGCGACTCCGTTGCTGCTAGCTTTCCACTGGGAGGAAGCGACCCGAATTTCCCAGCGATGTGACAATAAAGTAATGAAAATGAAAAAAAATGAAATTAGGACTGGGATTAGACAAAGCAGGTATAATTGAAATGTTGACAGTTGTAAAGGCACACTCCTCCTCATGAAATGGGCTCACCCTCCCAGATCTGGCCCGGCTTTCACATAGAATAAGAACATCACTCCACTTGGGCACATACCAAAAATCAACACCATGGCTTCTTGCTGTGGTGACTTGGAATTTTTATGATGAATTAATTTCTGAAAAAAGCTACCAGTGGCTTTTACAATATTAATTCATCACAAATTCCCTCTGTGCACAGAGCACCCAGGCTGTTCATTACATTTAGTCAAGTTTTGACTAAATGTATTAACGTAGAGGGGGGAATCGAGACGAGGGTCATATGGTGTATGTGTGTCTGTGTGTGTGTGTAGAGCGATTCAGAGAAAACTACTGGACCGATCTTTATGAAATTTGACATGAGAGTTCCTGGGTATGAAATCCCCAGACATTTTTCATTTTTTCGATAAATGTCTTTGATGACGTCATATCCGGCTTTTCGTGAAAGTTGAGGCGGCACTGTCACGCTCTCATTTTTCAACCAAATTGGTTGAAATTTTGGTCAAGTAATCTTCGACGAAGCCCGGACTTCGGTATTGCATTTCAGCTTGGTGGCTTAAAAATTAATTAATGACTTTGGTCATTAAAAATCTAAAAATTGTAAAAAAAAATAAAAAATTATGAAACGATCCAAATTTACGTTCATCTTATTCTCCATCATTTTCTGATTCCAAAAACATATACATATGTTATATTTGGATTAAAAACAAGCTCTGAAAATTAAAAATATAAAAATTATTATCAACATTTTTTTTTTCGAAATCAATTTAAAAACACTTTCATCTTATTCCTTGTCGGTTCCTGATTCCAAAAACATATAGATATGATATGTTTGGATTCAAAACACGCTCAGAAAGTTAAAACGAAGAGAGGTACAGAAAAGCGTGCTATCCTTCTCAGCGCAACTACTACCCCGCTCTTCTTGTCAATTTCACTGCCTTCGCCATGAGCGGTGGACTGACGATGCTACGGTCTTGCTGAAACATTGCATTGCGTTCAGTTTCATTCTGTGAGTTCGACAGCTACTTGACTAAATGTTGTATTTTCGCCTTACGCGACTTGTTTTTAGTATGTGACCAAGTGGAGGGATGGTCTTATCCTATGTAAAAGCTGAGCCAGATCTGAGATGGTCAGCCAACTGTTTACATGAGAAGGAGAGTGCCTTTAACTTTAAGGGCAACAAGAACAACTGTAATGCTTCCACACATACACACATTCACCCACAACGCAGTGTCACACATACACACATTCACCCACAACGCAGTGTCACACATACACACATTCACCCACAACGCAGTGTCACACATACACACATTCACCCACAACGCAGTGTCACACATACACACATTCACCCACAACGCAGTGTCACACATACACACATTCACCCACAACGCAGTGTCACACATACACACATTCACCCACAACGCAGTGTCACACATACACACATTCACCCACAACGCAGTGTCACACATACACACATTCACCCACAACGCAGTGTCACACATACACACATTCACCCACAACGCAGTGTCACACATACACACATTCACCCACAACGCAGTGTCACACATGATACTCAGAAGCAAATGAAGGAGTATAAATCAATTACTTTATTCCACTGAGGACTGCATGAGGTCAACTGGTTGAAATCATTCCCAGTTAAAACACTGGCAATCCTCAACACACAGACTACAATTACCTGGATATTATGTAAGTTTCAAAGTGAAATAAAACCAAAAAATGCAGTTAATCTGGCCCGCGACGGGCACAATGGCCAAGTGGATAAGATGCTGGCCTCACATGAGGAGGGTTGAGTGTTCCAATCTGGCTGCATCTCGAGGGTTTGTTAAGGGTTGACATTTTTCCAATCTCTGACCTGCTACTGCCTTATCCTCCTTTGTGTGTATAGCCAAGCACAAGACTAAGTGTGCAGGGAAAAGATCCTGTAATCGAAGTCAGAGTTCAGTGGGTTATAGAAAAACAAAAATACCCAGCATGCATCCCCCGAAATCAGCGTATGGCTACACATATGGCGGGGTAGATACGGTCATACACGTCAAGACCCACTTGTGCAAAAAAATTTGAATGTACATGGGAGTTTCAGCACATGAATGCAGAAGAAGAAGAGGAATCTCCCCCGCTGTAAATTTACAGAGTGGTATACACGACTTAACTTGAGCATCTTGCTGAATATCAGTGGAGTTCATGTTACTGGATTGTAAATCTACCAATGTGATAGACAAACACATGCTACATCAAATGCTACATCAAACGCTGTAACGAATCTACACTAGGGTACATGTGCTTTCTGCATGTAACAACAGCACTAACATAAGAGATAAATAATTAATAATAATAATAATGGTGATTTCTATAGCGCTTTCGAACACACAAAGCGCTTTACAAAAGCAATAACAACATCATTACCAGAATGACGCCATTGACGGAATAGAACACAATCATAAACACTTTACAACAAAACCAAAAACAAAACATAAATGTTACAAAAATCCAGAGGCTCTTACAGGAACGCATACCCCTCCGCCCACCCACTGGTACTGGACACTGATACAGCGCCTTAGATGACAAAATCATGGTGCAAGGCTATTATTTATCGTAAAAATATTTGCAGTTCCAGTTCAAGAAAACCCAAAAGGCATCAAGATAAGAATAACACAGGAGTTACTAGTACTCAGTACTAGTAGTGAAAACATTAGCAAAATACATTACAGCAAACAGGCAAGGCCCTAACCTAAAAAAAAACCACTTCATTCCATATCAAGTGACCTTTGCTACACAAAATTTGCAACAGACGTACAGTTTTTTCTAAATGCATATAACAACTGACAGCAGCAAACTTTCAACCTTGTTTTACAAAAATAGACAAGTATCTTGTGAACATGAGAGGCGGTAGCCGGAGAGTGAACACACCCAAACACACACGCAGAGGGTGGAAATATTTTGTAGACATGCATCTTGACCATGCAAATGGAATTTAATCATAGTACATGTACTTGTATCAAACAATTTATCACATGATGGCAAATTACTGTTGAAAGTTCACTTCAACAAACGTTCAGTGCCTCAAAAACATGCATAGAAAAAAATAATGGTGCTACAGTCCTAAAAGTCAAAGTGGGTATGGCATAATGCAGGCCGTTTTTTATTTAATGAATTTTCTACATACAATCTGGCAAAGCAAATGTATGATAACCACTGCTATAACGGGAACACATATGGGACCTCTTCATTCATAAATAAATAACAAGTCGCGTAAGGCGAAAATACAACATTTAGTCAAGTAGCTGTCGAACTCACAGAATGAAACTAAACGCAATGCAACGCACAAGACCGTATACTCGTAACATCGTCAGTCCACCGCTCACGGCAAAGGCAGTGAAATTGACAAGAAGAGCGGGGTAGTAGTTGCGCTGAGAACGATAGCACGCTTTTCTGTACCTCTCTTCGTTTTAACTTTCTGAGCGTGTTTTTAATCCAAACATATCATATCTATATGTTTTTGGAATCAGGAACCGACAAGGAATAAGATGAAAGTGTTTTTAAATTGATTTCGACAATTTAATTTTGATAATAATTTTTATATATTTAATTTTCAGAGCTTGTTTTTAATCCAAATATAACATATTTATATGTTTTTGGAATCAGCAAATGATGGAGAATAAGATGAACGTACATTTGGATCGTTTTATAAAAGAAATATTTTTTTTACAATTTTCAGATTTTTAATGACCAAAGTCATTAATTAATTTTTAAGCCACCACGCTGAAATGCAATACCGAAGTCCGGGCTTCGTCGAACAATACTTGACCAAAATTTCAACCAATTTGGTTGAAAAATGAGGGCGTGACAGTGCCGCCTCAACTTTCACGAAAAGCCGGATATGACGTCATCAAAGACATTTATCAAAAAAATGAAAAAAACGTATGGGGATATCATACCCAGGAACTTTCATGTCAAATTTCATAAAGATCGGTCCAGTAGTTTGGTCTGAATCGCTCTACACGCACGCACACACACACACACACACACACACACACACATACACCACGACCCTCGTCTCGATTCCCCCCTCGATGTTAAAACATTTAGTCATAACTTGACTAAATGTAAAAATGCATAGCAGTACTGCATTGTATGTGTGCAGTTTACATAAGCAGCAAATCTGCCTGAAACATTAGCAACATTAGTTTTCAAATCCCTTAAGCCTGTCCATAACTGGGCTAAGCCAACTACACGAAGCTGGCCGCTCAACGCTTTAGCATTGAGTTTTTGGTAAAATGACTTTGCGAAGATGACTACAGGCTCTTTTAAGGGTCACCTTACCCGAGTGTGAAAATTGCTATCCACTGAGTCAGTGTGGATCCAGTACTTGCTGATCTTTTCAGCGCTTGATGCTGCACAAAATCTGTACCATGATTTCCCCATGACCTACAGTACTGGATTTAAAAAGATTTTTGCAAAAGCAGAATTTAAACAGGTGAAGAAAATTAACATCGGTTGTTAACATCGGCTGTCGCCATGCGGTTGACGCCTTCTAACTGTCTTCTTTCAGTTATATTTGATTTATAAGTAGAATAGTATTAAATATGAAGCAGAGATAAACAGAAACTGTCAAACAACATTGGGAACAGAAAAGTTCTGGCCCACATCTAATTATGCTGTATGCAAATGTGGCACAGCCTGGTTATGTTTCTGTTCAAGAAATGAGCATTGGAATACAATTACTCTTCAAGAAACATAAAGAAAAACAACACCAACTGATACAGTATCAAATAACGCATCGACTTAACAAGGTCTTAAAGATAATCATTCAAAAGTACAATCATTTGTGAGAACATCACCAAAAGCACTCAGAGATGTTCAGCTAATTCTTTCTTTCTTTATTTGGTGTTTAACGTCGTTTTCAACCACCAAGGTTATATCACGACGCCGACGGGGAAAGGGGGGGAGATGGGATAGAGCCACTTGTTAATTGTTTCTTGTTCACAAAAGCACTAATCAAAAAATTGCTCCAGGGGCTTGCAACGAGTACAATATATTACCTTACTGGGAGAATGCAAGTTTCCAGTACAAAGGACTTTAACATTTCTTACATACTGCTTGACTAAAATCTTTACAAACATTGACTATATTCTATACAAGAAACACTTAACAAGGGTAAAAGGAGAAACAGAATCCGTTAGTCGCCTCTTACGACATGCTGGGGAGCATGGGGTAAATTCTTCCCCCTAACCCGCAGGGGGCTCAGCTAATTCAATTTCAACCGCTGGTAATACATGGGGATACAGCACATAGCTGCCAACCTTCTGAAGTCAACATCCAGGAGCCAGGGGGGTCCAGGGGGACCGTGTAGTCTTGAATATGAGCAGGGAGAAGTTGTAAAATTCGGGAGATTCCCGGAAAATCCGGAAGGGTTGGCAGCTATGATAGCAGTACCTTTTTTTAATGACCTCCTAAAATGGGAGAAGATTAGGCCTTTTAACAGCGAGTCTTTGTTTGTTTGCTTAACGCCCAGCCGACCAAGAAGGGCCATATCAGGGCGGTGCTGCTTTGACATATAACGTGCGCCACACACAAGACAGAAGTCGCAGCACAGGCTTCATGTCTCACCCAGTCACATTATTCTGACACCGGACCAACCAGTCCTAGCACTAACCCCATAATGCCAGACGCCAGGCGGAGCAGCCACTAGATTGCCAATTTTAAAGTCTTAGGTATGACCCGGCCGGGGTTCAAACCCACGACCTCCCGATGACGGGGCGGGCGCCTTACCACTTGGCCAACCGTGCCGGTTGATGACCTGCACGTGTAACTTTGATTGGCAGCATAACCCAAACAAGTAACACTTTTAAGACCCCCCCCCCCCCCCCCTTAAGACTTCCTCTGTCTTTTCAGACCTTATTTTTGTCAGATTTTCCTTTCATAGTCTCGGTAAACTTACCTCCATTTTCTTTCAGACTACCTCCTTTTTAAGACCCAATATTCTCAGACTTTCGGAGGTCTTAAAAGTGGAGTTCCAGTGTAACAGTACAAGACATCTAAAAAAACCAAGAAATTCCTCCGAGGTAGGAAAAACACCCCCGTCCTTAGCATTCTCACTGCCACCAACTGAGCAGGCACTGCTAACAAGTGTGGTTATTTCCCATTGACCATTAATATGTCCCTCTATAAGTCCTTGTAGAATCTTAATCCACCAATAACTCCCTAACCATGTGTTTGACTGGTCCCAATTTTTGTAAGGACCGTCTCAGGAATGTATAGAACCTGTTCACCAAGTTTGGTGACGATCGGTCCGTTCATTCTTGAGATCTATATGCGAACACAAACAAACAAACAAACAAACACATCGAGCGAAACCTATACACACCCCTATACCGGGGGTGTAATGAGGTCGATGCTACAACTTACAACAAGCATCACTGAAAGATGGACACCGTTAGACTAGTGAAACAAAGAGAGAGGGAGAGCGCGAGATCAACACTGTTATCACAGCTTCAATACTCGTTTCATAGCCAACCCATAACACTAACACAGCAATTAAAAACATATGGCAGTTAAATGCCTTGTGCTTCCATCAAAACAACTGCAACAATGCAAAATATTTGTTCAAGTAATGTGAATGGTAAATAACCCATACAGGCCAAAATCAACAATTGCCAGAACATCTTCTTCTTTCTTTATTTGGTGTTTAACGTCGTTTTCAACCACGAAGGTTATATCGCGACGGGGGAAGGGGGGAGATGGGATAGAGCCACTTGTCAATTGTTTCTTGTTCACAAAAGCAGCACTAATCAAAAATTTGCTCCAGGGGCTTGCAACGTAGTACAATATATTACCTTACTGGGAGAATGCAAGTTTCCAGTACAAAGGACTTAACATTTCTTACATACTGCTTGACTAAAATCTTGACAAAAAGTGACTATATTCTATACAAGAAACACTTAACAAGGGTAAAAGGAGAAACAGAATCCGTTAGTCACCTCTTACGACATGCTGGGGAGCATCGGGTAAATTCTTTCTCGTCCCAACTAATATGGGACTCCTGCTAACCCGCGGGGAGTTCCCAGCACATGAAACATATGTGCAATGATGCAATAACAATTACTGCACACACACACTAAAGATTTGACACAAACCGCACACTACCCTCTTAGGCACGCATATTATACAGACAAGAATATTCCAAACATTTCAATGTGTAGCTCTGGACAAAATTACCGTAGTCATGCAAAGTTTCAGGCTTTAAACAAATAGTCAAAGTAACATGGTAAAAAGAGTAGGGTATAGTAGTTTGTCAAACATTTTGTTTCTGTTTAGCTCTCTATCTTGAAGAAAATAGGTTATCCTATGTCCAGCAAAAATAGTAAATAACGTTTTGTGGGTGGGTGGGGCAGGAGGAGGAGAAAAAAACAGAGAGAGAGAGAGAGAGAGAGAGAGAGAGAGAGAGAGAGAGAGAGAGAGAGAGAGATATCCCAGATATCACTGAGCAAGTAGCTTTTGGGTGCCTTAATCCCTATAAAATGTGGAACAAGCCACTGCTAACAAGTAATCTTTTCTGCACTTAATGCAACTTCAAACACTTTCAAGGGTCACAACACACTCTGACACCGTTTCCACTTTTCAGCTTACCAACTACAATAAGCCACGAATCTGCATCACATATATTTCTAATTTTTTTCTTTCTGCAAGTGAGCAAGAAGCGATTGCCTATTATAATTATTATGGACCTAATGGCACTACTAATTGAAGATGTTCGGGCTTTTTTTTTTAGGGCTTGTGGAAGACGGTTGTATTCCTTGAAACAGAGACAAGTTGAGCTATAAATAGCTCAATGGGAATTACCCGTGGAGACAAGCCGTTTGCGTCACAGCAAATAATCAGCTTTAAGAACGACATGTTTTCGAAAGAATTGAGTGGACACTTCTAACACGCCTTTTCTTTCGACATGCAGACTGGCCCTCATCATTCAGTCTAGCATCAACCTCGTCATACCCACTGAGCTATAGACAGTGGAACCCCCCTTTTAAGACCCCTCAATTTAAGACCCCTCAATTTAAGACTTCTCCCTTTTTGAGACCTTGATTCTTCAGATCTTCTATTCATAGCGTCGGGTAAGTGTACCCCCATTTTCAGATTCCCTCCTTTTTTAAGACTCAACCTTCTCAGATTTTCGGAGGTCTGGAAAAGGGGGTTCCACAGAATAGCTCGATCAGCTTGCCTCACATTCAAGGAACATAACTCCTCCAGAGCCCTTAAAATCCCTAGAATTTGTCTAGGACTGTCATTCTAGGTGAGTAAATGTCCTTTTTGTCGTTCACACCCCATTGCCATGTCGGAGGGTGGAGGAGGCGGGGTTATCTATACACGTTCCCGACGAGGAGATGAGGTCATCTTCCCGCGCTTTGTGTGTGGCAAGGTCGACGCGCAGGTCCAAGAGACTCGAATTGCTCTCACACATGAAGTTTTCTGGTTTGGGATTGCCGATTCTGCAGTGACAGGCATCAAACAGGGGTGAGAATCAATCCCTTTTCTGTCTGATATACACACAGGCATACATTGCAACTGGTCCACACACACACACACACACACACACACACACACACACACAACACACACACACACATGCATGTACATATACACACACACACAACACACATGCATGTACATACATACACACACACACACACACAAACAAACACACACACACACACACACACACACACAACACACACACACACACATGCATGTACATATACACACACACACACACACACACACACAACACACATGCATGTACATACACACACACACACACCCCCCCACACACACACACACACACACACACACACACACACACACACACACACACATGCATGTACATACACACACACGCACACACACACACACACACACACACACACACACACACACACACACACACACACACACACACAATGCATCAAGGCACACTTTCACACACGTGTTCTGCACATTCAGACACATATGTATATGTGATACAAAAGCTCCTCAGAGCTGAACTGACAAATAGTATGGGATGATCATCACTCTACCTTGGTTTGGACTTTTATATTCTCTTATCATACTGCCTGCACAAAGGCTTATAAATACCGTTAACTACCTTATAAGCGCGCATCCCCACCTGCCCCCGACGTTATGCACCAATTTCGCTCAGAAGGTGGGCGTAAATTAGGTACTGTCCCCCCTTGCAGGATCAAGTCATCATGATAAATAGTGGTATTTGAGCACTTGGTATAAAAATGTCAATATGATACAAGTGTCTACCCTCTACCAATCTTTCTCTGAGACACTCAAGCGTTCCTGTGTGTGCAAGGGCCTTGCAAGAATGGAACCTGAAAACTAAACACACACAAAAATCCTTTTGCGGGATGGTTTAACAACACATGCTCATATCTTGAATGCAAACTGAATGATGGACTCAAGATCTGCTTTGTATAACCGGCATTGCAGCGCAAGTGTCTGGCAGAAATCACAAACTTGCGCAAAATGAAGTGTCATAAATGTGTATTTGCTCAATACTGGGCGCTTACAAGGTAGTTTACGGTACTCAAATTCTGGCTTCAGAGATAGCCTCAGCTCCCATGATAGCGGTTTCTATGTTTTTACGTAAAATTAAGGAAGTTACCTATACAAAATAATGGCAGTGCGCAGAATATGAAGGTAACTACCCATCAAAGTTGATGTCAGCTCCATATTTGCAGTGTCCGTTTCATTGGTTCTGCTCAAATTCTTGCTTTAGGCATAGCAGCAAGCAGCCATAATAGTTTTTGTTCATGTCGTTTACAGAAACTTAAGGTAATTACCTGTCAAAGACAATGGCACCGCAGAGAGTGTGAAGGTAATTACCTATCGAAGACAATGGCACTGCAGAGAGTGTGAAGGTAATTACCTATCGAAGATGATGGCACTGCAGAGAGTTTGAAGGTAATTACCTATCAAAGACAATGGCACTGCAGAGAGTGTAAAGGTAATTACCTATCAAAGATGATGGCACTGCAGAGAATGTGAAGGTAATTACCTATCGAAGGCAATGGCACTGTAGAGAATGTGAAGGTAATTACCTATCGAAGACAATGGCACTGTAGAGAATGTGAAGGTAATTACCTATCGAAGACAATGGCACTGTAGAGAATGTGAAGGTAATTACCTATCAAAGATGATAGCACCGCAGAGAATGTGAAGGTAATTACCTATCGAAGACAATGGCACCGTAGAGAATGTGAAGGTAATTACCCATCAAAGATGATGGCACCGCAGAGAATGTGAAGGTAATTACCTATCGAAGATGATGGCGTCCACTCCATAATTGCGCAGTGTCTGTTTGACGGGTTCTTCGTTGAGGTCTTCCCCCCACACAAAGAGCACCAGTCCCAGGGACTGAATGTGAGGGATCAAGGACAGGTCCTGCAGCAAGCCCTCCGCCTGCAAGTTCACGCCCTGAAACACCATCACTCTACACTTTAACCCACCTTGCTTATTCTGCTGGAACAGGTTCAAATTCAAATGTAACCGAGTGCCGAAACACTACGATCACCTCGGGAGGCGAAGTGCAATCAAACAGGATTGAAAATGTTAGGGCCAATTTCTTAGCCCTATAAAAACTGTTATGCAAACCCGAAGGTTTCCATGAAAATACAGACAATCGGAAACCACCAGACCCCATCACAAACAGAATTCCACAACCCACCGGTGTTGACTTAAAGGCCAACAACTTGGGTCAGTGCAGAGTCTGCTGTGAAAGGAGCGGTAGCCTCCCCTGTCACACAAACAACACAGGTGTCTCATGTCTAAACAGAAAAGAAGTTGCTTATTTTACCGGAATAGAAAACAGAAAAGATGTTGTTAATGCTTTACTGGAATATGTTCAAATTCCATTAATAACACATGGCTAACAGCACAGGAGTACTATGTCTAAAACAGAAAAGAGGTTGCTAAATATCTTACTGGAACAGATTCAAGTTCATGCAACACAGCTGTTTCATGTTTAAACAGAAATGAGGTTGCTTATTTTAATGGAACAGGTTCTAACAACACAAGTGTATTATGTTTAACAGAGATTGCTTATTGTACTGGAACAGGTTCAAATAACTAATACAGGTGTCTCATGTTTGATGTTGTATGTTGTTTGATGTGATATATGTATGATACACCACATTAATTTCTCATTTGAGATAATAAAGTTTTCTATGTATATACCAAGCGAACCCACAAATGTTATGCGCAGTACGCTCAACAACAACAACCTTTATTATGAGGTGTCCTCTCATCAGAGGGACCTTACATTACAGGTAGTGTGAGCTCACCAGGAGTCCCTCCGCCTTGGCAAAGCTGATGCCGTGCTGGAAGGTGGTGCAGCGCCAGTCAACAACAACGACAACCTTTATTATGAGGCGTCCTCTCATCAGAGGGACCTTACATTACAGGTAGTGTGAGCTCACCAGGAGACCCTCGGCCTTGGCAAAACTGATGCCATGCTGGAAGGTGGTACAGTGCCAGTCAACAACAACCTTTATTACGAGGTGTCCTCTCATCAGAGGGACCTTACATTACAGGTAGTGTGAGCTCACCAGGAGTCCCTCAGCCTTGGCAAAGCTGATGCCATGCTGGAAGGTGGTACAGTGCCAGTCAACAACAACCTTTATTACGAGGTGTCCTCTCATCAGAGGGACCTTACATTACAGGTAGTGTGAGCTCACCAGGAATCCCTCAGCCTTGGCAAAGCTGATGCCATGCTGGAAGGTGGTACAGTGCCAGTCAACAACAACCTTTATCATGAGGCATCTTCTCATCAGAGGGACCTTACATTACAGGTAGTGTGAGCTCACCAGGAGTCCCTCAGCCTTGGCAAAGCTGATGCCATGCTGGAAGGTGGTACAGTGCCAGTCAACAACAACCTTTATTATGAGGTGTCCTCTCATCAGAGGGACCTTACATTACAGGTAGTGTGAGCTCACCAGGAGTCCCTCCGCCTTGGCAAAGCTGATGCCGTGCTGGAAGGTGGTGCAGCGCCAATCGCTGTAGGGCGTGTAGCGCTGGGTGGGGCCGTTAGTCAGGAACAGCACCGGGTACTTGTTCTGCTTCAGGTTCACCCTGCATCGCAAAAAACACACTTAAATAAAGCAAACATTTATAATGTAAAATACAGTGGAACCCCCCTTTTAAGACCCCCCAATCTAAGACTCCCTCCTTTTTAAGACCCTGTTTTCTCTGACTTTCTGTTCATAACCTCTGTAAATTAACCTCCATTTTAAGACTTGATTATCTCAGATGTTTGGAGGTATTAAAAGGGGGGTTCCACTGTATGATATAATCTATATATATATATGACTTGTGTGTGTGTGTGTGTGTGTGTGTGTGTGTGTGTGTGTGTGTGTGTGTGTGTGTGTGTGTGTGTGTGTTCGCAATGCACGGCCAAAGTTCTCGATGGATCTGCTTCAAATTTGGTGGGCATATTCAGGTAGACCCCGGACACAACCTGGTCGATGAGAATTTTCAACACGTGCTCTCAGCGCGCAGCGCTGAACCGATTTTGGTTTTTCTGTTCATCTTCCCAGATCCATTCCCAGTAACTCTTCCTTATCTTCTCCAGTGTTTTGCGTTTATCTCCCTTCCTTCGTGTGGCGTCAATCCATATTCCCGTTACTATTTTTAGAACACAACGCTCAATCCATATTCCCGTTACCATTTTTAGAAGGTCACTGTCTCGGCGAAGCCGGGTATTACTCTTCCTTCAATCAATCAATATGAGGCTTATATCGCGCGTATTCCGTGGGTACAGTTCTAAGCGCAGGGATTTTTTTTTTTCCTTATCTTCTATATATATATATATATATATAGGAAATGTGTACATTTTCAAAGCTTTACTTTTAAAAATGTTCCAGGAATTGATAATTTTTATTCTATGATCTGATCTTATACATTGTCATGAATGGTTCTTAACTTCTTTTGAAGAGTGTATATGAATAAAAAGATAAATAACAGGAGAAAAGGAAAGTAGCTTACATGATGCAGGTGTCAGCATGGAAGGTGGAGAAGACGATTTTGCGTTCACCAGCGTGTTTGAGAATGACGTCCAGAATACGATCGATGCACACGTTCAGGTCAAAGTAGTTCTCCATTTCACATTCTCCATTCTAAACACAGCCACAGCAAAAACGGCCACAGTGAATACAATCTCTCGCAAGAAAGGCGACTCAAAGTTCAGGTGTATACGAATAAAGTCTTCTTAGCTCTAACTTGTTGACCTTAACTGACCTCTAAGTTCTGCGGGTATTTGATTGCAATGTTGTTGCTGGGATGTTTACACCGACACTAATAATAATAAAAAAAATAATGAACACTTATTAATCGCCCTTTCTCACCAGAGCTCACGGCGATGTTCAATAGCATACTGCACACACACACACACACACAAACACACTAAAATACAGGTGAATAACCCTACACTGTTTCTATCAGAAAGTATTATGACATCTCACATACACGAATACCACTTATAACTGTTGACCTCGACTGACCTCTAAGTTCTGTGGGTAAACACAAATACCGCTATAACTGTTGACCTTGACTGACCTCTAAGTTCTGCGGGTACTTGATTTCAATGTTGAAGCCTAGGTGCTGGTCCACCCTCTGCAGACAGCGCTGCAAGGTGGGGAACGGCAGCTGGTCCTCCTCCGTGATGTCCTCTGAAACCTCTAGCAGGGGCAACACACAAACACTGCTAGCTGTCAGAATCCGACAGGCAGCACACAGATTGTTGTTCACCCACCATGAAAATACAGGGGAACCCCCCTTTTAACACTATTGTGACTAGCATTGCCACGGCGTTGACGTCCTGCCTGCCCAAGCTTGCCACCAAGAAACTTACCAAAAATCAGTAACTGTAAAGAAATCTGTCTAGCAAGCTTGAATTAAGTCCAATCACCACCAAATTTTTTGTACTAATTAAAAAATGGATGCCCAGTTCAGTCGTGCTATTTATAAGTTTGTCACGCGATTTGTTTTAGCAAAGGGGGGGTGAAAGGGGGATAATTTGTGTTTTTTAACGTTTTTTTGTGTGTGTTTTCTTTTCCACTGCTTTTTTAAAAAGTTATTTTTTAACAGAAAGAATTATAAATAATGTTATAACCAAACAAGGTGTAAAACCTATGAATTCGCTGAAATATTGTTAAAATTCTACACAGAAATAAGGAGACAGTACAAAGAAAAAAACAAGCAAATCCCGCATTCACTCACAGCATCCTGACTCAAATGAAACAAAACTGTGACACTCACCAAATGATGTCAAGGTAATCCATATTGAATATAAGTCACATTTTCACAACAAAGTCCCAACTGTACACCTATGAACATTTCCAAAAGGATTAGGACGCTCCAGCCATCCATTGTTATCAGTGCTGCCACGCCCCCCTTGCAACTACACATTCGAAGATTCATGCAGTACCACCCTAACACGTGTAGTTTGCCGACTCATACCAGCAACACTGAACAGGACTGTTTCTTCCTCAATATCACTGCTATTATCGCTTTCTTGAGGCGAAAACAACACGTCGGAATCATGATCTACAGGGTCCTCAAGATCCAACATCCGGAGAATCTCCTCCCGTGACAAGGCTCGCCTTCGATTCATTTTTTCTCCTCGAAAAAACCACACAAATCAGGCTAATTTTGCATATGGCGGAAGGGCACGCAAAGTGTGTCAAGGGAAACAACTCAATTTACTGCAAGCTTCAAAAACCGGGAAGCAATCACGAGTCGTGTACCCTGTATGGCTGTTACTGAAAAATGCGCGTCCCGTCCATGGGCGTGTCAGCGCTGTTACTGATTTATCAGTGTCCCGTCGCAAAAGTGTTAAGACCTTCAAAAATCTGAGAAAAATTAGGTCTTTAAAAGGAGGGAGTCTTAATATGGGGGTCAATTTACAGATGTTATGAACAGAAAATCTAAAAAATCAAGGTCTTAAAAAGGAGGGAGTCTTAAATTGGGGGGTCTTACAAGGGGAACACCCCCCCCCCCCCCAGTGTTTCAAGTTTTTTTCTATGCATTGGATTTAATGCCCCCCCCCCCCCCCTTTCAAGGTGTTTCCTATGCATGGGACTTAATGCATAATCTAAGAAAAGCTATTTAATGTTATCTTTATAGTTATCATCATTATTAATGAGATCTAGTCTTTAACAACCCCCCGCGGGTTAGGGGGAGTCCCATATTGGTTGGGACGAGAAAGAATTTACCCGATGCTACCCAGCATGTCGTAAGAGGCGACTAACGGTTCTGTTTCTCCTTTTACCCTTGTTAAGTGTTTCTTGTATAGAATATAGTCAATGTTTGTAAAGATTTTAGTCAAGCAGTATGTAAGAAATGTTAAGTCCTTTGTACTGGAAACTAACTTGCATTCTCCCAGTAAGGTCATACATTGTACTACGTTGCAAGCCCCTGGAGCAATTTTTTTATTAGTGGTTTTGTGAACAAGAAACAATTAACAAGTGGCTCTATCCCATCTCCCCCCTTTCCCCTATCCCATCTCCCCCCTTTCCCCGTCGCGATATAACCTTGAATGGTTGAAAACGATGTTAAACACCAAATAAAGAAAGAAAGAAAGAAAGAAAGTCTTTAACAGCCAAAGGCAGGGTGTAGTCTGCAAACGTAGAGCTTGCTTTTTTATGTGCAGAAACAAATCAAGACTTTCGTTTTTCTGGATGTACAAATACTGTGACTTACTCTAATAAACAGAGAGTGTGAAAATCTTGGTGGTCATTAAGTTTGAGAATGGAAATTACCAGTGCTAGAATTGAAATGTGACTAGCTAATATATACAGACCAGATAACCAGTGTTATTTGCAAAATAAATAAATTTAAAAATATGTGCAAGATAAGCAAGTGATGAAGTGGGATATTAACAAACATTTTGTCAATCTGTCAGCCTGAAATTAATAGATCGACACTGAAAACCTCGGTTCAGTCATCACGGAGACTTGTAAGGCTTGACTAACTGAAACCCGAAGAGCAAGACAGGTTTGCTCTGGTCTCAATGGAATCATATGAACAAAAGGACCTATTTGTCTAAACCAATTTTATTTTTAAACATATTCTCAGAGTAAACATATTAACATATATATCCATTTTTTTCAGGAAACAAAAAAAAAACACAATGCAATTCTATATTCGACTGTTATTGCAATTTTAAATTGAATGAAAATGTTCATAAACAACTGACTAATTAATTTGTAAGCTTCCAAGCCGAATTGCAATCCCACAGTCCGGATCGTATCAAAGATTGTTTGATACAAAATTCAAGTTATTTCATTGAAAAATACAGTCACCACAGGACTGAGCCTCAACTTTGATAAAGGGCGGTTATGACGTCATCAATCAGCAATGACATTGAACTTATCACATATTACCTGCAAGAATTCACTTGAGAAGTTTCAGAAACAACTGTCCCGAAAGTTTTCCGGTAACTACTCTACACACATCCTCCCCTAAGTCCATCACGATTCTCAGTCTGCCACAATACATATATACCTAGTCAAATGTTGACTTAATTTGTTAAAATATAAAAAGAAGCCCCCCAAAAATAAAAACATACCAGCTTATTCAAATGAAGATAACCAGATGTCACTATCTTTCAAAATGTACATGTACAGTCAAACCTGTCTATAAGAACAGTTAAAGGAAACACCCAAAAAATGGACGTTAAAGACAGGTGGCATTGAAAAGGTGAATTATACCGAACAACAAAGACCCCTCAGGAATCCATTTGGACGGTCTTAAAAATGTGGGCAGCTGGTAGTTAGCGGGGATATAGCTCAGTTGGTAGCGCGCTGGATTTGTATTCAGTTGGCCGCTGTCAGCGTGAGTTCGATCCCAGGTTCGGCGGAAATTTATTTCAGAGTCAAATTTGTGTGCAGACTCTCTTCGGTGTCCGAACTCCCCCCCGTGTACACTACATTGGGTGTGCACGTTAAAGATCCCACGATTGACAAAAGGGTCTTTCCTGGCAAACATTGCTTAGGCACAGTTAATAATTGTCTACCTATACCCGTGTGACTTGGAATAATAGGCCGTGAAAGGTAAATATGCGCCGAAATGGCTGCAATTACTGGCCGTATAAAATTTCATCTCACACGGCATCACTGCAGAGCGCCTAGAACTGTACCCACGGAATATGCGCGATATAAGCCTCATTGATTGATTGGTAGTTACCGAGAGGTCGCAAGGGCAGGCTTGACTGTACATACAATTTCTCACTTGAACAAAGACTAAATCTGATGAGATCTATCGTAGGCATGGATGGAATTAAAACAAAAATTAATTTGGCTTGTGCCAGATCCAAACCGATCCTTACCGACACTAGAGCCTCCACTAGTGGACGAACGGTGGAAGAGCTGCAAACACAGACAACATGTGCAAGGAATCAAACATGTCTCGCTCTGTAAGCTAGACCACTTTGCTAGGCAGAACTGCTTAACAAAAATCAAAATTAAAATCATTACTGAAAAAAAGGTTATATTTCTTTCTTGCAAGGGTAAAAATCCAAAAACTGAAGATAACTGTTCATCTTTGCATTATTACTACTGTTCTCATGTGTGTCTTATGCGGCCATCAAGATTGTTAGATTAAGGTTCAATAATCTACTGAATGTTTCATTTTGTTAAACAAAAATTAAAAAAAAAATTCTCGGCAGAACTATACTGTTCAAAAAAAGAAACGCATAGCTTGTAATATTTGGTTAATTTAGTTATATGGCTACAAGGATATCCACCAAACTGCAGAAAATGTTTATCTGGTCGTCGACCTTTCGTCCATTGCCACAAGTGAGCTCTGCATGTGACGCATGCCTTATCAGTGGCTACAATGTCAAAATTGCTCATTTGGCATGACCACTCGTCATGCTTCAGTGTAATCTCGTGAAACTCGGGGAATATTGAGCTCTCACCATGTCTTCCAAAACCCATAAAAGCGGATTGTTCACCACAAAGAAATCAGACAATTCAGCGACGAAAGATGGCCCGAATGAGCAGAGAAGACCGCCAAATTGCATTGGGTCGTTTACAAGCAGGCCAAAGTCAAAGTGCAATCGCCAGGCACTTCCACGTGTCCCAGAGCACCATCAGTAGACTGTGGGTCAGGTTTCAAGCCACTGGCTCCGTTGCTGACTTGCCACGAGCGGGAAGACCAAGGGCGACAACTGCTGCTCACGACCGCTTTATACGGCTCCGCCACCTCCGGAATCGTTTCCTGTCGGCCTCATCTTCTGTCCAGGCTCTCCCCGGGCCACACCGATTATCGGACCAGACCGTGCGGAACCGCCTGCATGAAGCTGGTTTGAGAGCTCGCAGACCTCACAGAGGAGCTGTCCTCACCCGCCGCCATCGCCAGAACCGAGTGCAGTGGGGCAACCAGCACCTTCGCTGGACCGTCCGGAATCACTGGAGACACGTGTGGTTCAGCGACGAGTCCTACTTCCTGCTCCAGCGACATGATGGTCGGAGGAGGGTCTACCGGAGAGTAAACGAACGTTACGCGCCCAACTGTGTGGATGAGGCACCCGTTCATGGTGGTGGAGGCGTCATGGTGTGGGGGGCGATCAATACCGCTGGAAGGAGCACCCTGGTGCACGTCCAAGGGCGCATAACTGCCCAGCGATACGTGGAGGAAATTCTGCGCCCACACGCCCTTCCTCTTCTGGCTGACCAGGATGCCATATTCCAGCAGGACAACGCTCGCCCGCACACAGCACGACTCACCACCCAGTTCCTCACCGACCACCATGTCCAGGTGCTTCCCTGGCCATCCATGTCGCCAGACATGAACCCGATAGAACACCTCTGGGATGAATTGGACAGACGTGTGCGCAGGCGAGAAGAAGCGCCGGCAAATCACCGCGATCTATTGCAGGCACTTCAGGAGGAGTGGGACACCATCCCACAGCAAGATATCCGGCATCTGATCCAGTCCATGCCCAGAAGGTGCCGGGCAGTTGTTGCTGCTCAAGGCAGTCACGCCCCCTACTGACTTGACAGCCTCGGCACCCAATCGTATTGATTGACTGATTGATTTGAAGATGCAAATGAACTGTGTGTGCATTCAACTGTGTCCATACCAAATTTCAAACAAATAATCTAAATATTGGATTTTCTGTTAATTTTTTCGAAAAATAAAACAAATTTGGCAAGTAGCAACTATGCGTTTCTATTTTTGAACAGTATATTTCCACAAAGCAAACCGTATCAGTTATCACTTGAAGGCAATTAAAATTAAAATCTACAATAAAGGTAACAGGACCTTTCACTATCTGCTCCACAGAATTCAATGATTTATCTGAATCAGAAATCCCGTGAGGAAGGCAGCAGTATGATAGAAGGGGAATCTTTGAAGAAAAAAAACAAGTCGCGTAAGGCGAAAATACAACATTTAGTCAAGTAGCTGTCGAACTCACAGAATGAAACTGAACGCAATGCAACGCAGCAAGACCGTATACTCGTAGCATCGTCAGTCCACCGCTCATGGCAAAGGCAGTGAAATTGACAAGAAGAGCGGGGTATTCGTTGCGCTGAGAAGGATAGCACGCTTTTCTGTACCTCTCTTCGTTTTAACTTTCTGAGCGTGTTTTCAATCCAAACATATCATATCTATATGTTTTTGGAATCAGGAACCGACAAGGAATAAGATGAAATAGTTTTTAAAACGATTTCGGAAATTTAATTTTGATCATAATTTTTATATTTTTAATTTTCAGAGCTTGGTTTTAATCCAAATATAACATATGTATATGTTTTTGGAATCAGAAAATGATGAAGAATAAGATGAAATTGTTTTTGGATCGTTTAATAAAAAAATAATTTTAATTACAAGTTTCAGATTTTTAATGACCAAACTCACTCATTAGTTTTTAAGCCACCAAGCTGAAATGCAATACCAAACCCCGGGCTTCGTTGAAGATTGCTTTGCCAAAATTTCAATCAATTTGATTGAAAAATGAGGGTGTGACAGTGCCGCCTCAACTTTTACAAAAAGCCGGATATGACGTCATCAAAGGTATTTATCGAAAAAAAGAAAAAAACGTCCGGGGATATCAAACCCAGGAACTCTCATGTCAAATTTCATAAAGATCGGCCCAGTAGTTTAGTCTGAATCGCTCTACACACACACACAGACAGACAGACAGACAGACAGACAGACACACACACATACACCACGACCCTCGTCTCGATTCCCCCCTCTATGTTAAAACATTTAGTCAAAACTTGACTAAATGTAAAAATGATGTAAAATTCCCGATCGTATTCACACACTCTCACATTCCACTCCTAATCTTGTTCATTATTTGTGTAGCAGTAAAACTAACACTGAAAACAATTACATCCAGGTGTGCTAAGGCTAGAGGAGGTCTGGCCAGCTGAAACAGCTGGGCTGGCAGGGGCTTATTCTCATCCTCTTTTCACACCAAAACCAGAATCGAAAATTTCAAAAATAAATTTTCATTTATAAGTAGCAATCTGCTTTATATGTGAGTTGGAGTAAGAATATGTTATTTAATCGAAAATTTCAAAAATAAATTTTCATTTAATTAATATACTAACCCAACTCACATATATATAGCAATTAACTTCAGTTTGATGCTTAGACATTGAAGTACAGACCCTGGTGACAGGGGGAGGTAACTCCCAAAACAAAGTCTTGTTGTCAAGGTAATAGTAGTTACCTCCCCTTACCGGCAGCCCGCACATGCGCGGGACATACTTCCGGTATAATCATTCCCCACTGAAAACACCACCTTCAAACCATTAATAACGATAGCGGGGTAGGTAGGGAGGGTATTTACTATGTGAGTTGGGTAAGTATATTAATGAAATGAAAATTTATTTTTGAAATTTTCGATTAAATAACATATTCTTACTCCAACTCACATATAAAGCAGATTGCTACTTAAGGTGGCAGGAAACTCATGTTAATTTCAGGTAAGAATCCGGCCTGCTGCAACCATGACTGGTAAGCAACCACTACCAACCTGGCGGATACTAGAGATATCCTGCAGATAGTAGTTTAAAAAGACATCTTCAGACGTCCAATACACCGCTCTGCGAACGTAAGTGATCCTGCTGAATAGCAGAATAGCAGAACCGCCAAAGAAGCGGCCCAAGCTCTGGCCTCATGTGTTCTAGGAGAACGCATAGAAAGGACTGAAATCTACCGATCTCCTCTACTCTCAAAAGGCCCTGTTCCGTCCAAGCCGAAACCCTATCTTTCTGATATTCATCCTTCCGCAAGTTCACCAATTCCGGCGTGACCGGAAGATGCACTCGCGGAAGTGAGAAAGTTGCAATCGGATTATTCGTCTTTCCAAGCAAGAAAAACGGGGTTGCGTTGAAGGTTAGACGAAACAAGATTAAGAGAACTCTGTTGCGGCGAAGCAAGCCACGGCTGTGCGGGAGAAGGAGCATTGCCGTGTGCCGTCAACAATGGAACGTGAGGTCGGCATCGTTGCCGATCACGCGAGCCATAACATAGGTAACCGAAGTTGATTCCAAGAAAGGAAATTTGGAATCAGCTCCTTTGTCACCCAAGAAAACTCCACCCTCGGAAGGTGGTGGCGCCAGAAGTTTAGGGGTGGCGTCACGCCCAAAGGCAAACAATAACACGCTGGCGAGGTGACAAAACAGCCATCACAACGAGTAATCCACTCCGATGTCAATGCTATGAAGTGTCCATTAGATATGATGCCTTTTTCTTTCAAAATATGCACATTGGAGCCAAAACATTTTTAATCCTATTGCCTGCAGTGATCCCTTAGCACGTGTGTTTTCTCACACTCACATGTCATGAAGCCAAACTCATGTGATCTGAAGCAAAAAACATGTGACCTCAAGCAAAACACGTCAGCAATCAAGAGAGGCCAGCAATTTATTACAGCAGTCCCTGCAATGTACGGCCCCCGGCGTGAGCGGACACCTGACATGTACGGACACATTTGCTCGGCACGGAGTGTTTTCCTTCTATATTTGCCCCCCCTTAAACGGACACCTGCAAAACGTGGACGCGGACACTCATTTTCGGTCCCAACAGCAGGTCATACCTCCAATGTACGGACAGACCATCGTCAAATTTTCACCACAACAAAATCGATACCAGAGCAGTCCGGTTCTTGGTACAAAGATCACAGCCGCAATGGCGTGATGACAGTCACTGATAACTTGAGTGCACGTGTACCCATCACTGAGGAGGGGGGGTAGTTTTGGTCAGGAGTGGAGTACATGCGAAGATGCCAACATGAAACTGCACTGAGCTCTTTATTCTTGTCTGTTGGACGTAAACAACAGAAACCACAGTCGATGAAGGTCCTGAGCGAAAGTGAGTGAAAAACCGGCCACAGTTCTCAGCATCGTGTGTCTGTGTGTAGGCCTAACCTCTTTCATTGACAAGATACTCTTGTTTCCCCTCAGCCTTGACCAGTGAGTCGGTTGCCTAATCTATGAACCCTTCAGTTGTCTTGCTTTGTCAAAAGTTACGACACTGTCAACTGGTTTTGCTCTGAGTGAACAGTGCAGCTGGCCTCTCTGGCCACAGCCCCCAACAGTACATGGCTGGAGGGAGGGAGAGAGAGAGGAAAAGGGGGGGGGGGGGGGTTGGAGGGTTAGCTGGCTAAACTCTGTGGGGTGTCCGGTGTCACTGCATGTCAGCAGGAAGAGCATTGGAGAGAAATAGAGAGGTGTACTCTTCCACACAATTTCCAAGCATCAGTTGTCACGGCTTGGGGTAGGCATTAGTGAGGGAGAATGGGAGCTGTGTTATGCACAGTGTATTTCCGACTGAAGAGTGAAAAGTCACTGCCATGCCACATGATCGGCATGCAGTCAATAAAGCCAGACAAGAAAAAAATAAATTACATGATTATGACATGCAGCTCTATCTGCTGCTATTTATTCAAACTGGTTTTCAAGCTTATTCTTGCAAAGCATCTGCACACGCTCCTCTGTGCTGTGTTTGTGTGGCTGCTTTCGTATGTCAGCTGTGCATGGTGAGTGTGTTCACTGCCTTGAGGATTTATTTTATCTCTTCTTTTCAACACTTTTCATACAAATCCTTTTTACAGAACGTTTAAAGAAGTATTAGGAGTTTATTGTTATTGTTTAGTAGCCACAAGAAGTGATTATCATAGACTCAATCCTGTTGTTTGTGTGTCTCTGTGTGAGTGTATGGGGGAGGGGGTGGTGTGGTCACCCCTCCCGTGACCGGACACCTGCAATGTACGGACAGTTTTGCTATGGCCCAAAGGTGTCCGTTCATGAGAGGGACTGCTGTACCGCAATGAAATGCGGATTCTGGTGTGCTGATTTTCGTAAGAAAAGAGCATTATATTGAGCGGTCACTGCAATACATACACATCAGAGTGAAGTCAATTTACTTGCTGCGATCCCTGTTTTTTTCCACCCCATCAGCGTGTTCCTGTTTGCCTTACTGCCAGGGCTGCAACCCCTCCGAAGCACATGATAATTTTGACAGGGTTACTGAATTACAGTGGTACCTCCCTATACCACCCCTCTCTTTTACGGGTCCCTCAATAATACGACCGACTTTTCTCTGACGGATTTTTTCTCCTTCTTTGTCTGAATATTTGTCACCTCCATATTACGTCCCCCTCTCTAATACGACATACGACCGTCCAAACGTGGACCGTCCAAACGACTTTTCCCAAAATTATCACGGGGTTGGTTTACTCTGACTTATATCTGCAGTCAAGTGAGTAAGCGATACGGACACAAACACGCGCTAAAATCCTGTCCGTGTACATCACTTCGGCACGCTAACGGCTGAAGCCATGGTTTTTCGTTTCTATTTCAGGTCATTACTTTATTTTGAATAGATAAAGGTCATTCGCCAGATGTCTGCTTCATTTTGCAAAGAACTGTGCAGTAACTTCGGCACGCTAACGGCTGAAGCCATGGTTTTTCGTTTCTATTTCAGGTCATTACTTTATTTTGAATAGATAAAGGTCATTCGCCAGATGTCTGCTTCATTTTGCAAAGAACTGTGCAGTAACTCCTACCTTTTAAACACGCAAAGTTACAGAAACGTTATGAAAGCAATCTGATCATCGAACCAAAACCGAAAGTTGTGGTGACGTCATGTCATTTTGCGATGTACGTATGCAAAGCGTGTGTAACATTGACGGCCGACGAACATGGGTTTTGAAATCTGAAATAGTTCTTGGTTTTCCCCGATCCGTGACCGAATGACGCGATATACAACCACGCGTTCGTTTGAATCAATAAATTCTTCTCAGAATCCCGTCAGTGAAGTTTGAAGGTGAGTAGTGGAGTACGTGTCCTAAATTACTCAACTCTGTGGACAGTCCGTAGTGCAGTTGTCCCCAAGTTGAATGAGTGAGTCAAGTTTCATCGTGAAAACTGACGCTTTTGGCAACAATTTTACATCAGTTTCAACACACTGCCGCGGTTCTTATTCGTTTTGTTCCTTGCGTTTGGGACACTTTTCTTTGTTTTCAACCAAATCGTTGCTGGGTATCGTATGACTTATGATTAGTAGCTGGTATCGAAATCGATGTGCATGTTTTAGGACCGCATGCTTTCGTTTGACCTCAGTTTGTTTATTTCAAACCTAAACCCACGAGTAGTTACGGGGCTTGATTAAACAAGCAAGAAAACTGTGTGGGTAATTAATTGAATCAGAAAACAGGTTACCATAATCGTTTAAGGAAAGAATAACATTACTTTGTGGGCGGAATCAATCAAAACGCCAATGTCATTCCGGATCATTGACGGACCCGGACATAACAAAACCATCCTCCATAATACGACCCCTCCATAATACGACCGAATTTCGGTTACATTTTCAAAGTCGTTATAGAGAGGTACCACTGTACCAGAAAGTTTTGAGAATAAAAACGTCTGTCATCACCCCTGTATATAAGCTTACACACAGTAATGCTAAACTGAATGGAATACAACCCAGTAAAGTTACACTCTGCCCCAAAGCACTGTGAGCCAAGTAAAGGGAAGATATATATACAGTGGAAGCTAGACTGGAAGATGAAGGCTACCTTGAGGTGTTGCAGATTGCTGAGACACAGGTCCTTGACCGCCACTTCTAGCAGCTCCTTGTCATTGCCAGCCTGGACAACACACACACACACTTCTATTTTATTGTTACATTATTTTGTTTAAATGTATATATGTATATGATGGTATGTTAAATAGTATGTTCTTATACATACTTAATACGTTAAGCGTGGAGGGCATAGATTGTGGTTTCGAACTATATAAACTGTCATTATTATGATACACTCAAGCATATCAACTCTTATACACACACAAGTCAAATTCTAAGACATGCATCAGGGGTGGGACTCTCCTAAGCTCAAAAAAGAGGAAACCTTCCACCCACCCCAACTGGCGTCCAGGATTATAACCATACCCCCCCCCTCCCTCTCCCCCCCTCCCCCCCCCTCCCCCCCAGACAGTTGCTTTCCTCTCAAAATCACAGATCAGAGGATATTGTCCTACCTGATAAATTCTCCATAAATTTAATGCATCGACTGTTAGCAGTGATTGATATCATGTGTCATCAAGAGCGATAAGCGTCTCTGACATTTACCTGGCATCTTTCATACGGTAAGCTTATGAGCCAAGTAACAGAACACAATGAGCTAAAGCAGAAACAATAAGAGGATGTGAAAGTAAGAGCTGCATGTGACCAACCTTTTTTGCCGTAGACAGACATATACTGAAGTCATGGTAGATGACAGGCACACGATCCTTGGTTAAAAGCACGTCAAACTCCACAAAATCTGCACCCTGAAAGCAAGTACCCACACGTATAGTTCTGTAACATTAGCCGACAGTATGAAGCGCACACTCACACAAACATATTAGAAGCAAATATACATCCCATTTTATTAAATGAATAAGCAAATAATTCTGATTGGTAATATGTTCCCTTCGGATACAGTTGCTCATTTTCTAATTATCGTTTAGATTTGACAAATTTGTGATGATTTTGCTCTGTGTCCATTGTTTTGCTGAGCTAATGTATCGTTGCAAAGTATGCTGAATTTGCATTTCTGTTGCTCTATATTTTAGTGCTTTGCACCTAATCTTGAACACTTCATTTTGAATTACAATGTTTCAATATAATGCGCTTCACGTACATAAACTTATGTTGTTGATTTTTTTGTTTTTCTTACCATTATAATCATGTAGTCATGTGATGAGTTTTTAGTAGCAGTTGTAGTAGTAGATCAGTCCCTCTTTAGGGCGAGGGCCAGATGCAAAAAAAGCATAATTATCTATGGAGACTATGCTAATTCTTGTTACCCTCGAAAAAAAAAAAATTTCAAACACTCACGCTTGCATGCACACTGTTCTCTCACTTTACCATTGACACCCACCCCCCCACCACCCCCACCCCTGATACCACAAAGCATTAATTGTTAAAACTTACATGCTGAGCTGCTGAGAACAAGGAACAAATGGTGTTCTCTTTCACATTGGCCACTCTGAAAAAAGTAAGACAAAAATCAGGCACAACCACAAGGCACAATACAGTGGAACTCCCCTTTTAAGACCTTCAAAAATCTGAGAAAATCAGGTCTTAAAAAGGAGGGAGTCTTAAAGTGGAGGTAAATTTACAGAGGCAATGAACAGAAAATCTAAACAAGTCGCGTAAGGCCAAATAACAACATTTAGTCAAGCTGTCGATCACTACAAAATGAAACTGAACGCACTGCTTTTTTCACCAAGACCACATACTCGTAGTTTCGTCAGTCCACCGCTCGTGGCAAAGGCAGTGAAATCGACAAGCCATGCAGAATAGTGCGGTAGTGGTCGCACTGAGCAGGATAACACGCTTTTCTGTATGTCTATTCTTTTTAGCTTACTAAGTTTGTTTTTAATCCAAACATATCATATCTATATGTTTTTGGAATCAGGGACCGACAAGGAATAAGATGAAATTATTTTAAAGTGATTTCGGAAAATTATTTTTAATCATAATTTTCATATTCTTAATTTTCAGAGCTTGTTTGTAATCCGAATATAACATATTTATATGTTTTTGGAATCAGAACATGATGAAGAATAAAATAAAAGTAATTTTGGATCGTTTTATAAAAAAATAATTTTAATTACAATTTTCAGATTTTGAATGACCAAAGTCATTAATTAATTTGTAAGCCTCCATCCTGAAATGCAATACCGAAGTCCGGCCTTCGTCGAAGATTGCTTGGCCAAAATTTCAATCAATTTGATTGAAAATTGAGGGTGTGACAGTGCCGCCTCAACTTTTACAAAAAGCCAGATATGACGTCATAAACGACATTTATCGAAAAAAACAAAAAAAATGTCTGGGGATATCATACCCAGGAACTCTGTCAAATTTCACAAAGATCGGTCCAGTAGTTTACTCTGAATCGCTCTACACACACACACACACACACAGACACACACACACACACACATCACGACCCTCGTCTCGATTCCCCCTCCATGTTAAAACCTTTAGTCAAAACTTGACTAAATGTAAAAAGTAAGGTTTTAAAAGGGAGGAAGTCTTAAATTGGGGGTTCCACTGTACTAATAACAAGAAAATAAATGAAGAACATCAATCTTCATCTGATTGCTACTGATTTTTGATCTTTTGGCTTTCTCGTTTAACATTTTTACCTCAATGTTGTTCAGTAACAAGGGTGTTAACTATTGCAGTTCGGAAAGTCAGGTACATCCATCTCAGTATTCTTCGTGATGTTCGTTGGTCATAATTTTATTTTTTTATTCTAGTACTTCTTGTATCTGTAAAAGCAGCTGCACCTGTCTAGTAAACACAGTAAAAACGGTCATTCACGTAATTAAAAACTCACTCCTGCAAAACCATGAGTGAACGTGGGAATTTTAGCCCATGAACGACGACGAAGAAGAAGAAGAAGAAGCAGAAGCAGAAGAAGTTGTCACAACTACTTCTGTCACTACACCATTAGGCAGAGAATAAACCAAAAAATGTGTATACAGAAAATCAAGCCGAAGATAGGCAAAGTTACGAATAGTAAACTGTTTCTGAACTGCAAGCGTTTAAAGAGCAAGACACCTGATCCTGAAAGGGAATTGAATCAGCGCTGAGTACATGACTGCATAGTAATCAAGAATAAAAAGAAAAAAAAAGATCGAGAAACGGTAAAAAATTACAATTTCCTAAATTCTAAAAAAGCTCACAGCCCCTCAGTTCAAATTAAGCAAAATATAGCCAGTAGAAAAGAACCATGGTTTACAGGATCTTTTTCGTTGCGCACTTGGTCTTGTGCTTGCGTGTACACACGGGGGTGTTTGGATACCGGGGAGAGTCTGCACACAAAGTTGACTCTGAGAAATAAATCTCTCGCCGAACGTGGGGACGAACTTACGCTGACAGCGGACAACTGGATACAAATCCAGCGTGCTACCGACTGAGCTACATCCCTGCCCAGAGAGGGGATTTTGTTCTGATTGAATTTTTGTGTGGAACGCACTGCTGATTATTTTCTATTTTTCTGTGTGGATGTTTTATAATTAGTGCTGTCGTCACTATCTTTTAAAAACACATTTTGTTGGTTCTTTTCTACTGGCTATATTTTGCTTAATTTGAAGTTCATATGGTTATAGAAACACGAAAATACCCAGCATGCTTCCTCCGAAAACGGTGTATGGCTGCCTAAATGGCGGGGTAAAAAACACAACACTCCAAAAGACTTTTTTTTTTAGTTGATCACATCTTGTGTCACAAAGGTTCATTATCCAAGTAAATTTTTTAATTTTTTTTTTATCATGTTTGTCTTTCAGTGTTGTGGTAAATCTCTACTGGCATTTGAAACCTGATGTTGAGACAAACCAATTACTGAGTGAGTGACTGAAGAAGTTGAGTTAGCTCAGGCTCTGTAACCTATTTTACATGTTCCCCGACTGTGGACTGGGTGGCCGAGTGGTAACGCACTTGCCCTCGGAAGCGAGAGGTTGCGAGTTCGACCCTGGGTCAGGGCGTTAGCAATTTTCTCCCCCCTTTCCTAACCTAGGTGGTGGGTTCAAGTGCTAGTCTTTCGGATGAGACGAAAAACCAAGGTCCCTTCGTGTACACTACATTGGGGTGTGCACGTTAAAGATCCCACGATGGACAAAAGGGTCTTGTTCCAACAACATTACGGATAGTTCCTTAGCATAGAGTCTGGGGATGTGAGATGTGCATGATGTGTTGTTTGAATCTGACAGTGATTGTATGAATTTTGTAAACATGTATTGTTGTCACGCGCTTTGAACTTCTGATAAGGCGCTTTATAAATGCCCGTTATTATTATTATTTATTATAAATGGGTATGTATTCTGTATCAAATCCCTTCACAACACACTAAAAGTTAAAGCACAAAATGTTAGAATGACAGAATTAATGTGTGTTCATTCACATATGGCCAAAATCCTCAGTATGTCCGAGTTCTCCCCTGCTTCCGAGGTTTGTTTTCCTGCTGTCTTTTTCCGGGGGTGTACTGTTCACACAAAACAAGCACACAAACAAGTAACATTTATGACATCTTAAGGCAGAGCTGCCAACCTATGTAAAGCTTCAAGTGTATCAATTTAGAATTTTAACCGTAGCAAATGGTGCTAATTTCATTGTCTGAAATTCAACACACATCCACGTTTATAATAATTTTCAAACAAGAACATACATTTTATTAACTTGATTTTGACCAGGAAACAACAGCAAAAACATATGTCCATTAGAGAATGTCTGCAGTGCCACTTTTCAGGCTGGACAACATCTTTTCTGACCCCTATTCTGACCGCAGCAGACGCAGAATGGGAAGCAGAAATGAGTACCAGGACTCTGTTGCATGTTTGTTATTGTTTGTTGGAGCATAACACTAACAGCGTGGCAATTTCTGCTTTGATATAGCATGCTACGCTGAAAGCGGAACAGTTAGCAGCTCTGTAAAGTCCATCACGTAACATGCACACAAACTCAAACTAAATAAAATCTGCCTTGATCCTTCTAAAACAAACATGTAACATAACATCGGAAGTCCATCACACACAAACAAGCACACAAACACAAAACAAACATGTAACATAACATCGGAAGTCCATCACACACAAACAAGCACATAAACACAAAACAAACATGTAACATAACATCGGAAGTCCATCACACACAAACAAGCACACAAACACAAAGCAAATAAATTACATCTCTTCATATTGTATGAGTTTTTAATTTGTTACATCCCCTCAATTGATTTCATTTCTGTAGTTCACCCCAAGTTTTGGTCTGTTTGGACAGAATATTGTTACACGTACATCCACTGAACAAGCGCCATACAGTGCTAGCAAGCTGCTAAAACAAGATCGAAGTCAGAAATTAAAAGAACACTTGATAGAATAGATAATAATAATAATAATAATAATAATACGAATATTTGTAACGCGCACATATCTCACCAACAGGCGACTCAAGGCATGTACATGTATTTCCAAATAATCAAAAGTAGTAAGTCTGAGGGAGTCTCAAGTGCTGAACTAAACAAACTTCAAAGACAAAATTAGCTGCTACACAGAGAGGAACTGATAAGAGTGCATGCAAAGCAGGCCATGCCATTACTGTCCCTGCAAGGCATCATTTTTGCCAAATACAAGCTGACAAGATGAGGGCTCTCTCTCACTGAGGAGAAGTCTCTCTGAGGATAAGTGGAGAGAAAAAACACACAATTTGAGGGGGGGGGGGGGGGTTAAATTCACATTCAAAATGGTGCACTTTGACATAGATCTGAGCTCATTGACAGGTTTCTCAGTCTAAAATTTCTAAGAAATCTGCAAATTTGCAAAAAAGTGGGAGCCCTGTAAGGTATTGGTTTGTGTAGAACCAGGTCATTTTCAGTTTCACAACTATAATACAATTTTGAGTTTGCTTGTTCTTTCAGAAGTATACTCTGTATGTGACTCATAAAACTGTATCCAAAGATCGAAACCGTTTCTTTTCAGCAATACACACACACACACACACACACACACACACACACACACACACACACACACACACACACGGCTGGGATACAGCATGTTTGCAATCTGGGGCTTCAACGAATGTGCTTTTTTTTTTTTAAGAAAAAAAAAAGACCAAAGGTTTCTCTACTACAAGCTAGTGCAGCAGAAAATGAATGTGTGAGATCTGAAATGACAACAAAAAGATACCGCGCTTTGTTGCTTGAACTGCAAGTAACAACCGTTCATCCAATAAACCAAACATTTTCAGCTCACCCAAAGCTGACAGTTTTTCTCTTCAAACCATTGCCAGGTTTTGTCAACAATGCGTCAAATTCAAAAGCTAAGTCCACCTGACAATAACACCTTTAGTGCCATACAATCACATAAAGATCATCAAAGACATAAAACAGCACGGCCACAAGCACCTGTTTCACAGAGAACAAAAACTTTCTGACCCATATTAACTAACTAATAACCAAAACCACTTAGTCACTATCAACAAACAACACAACAGCAGTGAAACAAAACCTTCAAAATGTTTTAAGTGTCTAGCTGAAGAGAGTCAGCATTATGACTGGCATCGTCTCATTCAGCAACGAGTGTGCAGAGAGGGAAATCTCAATGGACAATGTTCAGAAACAAGTAAAGCAAATGCTTTATATGACTCTACGTCAAGGAATTTTTAGCGCTGTAGCAGAGTTATGCCCCAAACAGTGAGGCAAGCAAGTAGAAATGTTAACAGGCTGCTGACCATGTTTTCGCTTCAACTTATCTGCCTCCCTGTTTCAGACATAATAACTATGACACAGCGCTAAAAAATCCTGACTTTCTAATTTCTTTATCTTCAAAATCCTCACAGTCATTTCTTAAAAACATCTATCATTCTTTGCTGCAAAAAGATTTGTTTAAATCATGCACAAAACCAAGGGATAAGCTACAAACAACTATAAATAAGACAGAGAGAGCGGTACCTTTTATACGAGGATCCCATGCCCCGGTGGCCAACATTGAGGGTGGCGCCATCTTTCCTCCACTTCCAGTGGTTCTGGTACGACACGTCCATCTTCCAGTCGTAGATAGGCAGCGGCGTGATGCGCAGCGTCTCAACTATACCCACACACGTATCTACATCAACCTACGTGCATACAATTCCACAAATATATTCAGAATAAAGCATCCAAGCACTTGCATGCCATCTTCATGAACACTCAGAATTTGACAATTATAAAAAAAACACTCATACAAATCCAAAATTGTATTTAGCAAAAGTGTATACTTATTGGCAAATGAATGAACACTGAATATGACACAAATAAGAAAAAGAAAAAAACAGAACAGCTACAACAAGAAAAGTAAATGCTTATACGACTCATCTTTCGTCATACATATTATATGAATCAAAAACAAAACGGCCTGCTAGCCTGCTCTAGTTTCCCGAAATAACGTCCACAGGAACAATGGTTTCCTACTTATTGACCCAACCTGACCCCATGGCCACAGCAACCTGTATCAATGAATTTCGTTATCCAATCCTAAGAGTCAGAATATCCCACAAATATAAACTTGATTTAAAATATAAATCCTATAATCCATGTCAGAGTTCGGTGGGTTATAGAAACACGAAAATACCTAGGCGGGGTAAAAACAGTCATACACGTAAAAATACACTTGTGCAAAAACATGAGTGAACGTGGGAGCTTCAGCCAACGAACGAAGAAGAGGAGAATGGTCAAGAACCGCTCAATGCTTGTGTGCAAACCTTGAATTTCTCCTATCGGCCTGTGGTTAAGACCAATGATGGGCACTCGCTTGGAAAAGAGTGACCGTTCCACCTTGGGGGGGAGCAAGTGGGCACTGCCAACAAATCGTGGATCGCCGGTCTTCTCATGCACGAAGAAGTCAAGTTGGAACCCCTGAAATTCAAATAATACCACACAATTCATCTCATTTCATTGTGCTGCATTTCATAATGTGGGTATATTGAAAGTACAGAAAAGAAAATCAGCTTTTTCCTGTTGACGTTTGAGGTTAAAGTTCTATATAGCTAAACAGCGGATATTTGAGTTAAGAAGAGTGAGACTGGCTAAAAAATCTGTGTAACTAATATCATACAACAGCAAAAGCCAACTTTGAAGACATTTATTTGTGTGTAATCCGAGTCCCCATGATTTTTAAACCTGCAATCCAAATTATGTCCGGACAAAGAATGAGACTTTTTCTGGATATGTAGAATGAAAAAAAGACAGACAGAGGCACAGAACACACATGGTTTGTTTGTTTGTTTGTTTGTTTGCTTAACGCCCAGCCGACCATAATTATCAGGGCGGTGCTGCTTTTGACCTATAACATGCGCCACACACAAGACAGAAGTCGCAGCACAGGCTTCGTGTCTCACCCAGTCACATTATTCTGACACCGGACCAACCAGTCCTAGCACTAACCCCATAATGCCAGACGCCAGGCGGAGCAGCCACTAGATTGCCAATTTTAAAGTCTTAGGTATGACCCGGCCGGGAACACACATGGTCTTCCCGACTTCCTACTAACATAACATAACAGAACTGTCCTCCATTTATCTCTCTCAAAATGTTGAGTAAAGTTGCTTTAAACAATCAACAATTTTGGTACATATTACACAATTATGATAATATATAACAGTTCTTTTATGAACAAAATAACTATAAAAATGTACTCATCAAAACACGGAACAATAAAAACAGGAATAGACCAGTTTTGACGTTTGTCTTCGTCAGCTACAAATTACAATACTAAACAAGTCGCGTAAGGCGAAATAACAACGATTTAGTCAAGCTGTCGAACTCACAGAATGAAACTGAACGCACTGCATTTTTTTCACCAAGACCACATACTCGTAGTTTTGTCAGTCCACAGCTCGTGGCAAAGGCAGTGAAATCGACAAGCCAGAATAGTGCAGTAACCACACCTGTGCACATCTACGGTTTCTCCGTAATTTCTCCGATTTTTATATGCAGAATACGGTGCTATGGATTTTTAATTAAAATTCCGAAATTCCGATGTTTTACTCAACAACAAAAAATGTTGGTACTTTTTTTCTGTTTTAAGACGTTTTGACTAATTAGTTGGCCGTTGCGCTGAAAAGACGTTTTCCGATTTACCGTTTGTGTGTTTTGTGAGCAGAATTATGTCTTGAACTGTCGTTACAGCTTATTACTAAAAACTACTGAAATTTGGTTTGCTTGCGACTGATGAGCGTTTTGAGTGTGCACCGGTCTGAGTAATGGTCGCGCTGAGCAGGATACAGACCTGTTTACCCCCATAAGTGTTTTGGAGTAATGCTCAGCCCTAAAAATAGTAATCCTGGCACAAAAATAGTAATCATCCAGCATTCGTCGCCAATTACAACACCGCGGCACATGACAACTGTGTCTGCGAAACGCAATCATGCACATATAATATATCCATCATTTACAAACAAAACACATCAGTCAGTTTTTGTAGTCATCATAATTTCAAAGAAGATCACATCAAAAGCACATGCATCACTGATTCTTTTTCTTTTGCTCGTAGTAGGCCTTTTTCAGTGTGTCAAGCGCTTCTCTACTGTACTTGCGCTTGCCGAATGAGTGAGGGCGAGACTTCACCACTAGAATAAGACTCTCCAGCGTCTCATCAGAAAGACATGATCTCTGGTCAGTCCTGTGCTTTTTCACCCCATTTTGCCATTGAAACAAGAAGAGCAAACGCTCGATCGAGTCACTTTCGCAGTTCTGAATATTATATGAGGCATCAGATGGACAGGAAGAAATTGCTATTCACAACACAATGAGTCACGTTCACATAAAATTTGAGCCCGGTCACTTTTATAGTTTCCGAGAAAAGCCCAACGTTAAGTTGTGTGTTGCCGAACAGAAAAGGCTAGTTATCTCCCTTGTTTTTCTGATAACGTTCGTAAAAGGCTACAGATGTAAATACTTTGATGTAAAGAATAATCCTACAAAGTTTCAATCACATCCGATGAACTTTGTCAAAGATATAAAATGTCTAATTTTTCCTTTGACGCTGACCTGTGACCTTGAAAAAGGTCAAAGGTCAACGAAACCATCGTTAAAGTGTAGAGGTCATTGGAGGTCACGACTAAACAAAATATGAGCCCGATCGCTTTGATAGTTTCCGAGAAAAGTCCAACGTTAAGGTGGTGTCTACGGACGGCCGGCCGGACGGCCGGCCGGACAGACTAACACTGACCGATTACATAGAGTCACTTTTTCTCAAGTGACTCAAAAAATAAAAAAATTTAAAAAAGTTTTAAATTTTTTTATTTATGAAAATCGTAGTCTTGACACGGATAGCGGAATGGCGTATTTTTTGCAGAAAATCGTACTAAATTACGCCAAAATCGTAAGGGTAAACAGGTCTGAGGATAACACGCTTTTCTGTATCTCTATTCTTTTTATCGTACTGAGGTTGTTTTTAATCCAAACATATCATATCTATATGTTTTTGGAATCAGGGACCGACAAGGAATAAGATAAAATTGTTTCTAAATCGATTTCGGACAATTAATTTTAATCATAATTTTCATATTTTTGGCTCACGTAAGTGTAGCCTATGCGATCGTAACTTTGTCTGTCTGTGCGTGCGTGCGTGCGTGCGTGCGTCTGTGCGTGTGTATGTCTGTGGTAGAAACTCTAACATTTGAAGACGTCACATTACATTGACGTCACATTATGACGTAAGAGGGTTAGACGTCACGCGAAGGAAGTACTGAAAGTCTCGGTCATTATTATTTTGAGCGCGCCGAGACTAGTTGGCAGTCGTGTCCTTGTAAGTAGGCTACATGCAGACAGACAGATCTAGATCTAGTGTCTCGCTTTCTTGCACAGTTTCACCTATGCTCTTTCTCTGTGTGTGTGTGTGTGTGTGTGTGTGTGTGTGTGTGTGTGTGTGTGTGTGTGTGTGTGTGTGTGTGACGGAGTGATTGAGTTTGTGTTACTGTTTGTCGATTTCTTACGTGAGCCTTGATGGCTTCGCCTCTTGTTAATTTTCAGAGCTTGTTTGTAATCCAAATATAACATATGTATATGTTTTTGGAATCAGAAAATGACGAAGAATAAGATGAAATTGTTTTTGGATCGTTTAAAACAAAAAATGTTTAATGACAAGTTTCCTATTTTTAATGACCAAATTCATTAATTATTTTTTAAGCCACCAACCTGAAATGCAATACCAAAGTCCGGCCTTCGTCGAAGATTGCTTTGCCAAAATTTCAATCAATTTGATTGAAAACTGAGGGTGTGACAGTGCCGCCTCAACTTTTACAAAAAGCCGGATATGACGTCATTTATCGAAAAAATAAAAAAAACTTCCAGGGATATCATTCCCAGGAACTCTCGTGTCAAATTTCATAAAGATCGGTCCAGTAGTTAAGTCTGAATCGCTCTACACACACACACACAGACACACACACACACATACATCACGACCCTCATCTCGATTCCCCCTCTATGTTAAAACATTTAGTCAAAACTTGACTAAATGTAAAAAAACAAGGAGAGACGACAGAAAGAGAAAGAAGAAGACAGACAGCAAATAACGCTCTTTTTTTGACTGTTTTTCAATGTTTTCTTACCAGGTGCATCTGGTTGAACCCCCTCGAAGTGAAGACGAGGTAATCATCTTTCTTGTAAAGGCAACCCTGGGGAGGTTGGCGAGCGGGCTTCAACTCTCCTTGGTTCAGATTCTGGCAAAATAACACAACACAATGTCAGCATGCAATCAAAAACACGGAAGAAAACAACTTTGACTGGCAAAATAACACAACACAATGTCAGCATGCAATCAAAAACACTGAAGAAAACAACTTTCACTGGCTGACCTACTGAGATCACTCGCCGCTACTTCTTTTCAATTGCCACAGATTTGTCCGGCCCTGAACATGTACAGTGGAACCTCCCATAACGACCTCTTCCAAGAACGACCCCGTCCTTTTGCTGAACGAATGTCTAGGCACGGATGCCTTTTACACTGTAACCAACCTCCCAAGAAAGACGCCCTCCTTTTTCAGACGACCCACCTACCAACATAGGGTCAATAACGACTTTGACCCTTTTAGCAGTGAGTCTGAAAGTTCGTAATTATTCAGCACACGCGGAACACGCATGCTATTCTTAATAGGCAGGGGTGGTATAGTCTGTAGTGCGTGCAAGTCCAGTGGCCTACGGCTGTCCTTTTCACCTATTGCTATCACAATTGAAGGACTGCCCTCGAAGTAGGGGGTGGGGGGTGGGGGGGGGGGGGGGGGGGGGGGTGAATTGCTGTGTACCTATTCTGTGAGTGTGTGCTCACCAACTGAGACCTTGGGTTAATACCCCATACTTGCCAGCTGAGATCAGTGTGTGTGTGTGTGTGTGTGTGTGTGTGTGTGTGTGTGAGTGAGTGTGTGTGTGTGTGTGTGTGTGTGTGTGTGTGTGTGTGTGTGTGTGTGTGTGTGTGTTATGCCTGTCTGTCTGTGCGCTGGTGATACATCATGCTAATTCATACACACATCAAATGGGAACACAAATGGGATAACGAACACAACTTTCAACTGCAGATAATCAGAAAGACTAAACTGCCCAACAGTTGCCTCCCCTGTGAAAAAAATAATACCTTCCAAACTCCCAATAAAGACCCCTCCTTTTTACGACCGATTTGTCTGGACATTTTCAAGGTCGTTAGTGGGAGGTTTTACTGTATTTTGACAAGAAAAGCAAATGCTTATACTGCTTACAGTGGAACCGCCCTTTTAAAGCTGGTGCCTTATTCCCCTTCGTGTGGACACGCAAGCGCAAGACCAAGTACGCATGGAACAAATTCTGTAATCCATGTCAGAGTTTGGTGGGTTATAGAAACACAAAAATACAAAGCCGGCATCCTCCGAAAGCGGCGTATGGCTGCCTAAATGGCAGAGTGAAACGGCCATACACGTAAAAACCCACTCGTGCAAAATCATGAGTGAACGTGGGAGTTTCAGCCCACGAACGGAGAAGAAGAAGTTGCAGTGGTTGAGACTTACATAGTACATCATGGCCGTTCGGTCACAGGGAGGAGGGCCTTCCAGGCTGGAATCCTCCAGGAAAAAACTGTTCTGCCCGGATGATTGTGAGTCTTCCCCATCCTATTCATGAGTACAAATAAACATACAAATTAATACAAACTAACCATGTTCTGCATGTCATCATAACAGAAAACAAGAAAAGGGGCGCACTAAAATGGCCAAACCACACCAGAAGGTCTTTTGAACAAAGTGCCAATAAACATTTTTCTATTACGGAATCATGTATTTCTTTTATTCCATCGTCATCGGAATTTTTATGTTGTTTTGGTTGGCCTAAACGGCCTCATTGATTGTTGTCATAATCTTCACTCACCACACCAAGTTCATAATCCAAGGGGGAGCACTTGATGCTGTAGAGCTGTGACCGGTGCTTGCTCTTCCACATAAATATGGGGTTGTTATGGAAACGCACTTGTACACACATTTGATTCTCCAGCCAGCCTTGACTCATCGTGGTTGAACCATCTGAAATTAAACCCAGATCACGTTTCTGCAATACCCACGCCTTCTCTGAAAAGGCTTTGTTCCTGAGAACTTCAACAAACTTTATCATGAAGAACAATACACCCCTTCGTAGTTTCGAGTGCGCATGCGTGGCTAGTCACATTTTTGGCGGCAGGGGGCGCTCCGTTGTACCAAACACACTCGAGATCCATTCCGCTTAAATCATGAAACTATCGTGGGACAAAAACCACAGAAATATCAAAGAAATAAGAGCTTACGAGGGAAAACTTGAACACAATGTACCTCTTCTGAAGACCTCGTGTTTGGTACAATTTGCAATCCCAGCATGCAGTGCACGGACTCTCGCCTGAGACTCCGAAAGGGTGTATTATTAAACGGCATCTCAATTTAGTTTTCTGCATACCACACAAACTATTGCATCTATTTTAGCACTGTAACTTTCTTTTGCTACCTTACCAACTACCCTTTTCCTCATTTCTTTTGTTTTTGACTCTTGCCAACTTGAGATAGAAAATTTCAATGCTGCACTTTTCTGGTCACTATCTCTCTACCATTTGTTTGTCTCAGTCCACTTCAAAGACTACTATGTCAACGTTCTAGTGAATGATAGCCCTGTGAATGTTCCGTTTTGCCTCTGATTAATCATTATCAATAACCTTTCTTGTTTGTTTGGGTTATTTTGTTAAATTTTTCAAAACTAGCGATAAATTATTCCTATTTCTTGGAAACCACAATAGTGACTCACAAACAAAGAAGGACTATACTGTTCAAAAAAAGAAACGCATAGCTTGTAATATTTGGTTAATTTAGTTATATGGCTACAAGGATATCCACCAAACTGCAGAAAATGTTTATCTGGTCGTCGACCTTTCGTCCATTGCCACAAGTGAGCTTTGCACGTGACGCATGCGTTATCAGTGGCTACAATGTCAAAATTGCTCATTTGGCATGACCACTCGTCATGCTTCAGTGTAATCTCGTGAAACTCGGGGAATATTGAGCTCTCACCATGTCTTCCAAAACCCATAAAAGCGGATTGTTCGCCACAAAGAAATCAGACGACAATTCAGCGACGAAAGATGGCCCGATTGAGCAGAGAAGACCGCCAAATTGCATTGGGTCGTTTACAAGCAGGCCAAAGTCAAAGTGCAATCGCCAGGCACTTCCACGTGTCCCAGAGCACCATCAGTAGACTGTGGGTCAGGTTTCAAGCCACTGGCTCCGTTGCTGACTTGCCACGAGCGGGAAGACCAAGGGCGACAACTGCTGCTCACGACCGCTTCATACGGCTCCGCCACCTCCGGAATCGTTTCCTGTCGGCCTCATCTTCTGTCCAGGCTCTCCCCGGGCCACACCGATTATCGGACCAGACCGTGCGGAACCGCCTGCATGAAGCTGGTTTGAGACCTCGCAGACCTCACAGAGGAGCTGTCCTTACCCGCCGCCATCGCCAGAACCGAGTGCAGTGGGGCAACCAGCACCTTCGCTGGACCGTCCGGAATCACTGGAGACACGTGTGGTTCAGCGACGAGTCCTACTTCCTGCTCCAGCGACATGATGGTCGGAGGAGGGTCTACCGGAGAGTAAACGAACGTTACGCGCCCAACTGTGTGGATGAGGCACCCGTTCATGGTGGTGGAGGCGTCATGGTGTGGGGGGCGATCAATACCGCTGGAAGGAGCACCCTGGTGCACGTCCAAGGGCGCATAACTGCCCAGCGATACGTGGAGGAAATTCTGCGCCCACACGCCCTTCCTCACATGCCATATTCCAGCAGGACAACGCTCGCCCGCACACAGCACGACTCACCACCCAGTTCCTCACCGACCACCATGTCCAGGTGCTTCCCTGGCCATCCATGTCGCCAGACATGAACCCGATAGAACACCTCTGGGATGAATTGGACAGACGTGTGCGCAGGCGAGAAGAAGCGCCGGCAAATCACCGCGATCTATTGCAGGCACTTCAGGAGGAGTGGGACACCATCCCACAGCAAGATATCCGGCATCTGATCCAGTCCATGCCCAGAAGGTGCCGGGCAGTTGTTGCTGCTCAAGGCAGTCACACCCCCTACTGACTTGACAGCCTCGGCACCCAATCGTATTGATTGACTGATTGATTTGAAGATGCAAATGAACTGTGTGTGCATTCAACTGTGTCCATACCAAATTTCAAACAAATAATCTAAATATTGGATTTTCTGTTAATTTTTTCGAAAAATAAAACAAATTTGGCAAGTAGCAACTATGCGTTTCTTTTTTTGAACAGTATATAATAGGTAATACAAGTAAAAGTAAGACATAAGTTCAGGAACCACTCACCATAAGATCCGAAGGTTGCTAAAGGCAGTTCATAGTCATCAAAATCTGCAGACAAAAAAAGAGGGATAAAAATAATGTCAGAACTCATAGCTCACGGTATGCCTGTTTTTAACATCTGGTCTCACTCTGCATGTAATTTGTCTTAAATTGGTAAGTCATATCTAAGCCTTTTTTCTAGTCTTCCTCTTCTTGTGTTCCTGCGCTGCCACTCCCACGCTGTGTTTTGCACAAGTGTGATTTTACATGTATTTGACCCTTTTTCCTGCCCTTTTAGCCAAAATACTGTTTTTTTGGAATGCATGCGGGATATTTTTGTGTTCCGATAACCAAATTCTGACAGGGATTTCAGGGTCTTTTGAAGTGGAACCCCATTTATAAGACCTTAAAAAATCTGAGAAAATCAGGTCTTAAAAAGGAGGGAGTCTTAATTAAAATGGGGGTAAATTTACAGAGGTTATGAACAAAAAGTTGGGTTCCACTGTACATGCCTGCTAGGGCTTGTGCTTGCTTGTACATACAGAGGGGGGCAAAGCACTAGATTAGACAAGAAGGGCAAAGCCCATACGACTCACATGCTTGACCTTGACCTTGACCTTTAAATAACTAAACCAGCAATGACATCATACACTAAGAACTGCTTTACACATTTTTCCTACCAAAATACATGTGACCTTGACCCAAGGTCAAGGTCATCCAAGGTCATGCAACACAAAGCTGTTAATTCAAGACATAGGAAGTACAATGGTGCTTATTGGCTCTTTCTACCATGAGATATGGTCACTTTTAGTGGTTCACTACCTTATTTGCATCGAACGCAGAAGAAGAAGAAGTGGTTCACTACCTTATTTTGGTCACATTTCATAAGGGTCAAAGTGACCTTGACCTTGATCATATGTGACCAAATGTGTCTCATGATGAAAGCATAACATGTGCCCCACATAATTTTTAAGTTTGAAACAGTTATCTTCCATAGTTCAGGGTCAAGGTCACTTCAAAATATGTATACAATCCAACTTTAAAGGACCCTTGCGACCTTGAAGCAAGGTCAACCAAACTGGTGTCCAAAGATAGGGCTTACATTGCCCTGTTTAGCATACATAGCTAAGGTTGCCATTCTCGATAACTTCAGAAAAAAATGCGAAAATGTGAAAAATGGTCGTTTTTAAGACAACAATTACGGCCCCTGTGACCTTGAACTTGAAGTGAGGTCAAGTTGCCGCACATGTTTTTTGAGATCTTATAACCATACACCATCAGGCCACATCAGGTGTTGATAGACTTAATAGTGTCCAAGAAATATCCAACGTTAAAGTTTTCCGGACGGACGGACGGACGACTCGGGTGAGTACATAGACTCACTTTTGCTTCGCATGTGAGTCAAAAAATCTCCACCCTTAACCCACCAGGTGCAGCCGTAACTCGAAACCGGGAACCTTCCACATGGATGGCCAACGTCTTAACCACTAGGCTACTGCGCCCATCATCTTAGCCTTTCAAATAAGTGTACAGTGGAACCCCCCTTTTAAGATCTCCAAAAATCTGCAAACATCAAGTCTTAAAAAGAAGGGAGTCTTTAAATGGTGGTACATTTACAGAGGTTATGAACAGAAAGCCTGGAAAATAGGGTTTTCTTCTTCTTCTTCAGCGTTCCAGAATTTTTCTGGTTACGTGTGAGCTCGTTTGCCCATTTGGGTTCCCCACACTATACTCTGAGAGCATAGTCAGCTCACTCCGCTTTCGTTGAGTAGGCATGCTGGGTATTTTTGTGTTTCCATAACCCACCGAACTCCGACATGGATTACAGGATCTTTTCTGTGCGCTCTTGGTCTTGTGCTTTTCACTAGCAGGTCTGCACATAAGTTGACCTGGGAGATCGGAAAAATCTCCACTCTTAACCCACCAGGCGGCAGCGACCGGGATTCGAACTCACGACCTCCCGATTAGGAGGCCGACGTCTTACCACCACGCCACTGCGCCCGTCACAGGGTTTTCAACGGGAGGAAGTCTTAAATTGGGGGGTCTTTAAATAGGGGTTCCACTGTATTTCCTACTTCAGGTATTCAGGGATAAGACCTAAAAAAAGCTAGCTGAAATGTGCTCTACCATGAGAAGCTCCCTTGGAGCTTAGAAATGTCTATACTTTGGATATGGCCTAGATTGTATGTAGTTCAGGTTGATCGATGAAGCGTACTAATGCAGATCCGCACACACATCCTTGTGTATTTCATGCAAGAAAATTGCTTTTTTCTTCTGTGTTTGTGCACTGAACATAGAAGCGGGTCACTGTTGCTCATGATAAAAGAACTCGTTAAGTGAGTGCTGTCAGGCAAGCATCTGGATAGTGAAAATAGGTCACTGACATTTCAGTGCAATATTGTTCAGAATTGTGTATGCATGTTTAGGTATTGCTTAGACAGAAGAGAGTGAAGACCAGAAGGAACAAAGGAAAAGTCATTGCTTATACGGTATAGTGAAAAATTCAGCAAAGTTATTATTCCTTTCATCAAACCATCAGATTTTTCTTTCACATTTTACATGGAGAAGAGTACAGTAAAAAAAAAAAAAAAACACGAGATTTTATGTTCAATATTTTTCAGCCAGGACATTATTAGGACCTATATTTTCAGTCCAGTTCCAACGGACCTATCGTCCTCTTAGTCTCGGAACAACACGGTGGATGCATTACCTGGTGTCAAGATCTGCCTGGGCTGTATGTTGGTTTCCCACAGAATGACTTCAATGACAGGCTCCATTAATTTGCCTGGACGAGGGCGAATCATTTTGCCGATAAAGAAGCGGAACGCAACGTTCGTGTTCTTGGGCAGTACCACAGCGCCTTCCCATGTTACCCTGTAAGGAAAGGTAATAAAAAGTATAAGAAGGTAAGGAAAGGTAAGGAAAGATAATTAGATTTATAGTCCTTTGAGGTTTTCCTCGTGGAAATTGTGGTTATTTTCTTCCCGGGGAAAAGGGAGCTGAAATACAGTGCGGCACTACTGGTTTTCTTCCACTTTTTTTTTTGTGCATACATGTGTTCGCGTTTTCCAAGCCCTAGGACTTTTGCTGTGAAAATGGGATCAGTGGGTAAAAAAAACAACCTTCCTGGGCACATTTAGTCTTATTTCATGCTGCTGATTCTATAATATATTTGTTTCAAACTTTCACACACAAAAAAGTTTACGACACTGAAGAGAGATTTTGTATTTGAGTGTTTGTAAAACCCTTAATAAAAAACGTTACATGTCCTTGCAAGATCTGCACACACAAAAGAAGATTTGACCGACCTAATAATGATAATGCTGCCCTACATGCCAAGCGGCATAACGGGCAGTAAGTAAGTAATAAGGACTGGGTGGCCGAGTGGTAACGCACTTGCGCTCGGAAGCGAGAGGTTGCGAGTTCGACCCTGGGTCAGGGCGTTAGCAATTTTCTCCCCCCTTTCCTAACCTAGGTGGTGGGTTCAAGTGCTATAGTCTTTCGGATGAGACGAAAAACCGAGGTCCCTTCGTGTACACTACATTGGGGTGTGCACATTAAAGATCCCACGATTGACAAAAGGGTCTTTCCTGGCAAAATTGTATAGGCATAGATAATAATGTCCACCAAAATACCCGTGTGACTTGGAATAATAGGCCGTGAAAAGCAGGATATGCGCCGAAATGGCTGCGATCTGCTGGCCGATGTGAATGCGTGATGTATTGTGTAAAAAAAATTCCATCTCACACGGCATCAATAAATCCCTGCGCCTTGAATATGTGCGCGATATAAATTGCATAAAATTTTTTTTTTTTAAATAAATAAATAAATCCCTGCGCTTAGAACTGTACCCACGGAATACGCGCGATATAAGCCTCATATTGATAATAAAAGAACATTTATATAATATCTATATATATAGCGCTTCCCACAGCTTGAAACGCTTTACAGGTTCAATCTAACAAGTTATACAAATAATAAAATTTGCATTAAGAATGCATCAACAAGTCACGTAAGGCGAAATAGCAACATTTAGTCAAGCTGTCGAACTCACAGAATGAAACTGAACGCAATGCAACGCAGCAAGACCGTATACTCGTAGCATCGTCAGTCCACCGCTCACGGCAAAGGCAGTGAAATTGACAAGAAGAGCAGAGTAGTACTTGCGCTGAGAAGGATAGCACGCTTTTCTGTACCTCTCTTTGTTTTAACTTTCTGAGCGTGTTTTTAATCCAAACATATCATATTTATATGTTTTTGGAATCAGCAAATGATGGAGAATAAGATAAACGTAAATTTGGATCGTTTTATAAAAAACATATTGTTTTACAATTTTCATTTTTTTAATGACCAAAGTCATTAAGTAATTTTTAAGCCACCCAGCTGAAATGCAATACCGAAGTCCGGGCTTCGTCGAACATTACTTGACAAAAATTTAAACCAATTTGGTTGAAAAATGAGGGCGTGACAGTGCCGCCTCAACTTTCACGAAAAGCCGGATATGACGTCATCAAAGACATTTATCAAAAAAATGAAAAAACCGTATGGGGATATCATACCCAGGAACTCTCATGTCAAATTTCATAAAGATCGGTCCAGTAGTTTGGTCTGAATCGCTCTACACGCACACACACACACACATACACACACCACGACCCTCGTCTTGATTCCCCCCTCTATGTTAAAACATTTAGTCATAACTTGACTAAATGTAAAAAGGAGCACACATAGATACATCCATACATACACACCTACCTACACCTTTTACGGTCATGTGAGTACCCTTACCACTACAGTTTAAAACAAAAAGTATGTTATATCTGTAACCGCCCAAAACTGCATGCCAATTTTCCTTGTTTTTATAATGACAGTAACATTTTAAGACTTGAGTCTTGGTCTTACATGTTGCTGGGTTCGTCCTCTGCCGACTCTTGCTTGGTCTGTTCCTTCAGCAAAACAGCTTTCTGCGCTTTCCACTGGCCCAGTGCTGGACAGTCGCCCACCACGTACATGGACTCTCCGTACTCCATCTCCTCCCTGACGCTGAACTGCACGCGTACTCCAGCCATCTTTCTCGACTCTTCTTCTCACAGTTAACCACAGGACAATGTAATTCTTGGTCGGAAAGCAAGCAGATCCCCTGTAAAAAGAAAGCAATCCTGAGCAGAATTTTCTACAGACAAGCTCATTCGAAATTACTAGTTGCAAATCTTGATGTACAAGTTTACCTATAACTCATGTGCAACATCCACCAGAGACTGGAGAGAACACATTCTCTGCTTTCATCTCGAAATGAAACATACAATAAACACATACATCAGGAGTTTGTGTGTACCCACATAAATTAAATGGGCACACAGTCTGGGTGACAGTCCCTGTCTGAAAATGTTTCTTAATCACATTTTGGCAGGCTAGATCAGTAGATGGGAACTTGACATTAATGACAATCTGCATAAAGTTTTGTTTGGCTCGAAACACTAAAGGTGTCTTCTGTGGAATAGTTCGCAAATGTTGACTATATATCGTCTTGCTTCAATACTGCTCTGAGGCAACTGGCATAAATATATAGATCTATCTTTAAAACTGAATTAATCCTTTTCAGTAAAGATCACAGAACCATACATGCTTTCAATGCTATTTCCATCCATTTGGTAGTCAGAGCGTCATAACTAGTTATACAAATTACAATGTGCAGAATTTTGCAGTTGCTCTTACTCTTAGTCTTAATTTAACTTGCCTAACATTTTTCAATTGAAACCGAGAGAGTGGAGCAATTCGAGAGAAATTTTAAATTTTACACCCTCATGGCAAAGCTATTATGGGCATGTTCCCGGTGTTACCTCGACTTTTGATGAGATACCCAGTTGTAACTTGTATGCGTGTTTAGGTGTAACCACAGGCGGAAGGTATTGTTCACTGGACCACTACTTCCATAGAAAGACTACTTTCTTATATATCTATTTTTTTGGTAGTCTTTCTATGGAAGTAGTGGTCCAGTGAACGATACCTTCCGCCTGTGGTGTAACCAGCCACCTGCACTGATGGCAGAAGGTATTGTTCACTGGACCACTACTTCCTTAGAAAGACTACTTTCTTATATATCTATTTTTTTGGTAGTCTTTCTATGGAAGTAGTGGTCCAGTGAACGATACCTTCCGCCTGTGGTGTAACCAGCCACCTGCACTGATGGCAGATGGTCTTTTAGGACCAATACGCTAATCTCTTGCAATTATAGTCTAACAGTGTCAGTCGACCCAACCTCTGAGAACGTTTTTGTGTCATCCGAAAACACTTTCGCCAGGTGACCGACCGTGTGTTGTTTAGAACTGAACAACTGGCCTGCTTCCACTATTTCCAGGTCAAAGGCTGGTTTTAGTCAGAGAACTCTTGGTTCGGGTCCACTGAACCTCAACTTGTTGTTCGTACGACTGGTAGGGCACTGCAGTTTCAGATCCCGCAGATCTGCGCGTTATGAGAGACAAACACATTTTGTCAGAGAGCTGTTTACAGAGAGAAAATCTTAAAAATCCTTACCTGTGTGCATCGCCGTTTCTATGAAGAAATCATAGTTTTGCCCTTTCCTCTTTTCGTTTGCGGGGAATGAACTCTAGCGAATCTGGGTTAGTGGAGCAAACTGCAAAAAACATGGATCGTAATGATGCGAAACGAACGCTTAGTTGCAGGGGGTCTGACTAATTACTACGCGACCACACGCGACCTTGCACTACCTTGCGCGACCTCAAACTAAAGCATGTTCACGTAATATTTTTATATATATAGCATCTTCACAACAATGTCTGACTTTATACCAATTTTTAAGTCAAAGAAATTAAAAATAACGGAGTTATAATGTATTTTGCGACGAACTGTCGAGCTAAAGTGAAATCATCGTGATTCAGCGTCCGACCATGTTCGCATTCGTTTAAGAACGCAGGCTCAACCTCAAACTAAATAATATTCATGTAACATTTTATATATCTAGTATCTTCACAACATGATCATACTTTGAACCGAGTTTTAAGTCAGAGAAGTAAAAACAAAGTTAATTCTGATGCATTTTCAAAGAGCTAGCGAGCAAAAGTGCAAACATCGGATGATTTCACTTTAGCTCGATAGCACGTCGCAAAATACATTATAGCTCCGTTATTTTTAATTTCTTTGACTTAAAACTTGGTATAAAGTCAGATAATGTTGTGAAGATACTATATATATATAAATATTACATGCACCTGCTTTAGTTTGAGGTCGCGCAAGGTAGTGCAAGGTCGCGTGTGGTCGCGTGCGGTCGCGTAGTAATTAGTCAGACAGGCCACAGGTATGGTCGAACACGAACACCAAAAGTGAAAATGAGAAAATGCGCCGATATAACATGTGTGGTTTTTATTTACCACTTATTAAATATTACAAAGACACGAGTAAGCCGCAAGGAGGTGTGCATAGTGCATGTTGTTGTAACCAGAGGTCTATGTTGTAACCAACATTCTCCGGTGTGACGTTTTCATCTTTCGCCGTGGTGATATTTCGATTCTCGGCCTCGTTGATCTAGTATAAACTCTACACTGAACAAAAAAACACCCTTCGATAGTACTGATAAGCGACCTTGTGTACCTTACATTCATGGGGCCAAATTTGTCCAAACAATTTTTTTTTATTTAACTTAGAAATTTGATTCATCCTAAAATGTTTCCCTTCTTACGCAAGGGACGTAACCACTCGGTACACGTTTTGGAATAAATCGATTTTGGGGGTGAAATCTTACATTTCACCACCAATTTTCTTCACATGCAAGAAACTGACATGCTTTTCGTCCATAAATAATTTCACTTCTTAATTTTACCAGGAAACAACATTTCAGTCTTGAGTATATATATCGAGGGGGGAAATATGTACACAGGCGAAAGATGAAATCGTGACCGGCAGTCTACCAGCGGTTGCTCTGCAGTTCACTTATAAGTCTTAAAGGGCAGCTGTCGGGCAGTTGTGGCTCTCAAAGAACGAGTTTTAGCGTCAACTAAGGTGACTCGAGTCGAATCGGAGGTCGCAAAAACTCGGTCCGGTACGACTGGAGTGACGTCACCGGTTAACCAACTTTCAACCTTGCTTCTTGCGTAGGGTCTCTCCAGTTCCAAGATGGCTGCCAAGGCGAGGTGAGAAACTTCTGCAAATATTTTTTGACAAAGTTACGGATTGTGAGAAGACATTTGTTGTAAATCACTTAGCCTTTCAAAAATTAAGGATACTGGGTTGGATACTGTCTTGGCCGGTTTTAATGCATTTTATTTTAGCAGTGATGTTTATTTTGGGAAGAAATGAGGTCAACAGGAGTTTGGGTGCGATTTCGGCTCAAATGTACTTTAGCGCCCTGAACCTTTACCCGGCTGTTTTGCGCTCGATTTTCACGCTCACTTCTTCATTGACGTTCGAATCGATAGTTCGATGTTTTGGTATCACATTCACATCAACAATAAAACAGTACTGCTTGTTCAACGTCCATCAACTCTCCACAACAGTAAATCCGTAACGCGCTTGTCGCCATCTTGTTGCAAGGGACGCGACAGGACACAACCCAACAGCGTTTCCGCGAAGAAAAAAAACAGACATGCGCAGTGACCCTACCGTAGCTCAACCCTGTTCCTCGCGAAAACTCGCTCAAAATCTGTTCCTTTGAATGAGTTATCATGTAACTGAAACTATACTTAAAAGTTACTTGGTGATTTTGACAGCTTGATAACACAAGTCCGAAGACTTTAGACATGCTACAATGTCTTTAATCGAAGAAAGTTTGCATTCTTGGCCGAGTCAATGCAGCCCGCTCGAAAATTACTTCCCTTGGACGCGTGACGTCAGCCGCGGAATCGGCCGGGTTGAACTTACGGTGCTCTCTTTATGCTGTCAGTGTAATGGGCGCAATCGGGTTGTCCAGTCAAGCCCTCAAGCATACTTCACGGGTAGGTGAAGAGAAACTTAGGATGGGGTGACTTCTCCCAGGCCGAATTTCGCAGTAAAAAACTGACGGAGTTCATAAAATGTCTTCTGTCCCCCCCTCCTGCTTTGGTTCCACTTGAACCCTGTTTTTGTTCAACTTATTGGCAGATATTGTCACGCGTCGAGGAACACAAACACACTGCACACACAAACACACTCACACACAGACACACACACACACACACACACACACACACACACACACACACACACACACGTGTTATCACACATATACACACACTGACACACACACACACATACGTGTTATCACACACACACACACACACACACACACACACACACACACACACACACACACACACACACACACAATAACCATCACAAACACAGTTTGACAAATTCATCTTTGATTTTTTGCGGCCGAACCCCCCTCCCCCATTTTCCACACTAGATCCACTGTTTCATCTTTGTCTCCGTCTCTCTTCCCTTTATCTTATCTCGTCTATCTACTTGAGTGAGTAACTGAAGATGTATTATCATCATCTCTTTCCTAGATTTTCCCACCGACAGAGTTGGCTTTTGTCTTGAATTCAGTACCTCACACGTACACGGTAATTGGTGTGACTCCTCAAGCGGACCTTCTTCATAAGGGTACAGTGTCTGCTGACAAGGGACACGATCGAGGGTCTGTGGTTGAGCAACTTTATGGTTTAACCGGGTGGACTGGAGGAGTAGCAACAGCATGTGAACCACTTTAGAAATGACTTGTAAAGGTTGCAGTCGGTCAGATCAAAGAAGAGAAAATGTGAACGTGGGTCTTGAGAAGATACCACCATCCTAATACTTTACTTTGTGCAAGAATCAATCACGCGTACAGCATTACAGATGTCCAGCTGTAGTCTACATTGTACTGTAAACTTCACAGCGGCCTTATCGGCTTCCTCGAGTGACGTCACAGCGAGGCTAACGCTGCGGCGTCTTTCTTGTGCTGACAGAGTTGTCGGTCGCGGATTATGAGTCGTTTCGGCCTGCCAACTGCTTCGTTTTTTTGCGGATTGTGAGAACTAGCAGAAAGTTTCACGCATTTTAATGGTTTCAAACTAATGATGAAAGTGTCTTCTTCTGGACCAAATTAAAGGGCAGCTGTCGGGTTGCCTGGCCTCAAAAAATGCGCGGAGTCGTGTGCAAACACGCGTTGAAGAGTTTTCCGAGTTGATTCAACCAAAGACTGTTGATTTGGTCCAGAAGAAGATACTTTTATCATTAGTTTGAAACCATGAAAATGAGTGAAACTTTCTGCTAGTTCTCACAATCCGCAAGAAAACGAAGCAGTTGGCAGGCCGAAACGACTCAAAATCCGCGACCGACAACTCTGTCAGCACAAGAAGAGACGCCGCAGCGTTAGCCTGGCAGTGACGTCATCCGAGGAACACGATAAGGCCGCTGCGAAGTTTACAGTACAATAATAATAATAATATGGGAGATTTATAGAGCGCTTTACATTCTCAAAGCGCTTTACAATGACAAACATACATAATACATACAAAGCAAAGCAAAAGCATGTGCAGCAGCATTCAGCACACAAGTGAACAACGAAACTCAAACACTACATCAATACAATCTGCAAGCATAGGCTAACACAGGAAAAACATTCAAACATTCAAACACCTGATTCAAAAATGCACCATGTTGAAATAAAATTAATCGAAATACTGGGTGAAGAAGTGTGTTTTAAGGTTTGATTTGAAGGAACAGAATGTTTGGCAGTGTCGGATAGAGTAAGGGAGAGAGTTCCACGCAACGGCAGCAGAGTGGGAGAAGGCTCTCTGGCCGTGCTGTTTGCGACTAAAAGAAGATAGACGGAATATTCTACTGTCTACAGAGGAGCGGAGGGATCGTGAGGGTGTATAGAGTGTGAACAGGTCAGACAGGTAGGATGGGGCTGAGCCAGATATTATTTTGTAGCAGATACAGCAGCACTTATATTGGATTCTCAGCTCTACAGGGAGCCAATGAAGTTTCTTTAGCAAGGGGGAACAGGACTGGGACCGAGGGGCTTTGCAGACAAGCCGGGCTGCAGAATTTTGAACGCGCTGCAAAGGATGGATGACAGACTGAGGACAGCCAATGAGAACAGAATTTCCGTAGTCTAATCGAGAAAGAATGTAGGAGGAAACAAGGGTCTTGGTGGCATCTTCGGTAAGGTATGGGCGGATAGAACCTATTCTCTTAAGCTCGATGTAAGCGGACTGACAGACTTTCATAACATGGTGTTTCATGGAGAGATCGCTATCAAGAAAGATGCCAAGATCACGGACGGAGTCTGAGAATTCAATAGTGCTGCTGCCCAAAGTGATAGAAGGAGGGAGAGAGAGAGAGAGGAGGAGAGGGAGGATTTGGTGAAACGAATGGCTTCTGTTTTGTCACAGTTAAGTCTAAGCTTGTTAGTGGACATCCAGAGTTCAACGTCAGCAATGCAAGACTGAAGGGAGGTGGTCATCTGTTGGGTGTGTATGGGTTGTGAAAGAGTGAATGCCCTTGCTTTTTACTCGGACAAACATTGGAGGGGCCAATCACTACCGAACAACCCATACAAACCCGACGGAGTTGTTTCCGAAAATCGTCTATTAAGAAGGCCATTGCCAAATTAACTGTGCCGGTAAAAAAATTTAAAGGATTGGGATTAATTAAAAATGTATTTTGGAAACAAGTTTTAATTTGTTGGTTGAAAAATAAGGACATGATTCAGAGAGCAGTAGGTGGAGACATGTTATTAAGAGATACGTGTTTATGGAACAGCAAGGATATAATCTATTGCGGCCAAACCCTGTTTTTTAGCGACTGGATTAAAGCAGGCGTTTGTCGAGTAAAGGATGTATATGTTGGTAATGAGATTGTGCCCTTTAATATTATGCAGCAAAAGGTTGGATGTAAGCCCACAAGATTCTTTGAATATAGGGTGATTTGTACAGCAGTTAAAGCAGCAACACTACGCTCTGCAAATGGAAATGTATGTGGATTCAACGATTTAAAGAACCTGAGTAAGCCTTGTCAATTTCGCAAATTAATTATAAAGGAAAAATATGTGGAGCCGGTTGTAGTTAAATTTTGGGAACATAAATTTGATTTCAGGCCGGGAAAAGAGCAATGGTTAATGGTAAACAAAGTAACCACTGAAACAAGATTGCGAATGTTGCATTGGAAAATATTGCACAATATTTACCCCACAAATATTTTATTGTATAAAATAGGCATTTCCGTGAGTAATTGCTGTACTCACTGTGAGAACGAAATTGATTATATTGAACATTTTTTTTACTTTTGCCCGAAAATTATGTCCATTTGGAAATGCGTTGAGGATAAAGTGAATTGTAAATATAATATGATTATTAAAATTACCGTAAAGGAAGTTTTTTTGGGCGTATTTGAAAATTCACAAAGTTCCAAGGCACTAATAAGTTATGTGAATTATTTGATTGTGATAGCCAAAATGTGTGTTGGTATTTATAGATATGGCTCCCCTCTGGATATTGTATGCATTTTTGAGAGGGAATTGTTATATAGAAAACTTGCTTAAAGGCATATGTACTCGATGACTATACACGCTAATTGCTTTACCAACAGCTGGAGACATGCTAAATTAAGTTCCCTGCAAAATATTGTGGTCTAGGACCCCTTCAATGTTGAGATATGTTAATTTTCATTTTGATCTGGATCGTCCTATTTATAGATTTGGCAACACATTTAACGTTGATGCAAGGGAGCTAACACCGCGGCTTTGTTGACATCCTCACTTTTTCAGAGGCTAGAACAAGCTGTAATGCATGTATTATGGTCCGCGCATGGTGACATATCGTCATTATATGGTCTTATGGTGCGTTTGACATCGATTATGGGCAAACTACACTTTGTAAACACGGGAGCGCGTACATATGCCTTTAAAATACATTTAGATATAGTAATGTTAATGTTATAGTAAAAACATTACTTAAAAATAGTAAAAACATTACTTAAAAAAAAAAAAAAAAAAAAAAAAAAAATCAATGAAGAAGGATGCTCCCCGCCAACAACAACAAAAACAAAAACAAAAAAAAAACAAAAAAAAAAGGCAAAAAAGAAAGGGTTGAAGCAGCCTGCATGCAACTGAGATTTAAAAAAAAAAAAAAAATACTTGTAAATATCTGACGAGCTTTGCCTTGAAAATATAGCTGCTACGTACCCGCTGAATAGACAAATTTCGGAAATAACTCGGTCGGGTTTGTATGTGTTGTGGAAGAGTGGCCTTTTCTTGCAAGGCCTCTGCCAGGCATTGAAAGGGCCAATCACTAGCGAGGGGTGTGTGTGAAACACGTGGACCGTAGCACATGTTTCCGACACTCCCCCCGCTAGTCATGATTGGCCCATCCAATGTTTGGCGGGGGTTTTCCAGGAGGGGGTCGCTCTCCCACAGCACAAACAAACTCGACGGAGTATTTGTTTTCGGAATTCGTCTGTTAGCAATCTCTCTTTTGACATCTTGTGCACACTATTCCGAAACGTACTCGCTGCTTATTTTCTTTAGACGATGGAAAGATCCTAAAACTGCTTGCTGGGATGTCACAAGCAATGAATGATTATATGACGAAATGAATGACGTAGAAAGGGAATGACGTCATATTATCACGTGAACAGCACTTAACTCTCCTATTTCTGCAGTGTGTTCATTCTACAGACCACAATCAGTACTTTACCCCAGCGAATGCAACTAGAGAACTCCCTCGACCATTCATCCCTATCGACCTAATATCCGTCCATCCCGTTCTGGCCCCACTCGATCCATTCCCGCTTGTTTATCACTCCCCGGTCGATGACCATAGACACACCTCCATTCCCAAACTGTTTGCGGACTGCAGCACTAACAATGTCTTGACCACCGCTCAGAATCCTGTTACAAGAAAGCTGGCCGGTCCAGCAAACATTGACACTGTCTGTTTCTCTGTGTGTTGGTCACTTTGCCCATAACGCGCTCTTCGATTGTGTTGTTGTATGCAGACTCGAGTGCTCATAATGTCTCGACCACCACTATTCACCATCCTCTTTCAAGAAATCTGATCAGTCCAGCAAACATTTACTACACCGTTATTTCTGTGTCTTGGTCACGACCACCAATTTCCGATGATAGACAATGCATCTCCTCTACAACTTGCCTTCATTTCGTTGATTGCAGTTAATACCACTTTAACTCATTGGACTTTCCAGAGTATAGGTCTTTCAGCCTGCTAATGAAAGTTAATTAAGCTTCTTAAAGGCACCAGCCTCATGTAGAGAATCATGTACACGTCCACAAATCTTCATAAGCTTTTGCATGGGGTAATACTATTGTTTCACAAATACACCTGCCAAAATACAACAGCGTTCTGCTTTCTGTGCAAAGTGTTAATATTGTGTTGAAGTGTTACTGAAAACACTATTTCACCAATTCAATTTCAGCTGTGTACATCAACTAGCATTGGTACAGACTGTTGGCATGTGTGTCTAAGATGAAGGATGTTATTATCTCATATGAGAGCATAACCTTTTTCATACACTTGATTCTTAAGAGTAATAATATTAAGCTCCTGACCACTGATAACTCAAATATGACCTCTACCATTCTCAAGATTGTTCATTCCTGCTGCACTAGTTCATTTTCTACTGTTGTTGATAAAAAAAAAAAAAAAAAAAAAAAAAAAACTGTGCCGCACAGTTTGTTCAAACAAACAAACAAATTCTCATATTTTTGTTCAACACTGAAGAAAATCAGCGGACCAGTCCAGGACACTTTTGACCAGCGACATCTGTTGATCTTTATATTTGTAGTAATCGTCTCCCTTGAAGAAATACGTGGCGCCGTCTGGTGCCTGAAGAACGGCGCTGACGTTGCAAGGCACACCGAGACCGGTTATGGTCTGAGGTCCCGTCACGTGACCTGATGCTTCTCTTTGCCAGTACTGGCACCCTGTAATTAAGACATTTATACTGTGACGTACAAACTGTTGGCTGTGGCAACCATTGATTAAATTTTTGTGTATCTGTTAGCTAAGCCTTCTTGACGGTTATCAAGTCACGTTCCACCTAAGCCTCCCCCCCTCCCCCCAACTCATTCTTAGTCATAGGGAGGACACACGGCAAACAGACATCCACACCCACACACACACGCGCGACACGGACAGACGCAGACAGACAGGCAGACAGACAGGCAGACAGACACACAGACACAGACACACACAGACACACACACACACACACACATATACACACACACACACACACGTACGTGTATCGACGACTTCAACACCAACACGCTACACTCGACAGGCTTGCAACTGACCTTGAAGATGACTGTTTCGTTGTGTGATCCTAACCAGGGGTAGTGGCGACCATCGCAGTCACTGATCATGCTCTGTGTGTGAGCGTGTGTGTGTCCGAGCGTGTGTATGTGTGTCAGTGAGTGCATGAGTGTGTGTGTGTTTGTGTGTGTGTGTTTGTGTGTGTGTGTGTGTACCTTTCAAAAGGAAAGTACTGTCATCTCTGGTGAAGGCGGCATCTACGTCACACGGCAGTCCCCAGGCCGAAAGAGTGTCATTTACGTAATCATTTGACGATGACGTCAGTACTGAGAAACACGTCACGCTGCACCCTCTGACGAAACACACGTCATTGGGATCTTCAGCACGTCTAAAGGCAGCGTCCGCAGTAGCCGGTAAGTTGCCGAGAGTGTCCGAAGCCCTGTTGGACCATACAAGAAACTGATTATCGTCGTGACTCAATGTGACACAGAAGTCGAAGTGTCGGATGAGGTACTTATAGGGGGATGAAAGATAATGATGATCATCGTCATCATGAGGAGAAGGAGGAGGAGGAGGTGTTGGTGATGGTGATGGTAATTGTGTTGAGGGTGGGTGTTGCGTGCGTGAGTGTTATTTTTGTGTATGTGAGTGTGAGTTTGTATGTGAGTGCGAGTTTGTATGTGTGTGTGTGGCCGTGTGTGTGTGGCCGTGTCTGTGTGTGTTAAGGGGCTTTGCTATCAATAGGCTGAGAGCCTTTAGCAATTCTCAGTAGTGCAGGGATGCGGAATGATAAAATCGATTCATCATTTAGTGATCATGTCTTACTTCACTAGCAACGTTGTCGTTCAAACGGCCGAACTGTGTTTACCAGCGGCAGTATTGACAAAAGCTGATATCTTATGGTGTACATGTACAAGCGTAAACTTACATGACGTGTTGATGCAATGAACAGTTAGAATAAGAGGCTGTTCAAGACACCGCCTAAGACTCTTTAGAAAAAAAACCAACCTCATGGAAACAATTTATAAACAAACACACGAAGACCCACACACAGCAAGCAAAACCCGCAAGACAAATGAACATCGCGGTACTCAGCCGACCTACCCAAGCTGGAGGGGTTCCTGTATGTGGATGTTCCAGTTATACACCACGTGACGGCCCCCTACTATAAACAGCACCTTCTCCTCCCCCTCCTCCACCTTCCATGTCACCGCAGCGTCTACCTGCACGTGACATGCACCACGTGACAGGCTGGCCGCGTTGCGAACGTTTTGCAAAAAGGCGGCCCACACGACAGACAATTCAGGGCGCGCAACTCGCTCAGGGTAGTCCACCAGGAGCACGTTGGGTGCTCTCCCCGTGAGGTGACGGTGACCTTGACAGACACGTGATATGTTGTGGACCAATGGGAGGCAGAGATCGGCGATAGTCGTGACGCAGCTGACGCTGTAGCCAAATATGGAGACTTCGAGGAGAGGCGCGTTGTTCTTGTTCCGGCACTGCTGTTGGGAATTCTCTACCACCTCCTGACAGTGCCCTGGAAAACAGAAACAATCTGCGGTACATAAACTGTTCAAGGCAATACAAGAAGAGAGGGATCTTGAACACTGCTGTGCAGAAGCATATGTGCGGTACACTAGTAAACTGTTCAAGTTAAATGCAAGAAGAAAGGCTTTGAACACTGCTGTTTGGAATTCTCCACCACCTCTTGCATGGCAATGCCCAATTACCTAGAGGGGGGGGGGGGGATTAGTCTCTAAATTGAAGTAAATTTACAGATGTTACGAGCAGAAAATCTCAGAAAGTCATTCTTAAATCCGGGTAAGGGGTAGGGGAGGCGGGAATGGGTGTCATGATGACGCAAATTTGACGTCACTAACCTTCCCCCAAAAGCGGTGTATGGCTGCCTGAATGGCGTTATAAAAACGGTCATACACGTAAAAGATCGTGGGAGTTTCAACCCATGAACGGAAACGAAAAAAACGCCACTGACTGACTGGATAAGTAAATGACAGATGGCAGTTTCCTTGCTCTGCCTAAAATGTCAACACTTTTGACCTTTCAAAGGCTAAAGAGGGAACTGTGTCAAGTCGGTTCAAAAGACTCCTCTGAAGTACAAAAAAACCCACAAAAAAACACAACACACACACACACCAAAAAACAGCATTTTTATTTACACTGATGGGGTTATATTTGACCGCTTCTTTCCGAAATGGCCAGGCAACTGAACCCATGGCCACTGCAATGAGCGACTCCGCACCAGAGCTGTGTATAGGTACGAATTCCAATATCGGTTTTTTTCAGTTTCCTTGTGTCAAACCGGTATTTTGTACCGGTATACCAACACTGATTTCAGCATGAGACTTGGCTTGGCAGTTTTTCACCAATGCAGGGAAGCCACACATAGCACCATACGCAGACCTGGGACCCCCTGTTTTGCACTAGGAGTATTCTAAAGCAAACTTGGTGTATTTTCAGTAAAATGAGCGTACTCCACACAGCATTTGAACAACCATGATTCAAACATGTTTCACAATCGTCCGTCACACCGTTTATTACACCCCCGGTATAGGGGTGTGTATAGGTTTCGCTCGATGTGTTTGTTTGTTTGTTTGTTTGTTTGTGTTCGCATATAGATCTCAAGAATGAACGGACCGATCGTCACCAAACTTGGTGAACAGGTTCTATACATTCCTGAGACGGTCCTTACAAAAATTGGGACCAGTCAAACACACGGTTAGGGAGTTATTGGTGGATTAAAATTATACAAGGACTTATAGAGGAACATCTTAATGGTCAAAGGGAAATAACCATTCTCACTCAGTCACTGCCACCAACTGAGAAGGTTATTTCCCTTTGACAGGGGTGTTTTTCCTACCTCGTAGGAATTTCTTGTTAAGTTAACCAATACACGTAAAACTAATGCTTCTTTCAATGTTTACTGACAAAAACTGTAATCATGAGTCATAATACTGGATCGACTTCGGGATGTGCTTGTGAAGAAAAGTAGAAGTAATTTTTCACGTCGTATTTGTTTCCACTGACCGTACTGCTCGTTTTCTGGATAATCTTGCGTACAAAATACGACGAAATCGTATCCATGGTTCCCAGGTCTGTATACGCTTAGCCTACTTAATGGTTTTCTTGACAAAAATGAGGCGGTCTACATGTTCTGCCTTCAGGGATGCTCTCTAGTCTGGTCAAAATGTCCACAGCAACGAGGAAAAAACGCTCGATCGGGTCGCACAATCGTTATCAGGATTGTACTCGGGTGTTTTCGTTGATCGCTACGGAAATGTACGAAGAATACCGGGGAGGAGCGATGCGGGGGGAGTGGGACCAATCTATTTAACCCATAAACGCTATTTACTCACCATTGACGTTGACATCACCTCGCCACGTGCTGTGAAGCAGACGCTCACTGTGAATCCATCGAAAGTTCAGGTAGTCATCGAACATCTCTGATGCCACACGCTTGTCCACAATGACAAACAAACGCTTGTTCGAGGTGATGGCGTCACGCAAGCTAGGCCACCTTCCTACGTCACGATAGACAGCGTTGACGTCATCGCCCAGTTGTGCCGTTATTTGACGGAGAAGAGCGGGAGCAACACGGTCAAAGTCTTGCATTTCGTGATTAAAGTTGACTGTCACCACTTCATGCCGGTTTTCACGTAGAAACCGTTTGATCTGAAACAGAATGGATTTTTAGCTTTCTTTGGAGTCACGGGCCAGCGAATTCATTCAATTGCTAGCAATATGAATGCAGTCTAAATGAAGTAAGCAGCTGTGCACTGTCCAAAAGTCCATATATACATTACCGGTTTCCGTGCAAGGTGGAGAAAACGTGTTACAAAAAAATACAATAATAATTTGGCAGTGTCGATCGAGCAGACACAAGGAGAACATATAAGACTGAGAAACAGAAAAACACGAAGCGCGTGCCTACTTTTCTTTCAAAAACACAGGAGGCAGGTTTCTTGTTTTGAGTATAACCAAACACATCCACAAACAGATACAAACGTCGCCCTGATATGGCCCTTCGTGGTCGGCTGGGCGTTAAGCAAACAAACAAACAAACAAAGATACAAACGTACACATAAACAAAGACAGATAGACAGACATGCAGACAGGCAGGCAGGCACTCACCGTCACGCACGTACGCACGCACGTACGCACGCACGCACACACACACGCATGCAGGCACGCATACAGATACAGTTATAACACTCGAGAACTATATGAAGGATAGACAAACAAACAAACAAATATAATACACGACCCAAACGACAAGCAACAAACTTGCTTTGCCATCAGAGGAGGGGCCGGGTAGCTCAGTTGGTAGAGCACTGGACTTGTGATCCTAAGGTCGCAGGTTCGAATCCCGGCAGGGACGGACACGGGTAAACTTTATGTGCAGACTCAGAGACGGTATCCACCCCCGTGTCTCCACAGTGGCACGTAAAAGACTGAATACACCTAAACCCGCACACACCTGGGTAGCGCTACTCTTATTGCTGCTGGCTTTCCAGTGGGAGGAAGTGACCCGAATTTACCAGCTTTGGGATAATAGAGTGAAGGAAATGAAAACAAGTCGCGTAAGGCGAAAATACAACATTTAGTCAAGCTCAGTCGAACTCACAGAATGAAACTGAACGCATTGCATTTTTTCCGCAAGACCGTACACTCGTAGTCGTAGCATCGTCTGTCCACCGCTCGTGGCAAAGGCAGTGAAATTAACAATCCAGAAAAGCGCGGTAGCGGTTGCGCTGAGGAGGATAGCACGCTTTTCTATATCTCTATTCTTTTTAACTTTCTGAACGTGTTTTTAATCCAAACATATCATATCTATATGTTTTTGGAATCAGGAACCGACAAGGAATAAGATGAAATTGTTTTTAAATCGATTTCGGAAATTTAATCTTAAACATAATTTTTATATCTTTAATTTTCAGAGCTTGTTTTTAATCCGAATATAACATATTTATATGTTTTTGGAATCAGAAAATAATAAAGAATAAGATAAACGTAATTTTGGATAGTTTTATAAAAAACATAATTTTGATTACAATTTTCAGATTTTTAATGACCAAAGTCATTAATTAATTTTTAAGCCTCCAGGCTGAAATGCAATACCAAAGTCCGGCCTTCGTCGAAGATTGCTTGGCCAAAATTTCAATCAATTTTATTGAAAAATGAGGGTGTGACAGTGCCGCCTCAACTTTTACAAAATGCCGGATATGACGTCATCAAAGACATTTATCGAAAAAATGAAAAAAATATCTGGGGATATCATACCCAGGAACTCTCATGAAAAGTTTCATAAAGATCGGTCCAGTAGTTTACTCTGAATCGCTCTACACACACACACACACACAGACACAGACACACACACACACACACACACACACACACACACACACACACACACACACACACACACACACACACCACGACCCTCGTCTCGATTCCCCCTCTATGTTAAAACATTTAGTCAAAACTTGACTAAATTTAAAAAGGAATAAAAAAGTAAATGAATAAACAAGCAAATGATGACAAACGCTGTTCTCACTTGCTTGATCATCTTGCATACAGGGCCACCACAGGCAAAGTTGTGAAAGGTGCCCAGCAGACCGCAGTGCTCCCAGCTCGTATCCACGTCCAGGAATCGAACCCCAAACCTCAGCTGTTCCAAGACTGACAGGTACTGGTTGCGAACCCAACAGCTCAAGAACCCAAACCCGCCATCGAACCCAGAGCCCGCATTGTGGGAACCCGCCATCGTCATCTGGTCAAACCTCAGCCGACAGAACCTGAAATTAAGAAACGCTCTTTGGAAACAGACATTCGGCAGCTTACCAGCGTTTCTCGCTGATTTCAACAGGCAAAAAGTTAAGTCGATAGAATCTGAAAAAGTAAACTTTGTTTTGTTTTTGTTTTTGTTTAGAATTTTTTATCATTGAAAGCAAAGTTTGCTGTTTGTTGTTTTTATTTGTTTGTTCGCTTGTCTGATGTTTTTTTGGTTTATTTAAAAAAAAGAAAAAAAGATCAACAGCAAGAACAACAACAAGAACAACATCAACTACAGCAGCAACAACAACAACAAGAAGAACAAGAAGAAGAAGAAGAAGAAAAAGAAGAAGAAGAAGAACAACAACAACAACAACAACAACAACAACAACAACAACAACAACAACAACATCCAGGAGAATCAAAGACCACGAAATCGTGCCCCGATGTTCCCACTTTACGGCTGAACGTTCATTTACATGTAATGACTTGAAACCACGAGACACGAAGCTAGCTAGCTGGATTTTTAGTACAATTTTTTTTCTCTCGATGGTACACGTATGTGTTTTCTTGCGAAAGCTTCATTTTATGGAAGCAATAATCATTAGTTTCACGATTATTCACAGTTAAACTGACGGATGTCTGACAGCAACAACAACATCAATCCAATCTCTTCTTTGTCTAAACACACATAAACACAATATATAGGGCTCCCCATAGCGCGCGTCCCTGCGTCCTTTACGCACTAGAAGCCGAAAACACGTACTAGAAATATATGGAGGGGGTCCCTGGACGCACTAGATTTTAAAAGAGCGGGTCCTAGGACGCACTAAATTTCCTTTATCGTGCGTACCGTATAGATACCATTTTCAGACTGCAATCGACACTTCGCAGTACACTATACGTGACCACAATGTTTTATAAGTACACTGGGACTTTTCGGCTTTTGGACCCTTGGGACCCTCTAAAATACTGCAGTGGGGGTCCATGGACCCTCTAAAATTTAAAAGTGGGGGTCCCGGGACGCACTAGAAGGGGCGTCCGTGGGGAGCCCTAATATATAACAGGCTTACTTGGTTTGATTGTTGTTTTTGTCTTGGTTAGCTACTATCAACAGAATGTGTCACGGCTAACCTCTTATGCTGCAATTTTAAGCCATGGACCTGTATCTCGTTCTTGTAAGTCCGTGATTTAAACTATTGCGTTGACATATTGTAAGAATAAGGATAATGTATCATATAGTCCTGTCAGGTTACCCAAATTGTATAATGATTCTCAGATAATACTGTAAATCACGAAGAGGGTGGTGGTTCGCGTTATTAAAAATGATATTATTATCATTATCAACATTAACCTTTCATCACCATTACACGGGAAACTGGCTCCAAGGTGGGTGACATTATTATCGCGGGTGGTGTCGTTGCTTTCACAGATCCGCCAGGAGCACAGATTCCAATCATCAAGGCTGGACCGGTACGCTGGGCTGTTCCGTGACGGAAGGGCCCAGATGACGTCATCCTTGATGACGTAAGAGGTGCCGTTTTTCCACGTCAGAGCGGCATCCAGGTGACAAGGAAGACCAAGGTTACTGGTGTTGCCGCTGTGAACAGCTCGGCGGGTGGTGCGGTTGATGGTCCAGTACTGGCAACCTGTGCACGCAAATCGATACCAGATTTGGTGGGGTAAAATTAAGCTTCTTCAAAATCCTTCTGTGAGGTTTTCAACCAGAGATTCATTTTGTTTGGCCTTCCAACTGTATCACTAGTTGCCACATGTGCAAAGGGAACATGCAAAAACAATTTGATTCTGTAACCTCAAATGTACAAAAGAGGGGTAAGTTTGTGCAGCGCTTTAAGCAATGTTATTTTTGGGATGATGATGATGATGATCGATCGATGATGATGATGATGATGATGATGGTGGTGGTGCTGATGGTGGTGGTGATGATGATGATGATGATGATGCTGATGATGATGATGATGATGATGATGATGATGATGATGATGATGATGATGATGATGATCAATCAATCAATCAATATGAGGCTTATACCGCGCGTATTCCGTGGGTACAGGTCTAAGCGCAGGGATTTATTTTTTTATTTTTTTATTATGCAATTTATATCGCGCACATATTCAAGGCGCAGGGATTTATTTATGCCGTGTGATGATGATGATGATGATGATGATGATGATGATGATGGTGATGATGACGACGAGGATGAGGACGAGGACGATGATGATTGTGATAAATAATAATCATTTTTGAATGCTGACACACAAGCAAAACCCTCAGAACAAAAAAGAATTTTGCCTTGACCTTTGAACACCAGCACGTGCTGTCTGTCAGTGTTTAACGCCGCATCCACGTCACAAGGCAACCCCAGGCGCGACACTCGACGTGACCGTAACCGCTGCCTCTGCCTCGATGCGTGAACCTTACAACAAAGAAACAGAAAAGAAAAGAAGAGAGTTGATAAAAATTATAAGTAAAGATATGAGTGAATCAATAAATGAAAGAAAAAACAAGTCGCGTAAGGCGAAATTACTACATTTAGTCAAGCTGTGGAACTCACAGAATGAAACTGAACGCACTGCATTTTTTCACAATGACCGTAGTCCGCCGCTTGTGCAAAACGGAGTGAAACTGACGAGCCTGTTTAGCGCGGTAGTGGTTTCGCTGTGCTGCATAGCACACTTTTCTGTGCCTCTCTTCGTTTTAACTTTCTGAGCGTGTTTTTAATTCAAACATATCATATCTATATGTTTTTGGAATCAGAAATTGACAAGGAATAAGATGAAATTGTTTTTAAATCGATTTCGGAAATTTAATTTTGATCATAATTTTTATATTTTAAATTTTCAGAGATTGTTTTTAATCCAAATATAACATATTTATATGTTTCTGGAATCAGGAAATGATGAAGAATAAGATGAACGTAAATTTGGATCGTTTTATATAAAAAAATAAATTGATTACAATTTTCAGATTTTTAATGACCAAAGTCATTAATTAATTTTTAAGCCACCAAGCTGAAATGCAATACCAAAGTCCGGCTTTCGTCGAAGATTGCTTTGCAAAAATTTCAATCCATTTGATTGAAAAATGAGGGTGTGACAGTGCCGCCTCAACTTTTACAAAACGCCCGATATGACGTCATCAAAGACATTTATCCAAAAAATGAAACAAACGTCAAATTTCATAAAGATCGGTCCAGTAGTTTACTCTGAATCGCTCTACACACACACACACACACACACAGAGACACACACACACACACACACACACACACACACACACACACACACACACACACAGACAGACACACATACACCACGACCCTCGTCTCGATTCCCCCTCTATGTTAAAACATTTAGTCAAAACTTGACTAAATGTAGAGAGAATCATACTTCAGACTGAAAATAAGTATACAAACCAAAATATACAGAATGTACAAGAAATAAAGAAATGAAAAAAGCTGAACAAACGGGCATAGAAAAGAAACAGACAGACAGACAGACAGCAAAGAAAGAGGGAAACAAGACAACAATAAAAACACTTGTATTTTCCTTGCTTTTCCTTCTGAAAACTACTGTCTCAACACAGACAAACAAACACACAGACAAACAAACAAACAAACAAACAAACAATTCTTGACGTTCAAGTGAGTCCCAACTTTAGCAGCGTTACCTTGTAGTAATAACATCCTTTAAAGTAGAAACTTTTCCTCTTGCCGAACCAGTTCACAGCAGCGTCAATGTTGGCAGGAAAGTCCGGGTCGAGATGAGACACACTGAAGACGTCTTCCTCGGCGTTGTGGAGGTCGTTGTGCACGATGTACTGGTTCTGGCTGAAGAACATCGTCTTGTTACTGCTCAACAGCCTCACGGCCGCGTCGATTCGCTGGCACAATGGAGGGTAGGAGGCCTCAGGCGTGACCCAAAAAGAAGCAAGTATTCCCACACAAACCGAGAGACGAAGCATAGTGGAGTAACACATCTGCTTGCTGTATGTTTGATTGTTTGATGATGTCTTGCTTGCTGTATGTATGATTGTTTGATGATGTCTCTCTGCGGATTTATATTCTTGGGAGACTGACGTCGTCTATGCTCAATGATACGGCACACACTGATGAATAATTGTGTGCCGTAAAGTCTGTTATATAAGGATTTGTTAGTCGGCGGGATGGGTCCTTTTTGCTAACATGATACTGAATTAAATGCACTAATTTGTACAGAACTCGAACGATACATAATTATCAAGCTTGGTGCTCGTGGGTTTTTTTTCTCAGCAAAGACTGTCAGATTTCTGTTTCAAACACTAAGACCGCTAACAGTACTAGTCAGTAGCTTGTAGTGTGTGATTCTGCGACATCATCAAAAGTCTCTTCATCTGACAACCCCGCTGAAGCTGAAGCAAGCATGCACACAGCGACTTACGGAATGTTAAAATACTGCCCTTTAGTACAAGTAGGCTATGCGTCAGTGTCAGCTTGTGACATTTCACTCAAATGGCCTCAAACGGCCGTGTACCACGTTGACAGCACATGCTCTCGTCAAATGGCCTACCCTGCGTTTTCTGCTACTGACTTCACGATGACGGATACTCTTTGGACCAACATAAAGTTTGGCGCATAACTAGTTGAAAGGTAACACAACTAGTTAAAAGGTAAACACAACTAGTTGAAAGATAGAACTTGCGCCCGATCCTCTCTGTCCTTGCCTATTTCATGAACACTTATTGGCAAACTCGAAACTGAAAACGATATATGCACTGCGCACGTTCATCTAGGTGTCGTTAACAGAAGTCCTTCCCTGAATCAGTTTTCTTCTCGTTTTCCGTGTCCGGAATATGCGCGGCTATGGTTCGTGTTTGGAAAGGACACCCATGGGCCGAGGTGCACGAGAAAGTTACCAACCGGGTGGGAGCCAGGGCCGCGGTGTTGGATTGGTTGAAATTGAGATTTGGTTGTGATTTCAAAGAATCAGACACCGCGGTTTGCTTTCTCCTGTTTGGGTGGCACCCACTTTCGGTTCGTGCACCACAGCCCTGGAGTCAGCCCAAAGTGTCCCTACATTGAAGGTGGCCTGTGACGACAGGCGCATGTTTTGTTGACAATAATAGGCAAAGGGACAACAAAGGGTGTCCCTTGACGGGAGGTACCCTGTTCTCGGAGTGGCCTCACCGTGACCACATGTAGGCCTACCATGGAACCTGCCCTGGTGACCACCTCTTGATAACGAATACCTGTCAATTACGATCACACCAAAGAACAATCCACCTTCCCATAACGACCACCCGTGTACCACTTTTGGTTGGTTGGTTGGTTGGTTGGTTGGTTGATTGATTGGTTGGTTGGTTGATTGGTTGGTTGGTTGGTTGGGGTTGGTTGGTTGATTGGTTGGTTATTATTTGTTATCGTCTCTTCAGCTAGTTGGTCCCTTGGGTGGTCGTAGTAGACAAGTTGGACTGAACCACAATAGGCCTATCTATACGAGCGTGTTCAGGCCAAAAAGCCACAGCAGAGAGTTCCTTTGTCATGGAAGACGACATAATCGTGATAACGCTAATGAGCATGTCACCCACCAGTATCACGATTCTCAGCTGCAGTGTCACGTGCTGTAATACTTAATTCATTATGTACATGTACTGAGCTGTGTGTTCCGGCTCTAGCATTACTACGGCTGCCCGACGGACGGTCAGATACTGATAGTTCACCTTTGCCTTACACCCCAGTCACACATAGTCGCCGCTTCTACTCCGATGGAAAAGTATCCGAGAGCGTGGCCAATCGTGGGCCAAACGTGGGAGGATCTCCATGAGCGTGGTTTGGTCGGGGTGGGATCTGCTAGGTCGGGAACCTGCACGCCCTTCCCACGCTTATTTTGAACTGCACAATAAGCGTAGCCGGGTCGTGGCGCAGTACAGTCGTGGTGTAGTTTAAACATTTTTATTTGCCATGTGCTGGAGTTTGACGGCGATATGCCCCGATTTAATAACTTTTTTTTTAGATCGGAGTGATCGGCATTGTCTTCATAAGGACGTAGAGCTGTGTGACGGGGGCCATAGTCACTGATGAAGATAAAGTACGTAGAGAGCGTGAAAATGTCACCCATGGTGTAATGAAAACTGCACACTTTCACCATAGTTCATTGACACTTTCACCATAGTTCATTGACACTTTCACCATAGTTCATTGACACTTTCACCATAGTTCATTGACACTTTTGTGTGAATATCCAAAGTACGAGCACTGTTTGGTATACATTATCACCAAAAGTAGCACGGTTGGCCTAGTGGTAAGGCGTCCGCCCCGTGATCGGGAGGTCGTGGGTTCGAACCCCGGCCGGGTCATACCTAAGACTTTAAAATTGGCAATCTAGTGGCTGCTCCGCCTGGCGTCTGGCATTATGGGGTTAGTGCTAGGACTGGTTGGTCCGGTGTCAGAATAATGTGACTGTCATGAGACATGAAGCCTGTGCTGCGACTTCTGTCTTGTGTGTGGCGCACGTTATATGTCAAAGCAGCACCGCCCTGATATGGCCCTTCGTGGTCGGCTGGGCGTTAAGCAAACAAACACAAAAAATCTTTCGGCCTTTACTTAATTGAATTTTATAAAACGAGATCAAAATAATGAATGAGCACTGTTTTCAGAAACAGAACATCAGGTTTGTTTTTGATTCTCTACTGGCAATGTTTCGCACCTTCGCTTTCTGTAGCAACTGCGGTGTACGGCGCCCTAGACAATACTGAAGATATACCACTACGAACACTGAACTATGATATGCAGTGACGCCTCCGTTCCTGCAAGGCCCTGCGTTCCAAGGCCCTCCGTTCCAAGGCCCTCCCTTTAATTTAAGACCCTCTCTTTTAAGACCATCTTTTTAAGACCCGTTTCTCAAAATAGTTCGCTTCACACAATCTGTGAATTTATCTCTATTTTAAGATTCCCTCCAGTTTAAAAAACACATTTTCTTCACTTTTGAGGTCTTAGAACAGGGGTTCAACAAACTGGCAAGTAAATATGGCAACATCTAGTGAAGTAATCGAACTGCTCGCAAGTGTGTCTCCGTTTGCACTCAAGACACTGAGGAACAGATGCAGGTCATCGACGTGTTGTGAACCCAGTCCTTCTAGCACTGATAGTCTCTGAAGAGCGTCCGGAAAGGACGTTACACCGAGGTCCAGATGGCGTACGTTGAAGAGACTTGATCCACTTACACACCACGTGTACATCCTGTCAAACTCAAAATAACAAGAAAGGTATATCACAGTACTAGGAACGCCTGTGACAAAAACAACAACAACAACAACAACAACAACAACAACAACAACAACAACAACAACAACAACAATAACAACAACAACGTTACGGTCACTGATCTTCGACCCAGCGGTCGTTTAAGTGGACATATATAAAGACGAAGAGTGATCAGTGACCGTAACGTTTTGTTTTGTCACAATTAATCGTTCCTATAACATACCTTTCTTGGTTTTGTATTCTGAATTTTGGAACGTTGGCAGACTATTTGTTTTTAGATTTCATCTTGTCAAACGTGTGACGTAACAAATATATTTCATGACACAACACGTACCATCCTGAACTCAGGTCAAAACAAGAAATTCCTCCGAGGTAGGAAAAACACCCCCGTTGGTCAAAGGGAAATAACCATTCTCACTGCCACCAACTGAGAAGGTTATTTCCCTTTGACCATTAATATGTCCCTCTATAAGTCCTTGTAGAATCTTAATCCACCAATAACTCCCTAACCGTGTGTTTGACTGGTCCCAATTTTTGTAAGGACCGTCTCAGGAATGTATAGAACCTGTTCACCAAGTTTGGTGACGATCGGTCCGTTCATTCTTGAGATCTATATGCGAACACAAACACACAAACACACAAACACATCGACCGAAACCTATACACACCCCTATACCGGGGGTGTAATGAGTTCGGCTCATTCTCTCCCTGACCGGACGCTACAGTCCTACGCGAATCTATCAAATCAAAAATACAGAGTTATCTCCCATAATTATGGTTTTCGCGAGCACTGATCTAAATTTGAGATCAGTGTTCGCGAGACGAAAATGATTGCAGATTAGCCTACTTCGACAGTGATCTCCGTTCTGTTCTTCACAGTTATGATAAAGACATCGTTCTAAGGTCAAAACAAGTCGAAATTTTGGGACTGCTGCCGGAAGGAGACCGTAATATATGGTTTCATCACTGTCAACTGGTTACAGAAAAAATCGTCTGCTCCAGTTAGCGCCGAAACCAAACGGTTGATTATCACGTGACACTTTTGCCATATTTAGAGTTGTTTGCACAGTAAATACAGCCGCGAAAAATAGCTCGCTTGAAACTGTCTTATATATCAATTCCTTTGTAATTTAAAAATTACAAAACACCATGAAACATCATTATCGGCGATCGCGAACCTGCTTATATATCAATAATACATTACAAAAAGCTCTAAATATGTAAAAAAAAAAATTAAAATAAAAAAAAATCGGTTTTCTTGCCAGACAAGGAAACTCAAGGCATCCTGTCAGGGAGAGAATGAGCCGAACTCATTTTGACCTGAATTCAGGATGAACACGTACACGTTCTGAAAAAAGTCCAACTTTCTGGAACTCTCCAACATCGCTTAAGAGCTGACGCATAGTGCTTCAAAAACTGATATGCCGTAAGCTAAACAGGACTGGTATAAGTTTTGCGTCGATTTTGAGAGGGTACCACAGTTGACCAAACACTATCTTTCTTTCCAGTTAGCTTTCAAACTACCTGACATTTAAGAGTCAAAGTCAACGTTCACCAGTCGGGGACCAAGTCTTACCTTCTGGCTGCAGAGTCCCTTTCGTATGTGAATTTGTTTCATTTATAGAAGCAAAGGTATACATGGGTGGATCAGTCCTGGGGGTGCACAGGGTGCACGTGCACCCCCTCCAGCTCAAAAAGAAAAGAAGAAAGAGAAATATTTTTTACTTGGGAATTTCTTAAAATGATTCCGTGGCAATTTCTAAGCTTAATAGGCACCAGATAGTACCATTTGGCTTCTTCGGACACATATTTTTACGGGGGTGTGGGGGCATATCTCCGGACCCCCCTGGCAGTCTCGCGGGCACGCTGCGCGCCCTCGATTTACACTTTTGAATTCTAAGTGCAACCCCCCCCCCCTTACAAACTAACTGTTTTGCCCCTGTATAACAATCAAACATCTAAGCACTAACAGTAATTTCACACCCCAGCAGTATCTTTATAGGTGCCTGGTGGCCAGACGCAGGAACTTGTTTGGTTTTACTGACTTTATTTTTAATTTTTAAGCCAAAAAATGCTTTTGCGGAAAGACAATCCGTTTCGGCTGGTCTAAAAAAAAAAAAATCTTGATTACCCTGTGGTCATATTTTGTGTGTCGGGCATAAGTTTTAAACTTTTAACTTAGATGTTTTATTTTTTTATTATTTTATTTCTTTATTCTAGAATCCGTCGAGTTTGACAAATTATGAAATAAAGTGCCACAGCTCTATTCTTTTAGAAAGAAAAGGGGGTAAACGGACAACTATAAAAAGTCAATGATCGATCGATTGATTGACTGGCACACACACGCGGCACGCACACTCACACGCACGCACGCGCGCGCCTTGTTCCACCACCCCCTCCCAGATGTTGCTGGCATTAATTAGACTGATTTCAAATGGGTATCGTAGGTCTCTCTTGGTAAAAAAAAAAAAAGGGGGGGGGGGAGGTGCCTTTGCTGGGTAAGGGGGTGGGCTTCTTTTAGATTATTATCATGACTAAGAGCCAGTTGCTAGCAGACGGTTAATATTTATCACAAGCGGCTTGTGCGTCTTTGTTGGTGTGAATGTTTTTGTGTCAGTGTCAGAACCACTTCCGTCGTTCGTTCATGTAACCAGGCCCTTCAATCAGGAGTGGGCTTATGATATGCTGGGTGATCTTAGAATAACCCTTTTTAGCGGATGAGCGTATGATACGAAGAGCGGGGCACGAGGTGAGTGTCTGCAGAAAAAATGTAATAACTCCTAAAATACTAATTATCCTGCAACCATATTACAGTTGTCAAAACCCGAAATGTAGCGCTACTTATTCACGTTGCTCTTTTTACAAAAAAATGCGTATCTATTGAATAACTATCCAAAACACAAGGCAGGTCGCTGATTTGTGGTTGGGTGCTCTTATGAAATACCCCCCTGTGCGCTTATGATAGCTTGATTTTTCGGTTCGGATGCGCTTATGACTGTTTTTTTCGCTGCGCTGCTTAGTTCCCACTTTCTTGCTACCTTGTTGCTACTAAAACGTATGTTACACATTATTTTATTTAGCCCTTTGCATGACTTTTGTCAAGGGAACTTATGCTTTCAAGTGTTGCTGCTTCCAGTGACAGGAAGGTATAGAGATAATATAGTTCTCTGCTTCACCAAATGTACGACCAATAGTGAGATGTTTTGTGTCTTTTTATACTTCCTACTAATACTGCCGACAAACTAGCCAGAATTGCACTATTGCGCCTAGACAGAAAAAGGGTTAGACAAAAATGCAGCCTCAATGACATCTCTCAATTATTTCACGCTCATTATCCTAGCTAAAACACACACCACTTTCATAAAGGAATGTTGATTTGAAAACAAAAACACTAATAGGGTTTGAGATGCGTTCTGTTTGTAGATGGAGTATTCTGGGATCATGGACGGCAGTGGTATTGACCTGGACATATCTCAGGAGATTCAAGTGGAAACTACCCAGGCTGACCCAGGACCACCCCCAGCCAGCAGCACGCCTGCGAAGCCTGCGAAGAAGGACAGGGGGAAGACTCACCTGTGTACCGCTTGTGGAAACACCTACAAGCACTTGCCAAATCTCAGGCGACATATCAGGGCTACTCACGAAGAGGGTTTCCAGTGTTTCATCTGTAAAAAGGCGCTGGTTAGTCAAGTCGCGCTGGAGTCTCACTGACTTGAACGGCCATGAAAAGAAGAAGCATTCAGCTGTGCTGCCTGTAAGAAGACTTACCAGAGCAGGACCAGTCTTGCACAGCACTCCTGCAGCAGCAAACCACAGAGCTTTCCGTGCGATGAATGCCCCAAAGTGTGCCCATCGAAGAAGGCTTTAACTCAGCACAGGCTGAAGCATGCACCAAGACGCGGTCCAGTCCAGACTCCCTTATTTTTAAGGAAGGGAGAACTTGAGCCCCTGTCAGTCACTCCAGAACACGCGTTCGGAATGCACGATAAGCGCGCGTGCTGATACGGTTAGTTAAACACCTCCCTCGGCCTTCGGAAATTTGACACTGAGAGCCGAAGTCGCAGCTCTGCCCAGTCCATAACTGATAAAACAAGAGGCACATACAATACACGGGGGTAGAGGAGACGAAATAGGTGAACAAGAATAATCAGATATGTAATAGTTTTACTGCATTATAACAAACATTTAGTGTTAATGCTGCTACATTTAAATTAAAGCCATGTTTTTTTTAAGGTGTTGTTCTTTGAGCAGTCGCTGTTATTCAGAATAGTCCGGCGCCTGTGGGTGGACATGAATTGCGAAAGCTGTTCCGAGAAAGGTTTAAAAATATTTATCAATTTTAAAAGGAATATAAAAAGGAAAAACATCAATCTACATACAAGTAAAGGCTGTAGTTATCTGTCTGTCGTGAAAAAGGTCAATGTATTCAATGTTTTCCTTACACACTGGGTGTAAATGAGAATTCATACATATATCTCAGCAACTTTTCAGTAAATGCGATACATGCAGATACACACACGAAATCAGCGGCAGCATGAACGAAAAGCCGAATTTCGATCACAATTTCGAAGTTATAATTGAAAACAAGAGGCGAAGCCATCAAGGCTCACGTAAGAAATCGACAAACAGTAACACAAACTTAATCACACACACACACACACACACACACACACACACACACACACACACACACACACACACACACATACACACACACACACACACACACACACACACACACACACACACACACACACAGAAAGAGCATAGGTGAAACTGTGCAAGAAAGCGAGACACTAGATCTAGATCTGTCTGTCTGCATGTAGCCTACTTACAAGGACACGACTGCCAACTAGTCTCGGCGCGCTCAAAATAATAATGACCGAGACTTTCAGTACTTCCTTCGCGTGACGTCTAACCCTCTTACGTCATAATGTGACGTCAATGTAATGTGACGTCTTCAAATGTTAGAGTTTCTACCACAGACATACACACGCACAGACGCACGCACGCACGCACGCACAGACAGACAAAGTTACGATCATAGATGTGTATTGACGGGATCGCCAACTCGTTGCGCGCGAGCGGAAAGCGGAAAAGACGATTTTGACAGTAACTTTACTTCCGGTGCAGTCTTTCAACACATGGAGAAGAAGGAGAATTTCGAAGGGGAGGTGGAGTTTGTGGCTGAGGTATGTGAAAAGCAAACAAAGCAATACAAAAAGATCATTGCTGATGATTGAAATGAGTCATGTGAATCAACAATAAAGATTGATTGTGGACGGCACGTCATTATTTTTGTTTTTAACACTTGAAACGCGAGAGCATCTGACACACTGGTAAATCCGAAGCTGTGCACTCAAGCTGATCAGCAGATCGTTTTTCTGCAGAATTCTCGCTCACATCGGCCACTATTTTAGCTCAGCGAACCGACAAATTTGCAACAGAACAATTTCTGAGTGTTAGAAATTCGGCTGTAGATTTATAGATACCCTTTCTATTCCATGGTTGTTGTTTTTTCAGGGGGAAAGTACCGACATCTCAATCGCTGAAAAGATGACAGCATCACCACAAAAGAAACTCCAAGAATTGCCAAAAGTAAGTAAAAATATTGACAGATCTATGTAAAAGACTATGAAAATTTAGAACTGGAACAACAGATATTCAAGAAATAACCGATAAGTGATATATTATAACTGAACCATTGATAGGTCTATGATGCATGGAAGTTAAAAATGGTGCAGGAACTGAAGTCAGATCAACACATCAAAAAGATCAGTGCAATATATTTGTTTTCTCTCCCCTCTTGCATAATTCTGTTTTGATATAGTCTATATGCTTGATGTCTTCTGTTGTTTTTAAATTCATTGTCACTTCTAAATTGCATGCTTTATTGCAGAACGCTTGTTCTTTCTGCCTTTCAACTGCCTTTCACCGGAGCTCAGAGAGCTTGTCGACCTATTCTCCACCAAATCGTTCAACTTCAAACGTCTATCAACTGCCATTAATAGCTATCATCCAGCTATTTGTATGGACAGTTAGACTTATTTCTCTAGAAATTTAGTTTTACTAAGGGTTTATTGTTCTGCTTTTTTTCAGACATTCCGTCCCGCACCAGAATTGCCAGAGGTTGTTGCAACTACAACTTTGAAGAACTGTGTCGTGATGTACAGCAGCTTCCCGAGTCATGGTGCCTCGCGAAGAACGAGGGGAACCAGGTGGTTAAGGTTGTTGTGCTGGAGCCTGGAGGCCAGCTTGGTTAAGGTTTGACTTTGAGTCAGCATTTTCAGTGATTTTTCTACGCAGCCGATGGTGTTTGGATTTAAAGTGTAAAGGAAAAAGTCCCTCCTGAAGCAGCGTGCTGCAGTTTAGACTGGCTTGGCGACAGTGTTGAAGTGAGTGACAAGTAACATTTTCAGTAAATCGCTTTGTGTTACAATTAATCAACACCAATTCTGAGCCAAGAGAATGATTTTTGACTCACATGCGAAGCAAAAGTGAGTCTATGTACTCACCCGAGTCGTCCGTCCGTCCGTCCGTCCGGAAAACTTTAACGTTGGATATTTCTTGGACACTATTCAGTCTATCAGTACCAAATTTGGCAAGATGGTGTATGATGACAAGGCCCCAAAAAACATACATAGCATCTTGACCTTGCCTCAAGGTCAAGGTCGCAGGGGCCATAAATGTTGTCTAAAAAACAGCTATTTTTCCCATTTTTCCCATTTTCTCTGAAGTTTTTGAGATTGAATACCTCACCTATATATGATATATAGGGCAAAGTAAGCCCCATCTTTTGATACCAGTTTGGTTTACCTTACTTCAAGGTCAAGGTCACAGGAGCTCTTCAAAGTTGGATTGTATACATATTTTGAAGTGACCTTGACCCTGAACTATGGAAGATAACTGTTTCAAACTTAAAAATTATGTGGAGCACATGTTATGCTTTCATCATGAGACACATTTGGTCACATATGATCAAGGTCAAGGTCACTTTGACCCTTATGAAATGTGACCAAAATAAGGTAGTGAACCACTAAAAGTGACCATATCTCATGGTAGAAAGAGCCAATAAGCACCATTGTACTTCCTATGTCTTGAATTAACAGCTTTGTGTTGCATGACCTTGGATGACCTTGGGTCAAGGTCACATGTATTTTGGTAGGAAAAATGTGTAAAGCAGTTCTTAGTGTATGATGTCATTGCTAGGTTTAGTTATTTGACCTTGACCCTGAAGGTCAAGGTCATGTAAAGGTCAAGGTCAAGCATGTGAGTCGTATGGGCTTTGTCCTTCTTGTTTTGATTTTTTTCATTTGGAATGTTGTGTTTTATAGGTTAGGTGTGGAAAATTGGATTTGACTGTAAAGCTCTTTAGCAGAGAATGTAAATAAACTTGACCAAGAAATTATTGCAACAAATTTCAAACTCCCAAATTAAAGCATTGATTAATTCCCGTTAATTAATTAATTAAATTAAATGTCACAAGAATTTATGCTTTAATTTGGGTGCAACATGTTGAAACTTTGTTTGAGAATGTATCTACTTCATTGATTAAATATATGCATGTGTATGAATAGGAATCTTTCTTGTGTCAAATTGTGCGAATTGAGACTGAGTGAGATAGTGAATGTTGGTACATTACAGGGCCGGACTAAGCAAAGAGGAGGGGGGGGGGGGGTTGCCAGTGGTGGTCCAGGGGGATGTTTCTCTGCCCCTTGTGGGGGTCAGGGGAAGGGTAGGTCATATTCTGAGATAGGAAAATGGTCGCTCCTTGCATGAAACGGCATAAAATAAACAATAATACATTTTTTTTAAATAAGTGAGGTACATGTTTAGGTTGGGGAGGGGGGGTTGCATAACCCCCCCCCCCCCCCCCCCCCCCCCCCCCGTAGCCCTAGTCCGGCCCTGCATTAATTGTCACTATGGTGTGTGTGAGTGTCACTGTGACCAAAGATACATATGCTCTATTTGAGTTCATACAACTTATAATTCCATTCAAACGTTAACAAAGTGTTGCTTTCTTTCTTTCTTTCTTTATTTGGTGTTTAACGTTGTTTTCAACCATTCAAGGTTATAACAAAGTGTTGCTGGTATGCGACTGAACATGTTCTATTAGGAAAGCAAAGCAAATTCCAGTGTACATAGTGGTCAACATAAAAACAATCAGACGCATCGATGCAAGACATTTATTAAGTGGCTGACAATTGATTTTGAAATGAAAACTGTTTGCAAAATATATTGCTGTCAAAATTATATTTTGAACAAGTACATAAAGGAATTAGGTTTGAACCATAGCAAAATGAATATGTTTAAATTTTTCATGTTGCAGACTTAAATTTACATGGACTCATGAAAATACAGAACAGGCACTGAACAAGCCATGTGATACAATACTGAACCAAATAGGAAGAGAAGTACATTTTAACGACAGCAGATTTTAACACAAAAAATCGACACCTAAGACAACAATCAAGAAGTTCAAATTCAATGTACATGCACTTGATCAGATAGGATAGTTTGTACTGCATGAAGAAAGATCATACACAACACACTACAGAGATCCTTCCTGATTGTTCTCAACATTGTATGTTTTCAGCTTTTTCCTCAAACTCCTTTCTTTCCATGTGCATTTCATTTTGTCCAACATTGTATGTTTTCAGCTTTTTCCTCAGTCTTTTCTTTCCATGTACATTTCATTTTGTCCATCATTGTCTTCACTTTGTGGTGGAGTCTTATTTAAAAAAAAAACAGAACATTTTGCAAAGTGTCTTCTTGAACAGCTTGTGAAAGATCAAATGAATACAAAGTGTCATAAAAACACACCGGAACAGCATCACTGTTCCTGCATGGTTCAATAAAGTCATCTGCTTTTGCCTGTGTGTTGATGCACAGGTTTCCCAGAAAATATGTTCCATGGACATCAAATCACCAAAGGGAAGTAAAGTAATCGCTCTTTATGCATACGACATGTGTAATAGATTAAGCGAGAGTTGTACGGAACCTTTTCTCCTGGCACGAGAGGATGAAAGTCGCTTGTATATTTCAATGCTTGTTATTCTCTCAGGTGCCAGGAGAAAAGGTTTTGTACAACTCTCGCTTACTCTATTACACGGTCATGTCGTATGAATAAAGAGCAATTACTTCCCTTTGGTTATTTGATATCATCAACGCTTTGCCTCATTCTGTTTAAGATTTCTGCTTTGTGTTGCATGGACAGACACATCTGCAATACATTGGGCTTGACAAAGGTCAGTTTGCCCTTGTTCAGCATGCTTGTCATGTCAGGGGTGTTTTCACTCTTTTCACTGTAGGATTCAGGTGCGCAAGTCAGGGCTTCCAAACACTGCAATTTCTCATCTCTGTACGCACTCTTTTGGAGACACCAAACTCTCTGTTTTAGCTTTTTGGCAACACATCCTCCAACATACTTTGCATTGTCCTCTTCATCCTCTTTGATTTCTAATGCACTTACTGGTTCCCTAGTTTTTCTTCATAGGCCTTTAAGACACCAACAGTATAAACATGTTCAAGGCAATCCAGGCTGAAACTGCAGGGGATACTGTCAACTCAGTAATGCCTGAATGCTGGGTTGAAAAAGCAGAGTAGTACCTGGCCCACGCCTTCTCCTTGGCAGCATTCCCAACCTTGCCTCAGGGAACTAGGCAGTCATGAAGAAGCAGAAGTTTCTCTTCCAGATCTGCACCTAAAACACAGAAAATAAAATATTATAAATAAAACAACACACAAATATAGCAGAAATCAACCCAAGAGTGAAATTGAAGATGTAGATGCATGCACACAATCAAAACCAACAACACACGACAACAACCCAAAACTACACTTTACATGAATGGATGTGAACATATTAAATTTTTTATTCCATTTGTCGTTATAGAACGTGTTGACAAACCACTTTCATGAATCCTTATCATGTCTTTCAACTATGACATGTGCTATCAATGATCCTAAAAAACACATGAAATATTGTAGTGGCAGGCATGTACCTAAAATATTTGTAAACAGTAGCCTCTCTGTGCAACGAAGCAGTATTTTTGCTCGAAAACTATGAATGAAAGTGATCTTTCAGGTACTGGGACTTTGCAAGCTGATTTTTTTATATCGCCTTACTCAAAAACTTACTTTTCAATTACTGAATTGGTCGACAAGCCCTCTGAGCTCCGGCGAAAGGCAGTTGTCATTCTTGGTAGATCATGCACAAGCGTTCTGCAATAAAGCATGCAATTTAGAAGTGACAATGAATTTAAAAACAACAGAAGACATCAAGCATATATCAAAACAGAATTATGCTGGAGGGGAAAGAAAACAAATATATTGCCATGATCTTTTTGATGTGTTGATCTGACTTCAGTTCCTGCACCATTTTTAACTTCCATGCATGATGTACATTCAAATCAATCAATGGTTCAGTTATAATATATCACTTATCGGTTATTTCTTGAATATCTGTTGTTCCAGTTCTAAATTTTCATAGTCTTTTACATAGATCTGTCAATATTTTTACTTACTTTTGGCAATTCTTGGAGTTTCTTTTGTGGTGATGCTGTCATCTTTTCAGCGATTGAGATGTCGGTACTTTCCCCCTGAAAAAACAACAACCATGGAATAGAAAGGGTATCTATAAATCTACAGCCGAATTTCTAACATTCAGAAATTGTTCTGTTGCAAATTTGTCGGTTCGCTGAGCTAAAATAGTGGCCGATGTGAACGAGAATTCTGCAGAAAAACGATCTGCTGATCGCTTGAGTGCACAGCTTCGGATTTACCAGTGTGTCAGATGCTCTCGCGTTTCAAGTGTTAAAAACAAAAATAATGACGTGCCGTCCACAATCAATCTTTATTGTTGATTCACATGACTCATTTCAATCATCAGCAATGATCTTTTTGTATTGCTTTGTTTGCTTTTCACATACCTCAGCCACAAACTCCACCTCCCCTTCGAAATTCTCCTTCTTCTCCATGTGTTGAAAGACTGCACCGGAAGTAAAGTTACTGTCAAAACCTCTCGCAGCCGCAGACGGGAGTTCGAAACAGAGCCAGCGTTGGCGCGCGCGCAGAGTTGGCGATCCTGTCAAGGGATATCTATGGTTACGATCGCATAGGCTACACTTACGTGAGCCAACAATGAGAGTTTGAAAGGAATGAGCTCTGTCTGAAAGAAATAATTACAGACTGCTCAGTTATTTTGCTTTAGTTGGTAAACATTTTCACACACGACAAAACTAAATCCAAGAAGTAGTGTTTAGAAGCCGATCCTACACTGGTGGGTACAGATAGCTCCCTACAAAGCTCACCTAAGCAAAAAAGCTCCCCCACCCCCTCCCAGTGCAGGGGATACATGCATGCTTCCTGTTTCTAAGTGCGGGTAGACAATCAGACTAGTGAATGCCAGAGTTTCGGTGCCAGTTTTGTGGCGTGGAGTTCAAGTTCAGACAGGGAAGAGATCGTCATGTCAAAAGTAGATGCAGGGTTGCCCAGGAAACAAAAACATCTAAGGATTCTTATCCACCTTTGATGTTGCAACCGCTTTAAAGTTACTGTTCAGAACTTTGTGAAAAGGAAACAAACACTTGTTTGTTAGAGTTTAATTTTACTCCTTTTGGTTTTATGAAGACGCAAGATTAGTTTCATATTATTGATTTTAATAAAAGCATAGAAAACTGCAAAATATTAATTTCAATCTCTCTCTCTTTCTCTCTCATAAGTTTACTTTCTATACTTTCTAATATTAATTAACTGTAATTAAATTGTATGTACAGTCATTGAAGCCTTGTCTGGTCATAATATGTCCCGGTTATCATGAACTTTGTGAAAAGGAAATAAACACTTGTTTGTTAGAGTTTTAATTTTACTCCTTTTGGTTTTATGAAGACGCAAGATTAGTTTCATATCATTGGTTTTAATAAAAGCATAGAAAACTGCAAAATATTAATTTCTCTCTCTCTCTCTCTCTCTCTCTCTCTCTCTCTCTCTCATAAGTTTACTTTCTAATATTAATTAACTGTAATTAAATTGCATGTACAGTCATTGAAGCCTTGTCTGGTCATAATATGTCCCGGTTATCATGAACATTGTCTCACAACATAAAAAAGACATCATACTGTTTAGTCAGTACATTCGCATGTTACACATTTGCATGTCCTACACACACACGCATACACACACATTATTAATTTACTGTAATTAAATTGCATGTACAGTCATTGAAGCCTTGTCAGGTCATAATATATCCCGGTTATCATTAACATTGTCTCACAGCATAAAAAAGACATACTGTTTAGTCAGTACATTCGCATGTTACACATTTGCATGTCCTACACACACACACACACACACACACACACACACACACACACACACACACACACACACACACACACACACACACACTTAACTTGATCAGCTACTCTAGCTCAATCCCATGTCTGACATGGGAAAACACTTTGGTTTCGTCAACACGGAAGTACTGGCGAACACCGCGGTCTCCCCTGCTCGGTTCAGTAGGTCCTGACAGCCGGGAAGATTTCCGTTTCAGCCTCTTTTCGGAAGTTCTAGGCACTCCGTGTAAAGCTGAACAAAACAATACCGAAGCTTATGTGCTTCATGTTTATCAACTGTGTGGGTTATGATTTCTTTGAAGATGGAGAACCCTTCTCCACAATGGTAACATCTATAATCCATGATCTGTAAAATGAGAACATTTAATTAAGATCATTCAGGTCATCAAGCAAAAAACTAGGCAGCGCAGCGAAAAACCAGTCATAAGCGCATCCGATCCGAAAAATCAAGCTATCATAAGCGCACAGGGGGTATTTCATAAGAGCACCCGACCACAAATCAGCGACCTTCCTTGTGTTTTGGATAGTTATTCAATAGATACGCATTTTTTTGTAAAAAGAGCAACGTGAATAAGTAGCGCTACATTTCGGGTTTTGACAACTGTAATATGGTTGCAGGATAATTAGTATTTTAGGAGTTATTACATTTTTTCTGCAGACACTCACCTCGTGCCCCGCTCTTCGTATCATACGCTCATCCGCTAAAAAGGGTTATTCTAAGATCACCCAGCATATCATAAGCCCACTCCTGATTGAAGGGCCTGGTAACGTGTGTACACTAAACTCGGTCAGTCTGGGTGCACATGCGCCGGTTATAACTGAGCGGAAAACACGGAGTTACAATGCCACACGTCGGGCAAAGTGGGTGCAGACTCAGTGACGCGCCCGTGCACCTAAATCATAGCCCAACAACAACCAGGGCCGGACCCAGGGGGGGGGGTTCCAGGGGTTCCGGAACCCCACCCCTGGAAAAAGCATGTACCTTGCTTTGAGTGTTGATTTTTGGCTCACGTAAGTGTAGCCTATGCGATGATAAACTTTGTCTGTCTGTGCGTGCGTGCGTGCGTGCGTGCGTGCGTGCGTGTGTGTGTGTGTGTGTGATAGAAACTTTAACATTTCCGAGTCTATGGATTACGTCAGTCTCGGTCAAAAGTGTTTGACGTGTGTGATAGAAACTATTTGAAGACGTCACATTATGACGTAAGAGGGTTAGACGTCACGCAAAGGAATTACTGAACGTCTCGGTCATTGTTATTGTGAGCGGGCCGAGACTACTTGGCAGATCCAGGGTCTCGCTTTCTTGCACAGTTTCACCTATGCTTACTGTGTGTGTGTGTGTGTGTGTGTGTGTGTGTGTGTGTGTGTGTGTGTGTGTGTGTGTGTGTGTGTGTGTGTGTGTGTGTGTGTGCGAGTGTGTGTGTGTGTGTGCGTGCGAGTGTGTGTGTGTGTGTGTGTGTGTGTGTGTATGTGTGACGGAGTGATTGAGTTTGTGTTACTGTTTGTCGATTTCTTACGTGAGCCTTGAAGGCTTCGCCTCTTGTTTTTACTAGTTTTAGCACCAAAACAATGCTGCTCTTAACCCTCAAAACAAGGCCCAGAATGCACCAGATTGCACAGATTTTAACCGTTTTTCAAAACTTTTCCGGGGGAGCATGCCCCCGGACCCCCCTAGTTCGCGCGCCTGCTTTGCAGGCGCGCGCTTGTGGCTTCGCCACTTCGCTGATTTGCCCCCCCTCCCCCCAAAAAAAAAGGAGGAACCCCCCCTTACAACTCATTTGGTCCGGCCCTGACAATAACAACAACAACAACAACAACAACAACAACAACAACAACACGTATAACAACAACAACAACAACCGTCATCTCTCGTTAATTTTTATCACAAGCGTTGTGCATGTTTGCCGTTGGCGCAATACGGTTCTAAAACAGAATGTCAGTTTTCCTGTGCACGGTCAGTCACAAAGATTTCGTTCGTTTGTGTAACTTGTGTGCACTAAACTCGGTCACTGACCCGGCTACGTCACAGAGATATAGAATAGTCTACATATCTGTGGTTTCGGTGCACATGCGCCTGTTTTTCTGAGCGGCCCTGAAATGACTGAGTTACACTGATATGACACGTTGGACAATGTGACGTGCACTGAGGCGCGCCGGGCCGTGCCGCACACTCACGACCGGCGTCAGTAACTGACTTCATAATGCCACGGCACAGGCGCTTCATAAGAAACGTGTTAAGTTCTACCTCCTTTTCATGCGTTAATCAACGCAAAGTTATTGGCAACCAATGTAGTAATTATTGCTTATGACGTATAACTTGACTGAAACTCACGGTGACTACTCTGAAAAGGCGCCGGAGCGCCCGAAAAGCCTGGACTCGGAACCAGGCAAGAAGTAGCTGAAGTTTATTGCATCAGCCCAGCAAACGAATACAAACCAAACAACTGAACTACCGCATTGATTGAAACGAAACCCCCCCCCCCAAAAAAAAAAAAAAAAAAAAACCCCACTGATAATGTAACAGCGCAACGTAAGTTTCACCGGGCCCCGTCACCCATGATCACAGTTTTTCAACTCAGTGCCGCCGAGCCGGTGTAACACGAAATTTTTACTCCACGAAAAATTTACTCCGGCTCCGGAGTAAAAATTTCGTACGAAATTCTTACTCCGAGTAAATTTTTCGTACGAGAAAAGAACTCCCCAAGGCACGAACAAATTACTCCCTCCACGAAATTTTTACTCCCAAATCTCGTACGTTAAAATCATGATGCGGGCGAAGGGATAATGCCAATAATGTGATCTCGCGCAAACGAATGTCGCGCTACCCTCCCTCCACCCCTTCCACCACCAAGACTAACAGGGGACAAGGGAGTATAAATTTCGTACACCTGGCATGGGAAGTTAAATTGCTCGTGTTAGGGTGAAGTAATTTATTCGTTTTTTATTCGTCAGGGGAGTAACATTTGTGTACGAAATGTTTACTCGGAACTCACCTGTCGTGGGGAGTAATTTTTTTGTGTAATGGGGGAGTGCTTTTTTCGTAAAGGGAGTAACATTTTCGTGCGACATTTTTACTCCGGAGTAAAAATCTCGTGGGAGTAATTTTCTCGTGTTACAGTATTTCCCCCTCGATATATACTCAAGACTGAAATGTTGTTTCCTGGTAAAATTAAGAAGTGAAATTATTTATGGACGAAAAGCATGTCAGTTTCTTGCATGTGAAGAAAATTGGTGGTGAAATTTAATAGATTTCACTCCCAAAATCGAATTCTTCGAAAACGTGTACCGAGTGGTTACGTCCCTTGAATAAGAAGGGAAACATTTTAGGATGAATCAAATTTCTAAGTTAAATAAACAAAATTGGTTGGACAAATTTGGCCCCATGAATGTAAGGTACACAAGGTCGCTCATCAGTACCATCGAAGGGTGTTTTTTTTTGTTCAGTGTAGAGTTTATACTAGATCAACGAGGCCGAGAATCGAAATATCAACACGGCGAAAGATGAAAACGCCACACCGGGTTTGGTTGATTTCGGTGGTGTTTATACCTTCTCATTTTTATTTGACATTCTCTTGTGTTGATACATTTTCTGGTTTATCTTTTTCTGTCTGTTTTTTAAGCCGTTAAACTTAAAACAAAATCTGCCAAATCTTTTGATGATTGTGTACGTTGATCATGTTTATCTTCAAACGGAATTATTCTCAAATTGTTTAAATGACTTTGATATCATCAAACGGCCAAGTGTTGTGAAAGCGGAAGCGGTAAACCGAAAGAGCTTGCCTTTCTGAGACTTCTCGAATAACGCAACTAATTTCTATTTGTGCAAGTAACAGAGTGGCAGTGTTACTTGTTTGTAATGGCAGGAGCTGGAATGCCACCAGAGAAGGATGTAAAGGTATGAGACAGTTTATCATTATGTTCACAACATTTGTAACACGATTTAGGCAGAAGTTCAAGCTGCCAAGCAAATGGCGGCCTCGCGACTGGTTTAAACCAACACTAACCAGTAACCGTATTTTGTGCTGAAATTAGATTGAACGGTGTTGCCTGTCATTTGACCAGTTACTGGTTCTCTTTCACATCAGTAAAAATCAGATACGTAACGTAATAACAAATGCAGACCTTCACAAATTGTCAAGAAAAATGTATAGGCCTACTGTCAACATTGGCCGAGTGAAAATTAACAAAACAAAAACAGGGTGTTTATACTTATACTGACTAGCACCACAATCATCTGTTTTTCAATTTCGTTATTGTTGATTGCTTGATGATGCAAATGAACAAATATATTACTCTCTCTCTCTCTCGCAGTACTCGGAGTCGAACACAAGCCCATCCTAAATAATGAGGCCAGATGGGTGCAAGTAACTGCAACTGCAAGACTAATTAGTGGGATAAGGGTCGAAATTTGTTGATCCCCCAGGTCTGAAAGCTATGTGCAGAATATACCCCTTTATGTGTACACTGTTTTCACTTCTGTCCGTTGTCTGCGTACCATGGATAGAGATAGTTTCAGGGAAGAGCTGCAGACTGCGCTGTCCCCTTCTCTTACAGCTGATCAGCTTGAAGTTGTACTCCGTGCCGCTCTAGATGTCCATGCTCCCAGTTTGCGTCGCCGTGTCCGTCCGTCCAAGTCAGCACCGTGGTACCCTGCTATTAGTGAGGAACTGCGTGATGCAAAGTGTGAGCGTAGGCGTGCTGAGCGCAAGTGCCTTCAGACGGGTCTCACTGTACATAAGCAGATTTTTAACTACACCAAGAACGTTGTAACCAAGATCGTACACTCCGCTAAGACACTTTTTCTGCAGACTCAGATTGCCACTTGTTCTTCTAGCAAGAAACTGTTTGATATTTGCAACCGCTTGACTGGCCGCACTAAGGTGTCCCCACTCCCCACTGTATTTCCTGTTAGTGAGCTGCCTGATGTTTTTAGTGATTTTTTCATCCAGAAAGTAGCTGATATTAGATCAGAACTTGACACGCTAGCTGTTAATTCTGCTGCACCCACTCATGTTGATGCTTCCCCTGCCTGTACGTTTTTAGCATTCCAGAAAGTCAGTGAGAAGGACCTTAGAGAGATTATTTTGAAATCCAAACCTACAACTTGTCCACTTGATGCATTGCCCACACCATTACTTGTTGAAAACCTTGATCTTCTGTTGCCTGTTCTCACCCAGATTGTTAATGATAGCCTGTTGTCTGGTGTTTTTCCATCATTGTTCAAAACTGCACTTGTGAAACCGCTCCTTAAGAAATCCAATCTCGATGTAAATGTCTTAAAGAACTACCGCCCTGTTTCTAACCTTTCATTTTTGTCAAAGATCATTGAGAAAGTAGTTTTAAAGCAGCTGTTAGTGTATTTGAACACTCATGATCTGATCTCGCATTCTCAGTCAGCATACCGTCCTTCTCACTGTACTGAGACTGCCCTGCTCAAGGTGACCAACGACATTCTGTCTGCTCTGGATGGTGGTGATGTGTCTGTGCTCACCCTACTGGACCTCTCGGCAGCGTTTGACACAATAGATCATGTCACACTGCTGAGCAGGCTCCAGACCTTGTATGGCATCTCTGGTCCAGCGCTGGCATGGTTTGAGTCCTACCTTACGGATAGAACTCAGGCTGTGCTTGTCGATGGCCAGAGATCAGCCCCAGCCCCCCTTGTTTTCGGTGTCCCTCAAGGCTCTGTACTTGGCCCCGTCCTCTTCATTATGTACACCAAACCCTTGTCTGCCCTCATTCAAAATCATTCCGTTTCAAACCAGTCTTTTGCTGATGATACCCAGTTGTATAAGCCTAGTTCCCCCGCTGAGACACATGCCGCCATCCAGACCATTCAGACCTGTATCTTAGATGTTAAGTCATGGATGGTAGAAAATAAGTTAAAACTAAATGATGATAAGACAGAGGCACTTCTGTGCATGAAAAAGTCCACTAAGTTCCCAAATTCTCAACCTTCGTCTGTCCAAGTAGGCAATACCGACATCTCTTTCTCTTCTTCAGCTAGAAACCTCGGCTTCACCATCTCCTCAGACATGACACTCAACAAGCACATCTCCAACATCTGTAGGTCCGCATACTTTGAACTCCGCAAGATCGCAACCATCCGCCATACTCTGTCCGTTCAAACTACAAACACTCTAGTCTGCTCTCTTGTTCTTTCTAAACTTGACTACTGTAACTCTCTTCTCTCTGGCTGTCCACTCTACCTCCTGCACAAACTACAGAAAGTTCAAAATTCTGCAGCACGCCTGATCCTCAAAGCACGAAAAAAAGATCATGTCACACCACTTCGCCGCACACTCCACTGGTTACCCATCCAAGCCCGCATTGAATACAAACTGTCCACTCTCTGCTTTCACTTCTTCTCTGCCTCGTCTCCTGCTTATTTCTCTGAACTTCTCACTGTATACACTCCTGCTAGACAACTCCGCTCCTCTTCTGATAGCCGCACCCTAGTCATCCCACACACAAAATCAAAAGCATATGGACAACGCACTTTTGCATTTTGCGCATCTACTCAATGAAACTCTCTCCCCTCTCACATTCGCCACTCTCAGTCAGTACAGTCATTCAAGCGAGCACTCAAAACTCACCTCTTCCAGAAACACAACTCCTAAAGTCGCAACATTTTGCCATCCTGTTCTGTAACGGTTCCATCTCTATTCAGCTTGTTATTTTGTCTTTGTTTTAAATTATTATAAATATAATTTTTCACTGCAGTAGTCCTTTAACTTTAACCCTTAGCTGTAAGCTAGATATGCACAAGTCATGTCGGTGCCACATAATGCTGACACACATGTTCCTGTGCATAGTTTATGGATAACGTGTAGTTGGAAAGTTAAGAGTAGAAATAATTAGTATTTAGTGTAGGAGGAGGGTTGGGGGTGGGTAGGGAGGGGGTGGGTATGGTTTACTTTGAGCAGGTCGGTTTCAGTTTTTTTAATAAACAATTCTAGAGAATTGTGTATCTTATATTTGAGTCTTTCGTGTTTTAGACATTGATGCATTTAATAGTTTTAACGAGTTGCCTTTTGTTTTATCATTCTGGTGTTTATCTAGATGTGCTGTGTATCTTATAAGAAGTTCTTAAAAGTTTGAAGTTATTTTAGCACATAGGTTTTTTTTTATGGTCTTAACAGTGAAACATGTATTACGTTATCATTAAGATTCATGCTTTGTTAGCACTAAGCAGTTGTTTTAATCAGTCTGGTTTTTTCTTGTTTTCATCTTATGAACATTCTAAATGTTAGACTAACTTATTGTCTTGTACAGAATAACAACTGTGTGAATGGTGCTATACTGAATGAAAGAGTGTGACATGAAGTTCTTGTACATCATTGTAAAGAGTGTGAATGACGTTTTAGTTTAGATGTCAAGCGCTTAGAGCAAGCCTTTTTAACGAAAGTTTTTGATTTAGCGCTATATAAATGTTCTTATTATTATTATTATTACACGCAAGCATAAGACCAAATATGCATGCAAAAGTTCCTGATCCTGTCATCCAAATGATCCATGTCACTTTTCAGACTCGGACTCGGAGTTTGAACTTTGATGGCTTAATTGCAGTTACACTTACAGAAACACGACAATACCCAACATGCATCACTCAGAAATGGACTATGACTACCTAAATGGCAGGCTAAAAAGGGCAATGCACCTAAAAATCAAAAGCCCATCCCCGCTCCTGCAAAACATGAGTGTATGGAGGGGTTCCAGCCCATGAACACAGAAGAAGAAGAGAAAAATTAAGAGACTGTATGAGTGTATCCTTGCCATTTAATACAGTTTTGTGATAGCACAAAACATTTTTTTTATCAGATCACTCTTTAAAAAAAATCTTGTTTCCCTTTTGCAAGTTGCTTTTCAGTTACTCCCAAAATCATATTCCGAGTTATTTATCAAAATAACATTTTTTATCATGCCACAAATGTTGGCTGTGAAAATAAGGCATTTTGGTCACAAGTAGGACATAACAAAACGCTTGGTGTGCACACATGTGCACTGCTCATCTTGATTTGAAAAGCAACTTGTTGGAGATACTGAAAACCGTTATCCTTATCACTCAGCGTGCGAGTATGACACTGACAGAGTATCACTATCAGGCATGGAAATTCCTTTTTTTTTCTCTCTTTTTATTGTTTTCATCCTCTCTTGTTTGTCCCGACGCTTGTTCCTTCTCCCAGTATGCTCTCACGCCGCCCCGTCCCAGCACTCACTGCAAAATCCACCCCTGAACTTCGTTCCGCCACCAGACTTGTCGAATCAAGGAGTCAACAAGTGTTCATCAGACACCTGGGCACCCTCACAAATTTACAGACACTCCAGGGAAGGATGTCAGGCCGCTGCAATAGGCTACCCTCGGAAGATGACACTGCACTGCTGCTGAGTCACTTCGACGGTGTTCAGTATTGGTCCTGTTCTGAGCTAACGGACGCAGGCCGCTACCTACTAAGCCCTCTCCTTACGACACTGACTGTTAAGTCGCGGAGCCAGACTGAGTGAGCGTCTCCTCAGAGAGCAGACCGCCACTGCGTCCTTCCTTTGACCCCCCCCGGAGCATCACACGTTGAAGGCTGGCAGCAGAATATTCAGGGATGGCTGGAACAGCACCACTGAGACCAAGGTCACCATGAGAGCCCTGAGCAGGAAGGGTCACAAGAGCCGAGACAATTTTTTTAAAAATATTTTTGCGCTTTCTGAGTCAACCAGTGTTGGTCAGACACCTGGGCACCCTCACAGTCGCATTCGTGAAGTGAATGACACTCGGCTGTGTGATCCCAACCTTCCCATTGGAACTATAGCACTTTAGCATTTTAGACCAGTATTTTGATAGTTCTCGTGTAAGCAAATAATTGATAGAGAGACTATAGTACACATATAATTTAATTTACCTTTTGTTTGCCGCAGAAATTGTTTTGTTTCCGCTGAAACGTAATTTCCTCTTTGCGGAAATCCGCGATTTCGCAGACAATTCCCGTGCCTGAGTATGCCGACTCTCTATTTAACTTTAAGTATTTTATTTGTCTGAATCTGATGCATACAAATGCACCCTGACAGTGACAGTTCCTGAGTCCAGAAAGGTGTAACCATACTAACATTTGGACTTGTATGTTTTCAGGACTTTGAATTCCGACAGCTGTGCAAGTGCAGAGTGTACCCGTCCCCTGATGGCAATGGAGTTGTGCCTGGCAAAAGAGTGCAGCAGCTGGCCACATCCTCCAAGTTTGGCCTCATCTTCTGCGCTCTCCGCAATGGTCTGTACTTTTGAAATGGTCTATGTAATGCTCATTTGACTTTGAATGCTTACCCACACCAGGACAATTATCACGACAGTGGAAGTTCCCTTTTACTTTTAAGACTCCCCCCGTTTTAAGATCTTAGTTTTTCAGATATTTGGTTCATAACCTCTGTAAATTTACCCCCATGTTTTAAGACTCCCTCCCTTTTAAGACTTGATTTTTTCAGATTTTACCCCCCGCGGGCTAGGGGGAGTCCCATATTGGTTGGGACGAGAAAGAATTTACCCGATGCTCCCCAGCATGTCGTAAGAGGCGACTAACGGATTCTGTTTCTCCTTTTAGGTTTTTACCCTTGTTAAGTGTTTCTTGTATAGAATAGTCAATGTTTGTAAAGATTTTAGTCAAGCAGTATGTAAGAAATGTTAAGTCCTTTGTACTGGAAACTTGCATTCTCCCAGTAAGGTCATACATTGTACTACGTTGCAAGCCCCTGGAGCAAATTTTTGATTAGTGCTTTTGTGAACAAGAAACAGTTGACAAGTGGCTCTATCCCATCTTCCCCCGTCGCGATATAACCTTGAATGGTTGAAAACGACGTTAAACACCAAATAAAGAAAGAATTTTAGAGGTCTTAAAAGGGGGGTTTTCACAGTATCAGTGACTTTTATGCCACATATATATATCACATTAAATCCTTTGTTTTTCGTTTGTGTACTTGTTCATACTTGTCAATATGTGCACATCATTAGAGAAGATAAAATTATAACTTGTTGCACCAGTGGCAGAGAGACCCACCAACTGGAAGACATACACTATAGTTACTTTCTGCAGTAAGATCTTTCAGACTACACCATTGATCACATAGCTGGTAGCTTGGTCCAGCCAGTTTAAACAAAATATGCATGGCACGTTTATTCTTTTAGTGTCAGTTGTCCTTGTGTGAATTTTCTGTGGCAGTCTTATTTTGCTTGTTCTTTTTTGACTGCTCAATAGTTTGTAATGTGATTGTGATGCTACTGCTAGTCAGAGAATGATGTCTTGATTTAAAAATATACTTTTAAAGAAAACAAAATGACTTGATTATCAACAGTTGCAGTGCATAATAAAATCATCCTTGATGAAATGTAATTAAATTACATATCTTACCCAACTCACATATAGCAATTAACCCTAGTTCAGTGCTGGTAACGCTGTACGCGTCCCCTTGGTAACAAGGAAGGCGCCTCTAAAAAAAGAGTGACATGAGACCCGTAAGGGTGTCTAAGCCAGCCCGGAAACGAGACTGCCTTCCGTATGCGCGCGCATACACCGCCATATGCAATTCATTCCAAAGCTCAGCGCCAGTGAGACTGGTCGCATTTGTTGTACGCTCCGGCTGTTTCAGCCGTTTTGACTTAGTCTTTTGACTTTGTTGTTCCTCTTGGTATCTTCTTGCATCTGGACTTCTCTACTGCTGTTGGGGTGAGGTCGTTCTTGTTTATTCTTGATTTTGGCAGCGTTGTTGGCCGCTTTTTGGACTTGCAAAATTTTTTTCAAAAATTTTTCGTGAGTCTTTGTTGTGTCATGGCCGACAATGCCAAGAAGAGGTGTACGCCTAAAAGGTAGCTGCTGCGCCCACTTCTTCTAAAGAATCTTCTAGGAAGACTAAACAATCCGTTTCTGGTGAAGATACTCTTGCAAAAAATCTTTTGATGTGTTTGTTGATTTGCCCGCTAAGCCGGTAGACAAGACAGCGGCCATTTTGTCGGCTAAGCCGGTTGACAAGACCGCTCACGTGAATAAACCTGCTAAGGGGGATTCTCCCCCTGTGGTGCCGGGGTTGGCATCAGCTGATGTTGCTGCTTTGTTGTTATCTCTTAGTTCGCAGGTGTCTACTTTAGCGGCCGAGATTACTTCGACGAGAGCGGAGCTTCGTTCTCTTCCCTCGGGTGTGGCTGGCGTCTCTTCGCTTGCCAGCGTTCGCTCGTCTCCTGCCACTACAGTCACGAGAGCGGAGGTGCATGCCTCTCAGGATGAGGAGATTGTGCCGTGTCCGCTTTTGGGTTCGCATTCCGGCGTTCCGTCTCGTACACAAGGTATGTCTGCTGAGTTAGTAACCGGGTTCTCCGGCCAAAACTCGGCACGTGGTCAGGAGCGAGTAGCCTCAGGCGCATGGCGGCCGGGCGAAAGTTCTTATCTCTCGGCTGACTCAACCCGCTTTGGCGGCCTTTCAGTGGGGAGTAAGAGCCCTGGTACACGTAAGGAAGTTCCACTGCACTCTGCTCAGTCTGGGGACGGGGGCGAGTGTGTGTGGCTTCCGACCCCGCCCTCTGGGCGGGGGGTAGACAGTAAAGCTGGTTCTCTGCTAGACAATGGTGTCAGTACGGGAGTCAGCTTTCGGATTGCATGGTAGTGCAAGACGACTGGTTTACTGTGTGCAAAGCTAGGTGGTGCTTGGATCGACCAGGAGTGTCTTTCTGGGTGTCACCTTCCTGATTGCGATTGCGAGCATGAAGGAGAGGTTAACGAGGGTGCGTCCACGGTGGTGGACGACTCCCAGCTTACTTGCCGTTCAAGTTGTCCAGCGCAGTGACGTGGGCAGCGGAAAACGGCATTTAGGCACTGTGTGCGAAACTAGGTGGTGCTTGGATCGACCAGGAGTGTCTTTCTGGGTGTCACCTTCCTGATTGCGATTGCGAGCATGAAGGAGAGGTTAACGAGGGGGCGTCCACGGTGGTGGACGACTCCCAGCTTACTTGCCGTTCAAGTTGTCCAGCGCAGTGACGTGGGCAGCGGAAAACGGCATTTAGGTATTGTGGAAGTTGGTGATTCTGGGATCGACCGCGAACGGCTTGGCCGGGAGCGTCTTTCCGGGGGTCACCTTCCTGATTGCCATTGCGAGCATGAAGGAAAGGATAACGAGTGCGTCCACGGGGATGGACGACACCCAGCTTAACTTGCCGTTCAAGTTGTCCAGCGCAGTGACGTGGGCGGCGGAAAACGGCATTTAAGTTTTGACCGGAAGGGGTGGTTGAGAACAAAGGGGTAACTTACTCTACCTCTATCTGGTTCCGACTTCTGGAAGTTCGGAGGAACAGGATGTTCTCTTCAGCTTCCTGGATTTGTTGTCCATTGCCCTGGAGTTGGCAATTGGCCGCGTGTAGCCGGGTTCTCCGGTGAAAGTGGTGTACGTTCGCAGGAGGAATGTGGCACGCATTTTCGTGGCTGGGCAACGTAAGCTTCCGCCCTGGGGGCAGGAGGTTGTTGGTCTGAGTGATTCTTGGATTGACCATGCAAGTCTCTCTGGGGGTCACCTTCCTAACTTTGTAACCAAGTAGGAAGGAGAGGATTGTGAGGGTGTGTCCACGGTGGTGGATGACACCCAGCTTAACTTGCCGTTTAAGTTGTCCAGCGCAGTGGCCTGGTCAGTGAAAAACGGCATTTAGGTTTTGACAGGAACGGGGGGCAGGTAGCGAACGGAGGGCTGGTTCTTTGTTGGACAGTTAAGTCAAACAGGGAGTCAGCTTCCGGATTGCACGGTTGTGCTTGACGGCTGTTCAGATGAAGGTGCTTACGCATTACTGAAGAGCCCTGATTTTAGGTTCCGTTTCATGTTAGCAAGTGCAGTGGTGCTCGCAGCTGAAATGGTTTGAGGACTACGGGATCGTCCGGTGTGTTTTTATGCTACCTGTGGGTTCTGATGTTTACTAATCCACGGCCGGTTCGCTTCCGCTTTTGTGGCTGTGGCTTCCGGTACAGGATGGGATAGCCTTCTACCGTTAACACTGGGGTGTTGGTAGTCGGCACCTTTCAGCCTTTGGCTGTCGGTTCCGTCGCTGCGGTTCCTTTGCTGTTATTCAGGCTGTGTCCACTTCCTTTTCCAGTTTTCCCGCTGGAAGGAGACAGGTGGATGGAGTTTTGGTCATGGAGTTCCGGTGTTGAATTTTTTCAAAACTTTTCCGATTTTTGGCAAGTATTGCCTTATCGGGATTGGTGACTGGTTCTCATCATTTCGATGATTGTTATGATGCTTTTGAACGAGGGGAGGCTTATACTTCAGCTGTGTCGCTGTTCGCGGCATTTTGAGGTTGATTTGAGCCTTCTGAGGAGAATCTTTGAGTGTTAAGTTCTTAGATCCTCTGGCGGGGTTTTTTGTACTTGTGGAGTTTTCACAAGCGAGTCTTCTTTGTCACCACTACCTGTGTAGACAACGTTCGACTTTATACCTGCGGCGGCGTTGCTTTAGCTTGTGTCTTACGCTTAAGAGCGTGTCACTCGCGGAGCGCTTTCTGTAGGCTTCGGTTAACTCCAAACTTAAGAACTTAGGTTCTCTGTTTTTGTTCTACGGAACCGCCCTCGGGTTTGGCTAAAATCCATCTGGATTTGGATAGCTAGGAGAAAGTGTCTGTAAGATCAAGATCTCCTAGCTCGGGGAGTTTGTGGCTTCGGGTTTTTATGATGGGCTCGTTTGAACAAAACGCGCTTTTTCTCTCGCCTGGGTGGTTACGTTCTAACTGGATATCTTTGTGGTCTGACAGGACGCAGATACAAAGGAGTTAACTTTGCCGGTTTTTTACCTGAGGGTAAGCCTCTGCCTTTAAAGTTTTGTTCTTTTGGCTAGGCTTTAATCTCTTTCTTGTTTGAAAGGTCTCTTTTTGAGACCCCTTCTATGCACGCGGGCTTTTATCTATCTAAGAGACGCTCACGGTAAAAGGGAAGCGCAAGGCAGGCCTTGGCTGTCGTTTGTTTCCAAACGAAAAGCTTCAGGCTGGCTGTTATCTACTTTAGCTTTTGGCTCTATACCCTCGCTTTCACAGGATCTTTCTCATAGATCGTTTTGGCGACCTGTTGGTCGCACAGTACGGGTCTTTGCTATCTTGGTTCCAGACCTCTTAAGGCTGGCAAGAAGGCGTCTTTGCTTTCTCACATTCCAGTTACACGGATGTCTTCTGTAAGGATATCCTTGGGATACTTAGGGGCTTCCGCCTCAACTCTGGATTTGATTCAGAGTCTTTATAGGGGTTTTGGGCGTGTTTGTTCGCTTGTCACTTAGACTGGCTTGGTTCGAAGCGCTTATTTCTTACGGAATGAACTCCTCTTCTCTACGTGTAATGAGGTGGCGATCCACCTATTCTGGGTTTCCGTTTTTCTTTCATGTCTTATTTTTAAGACTTTATGTAATTTCTGTCACTTTGGTACGGCTTGGTGCAGCGTTGCTTTAACCCGTTTCAAGGCTAGCCTGGCGGATCTACACGGAAAACGGCCAAGCTTACTCTAGTAGCTTCTGTGAGAAGTGGGAGTAAGCATACTTTCTGGCTATTTTGAATATGGACATCTTTTCAAGAAAGACTGATCTATGGCTTTTGGGTTCCTTCGAAATTTTCTGGCATTTAAGCAAAAATGGAAAACAAGCTTCGAGTTGCATTTTCAATTCATGAAGCAAGGGTGTGGCTCCTTTAGAGTCACGTTTAGTCAATTAAAACTTTTCGGGTTTCGAAGTTTTTTCCGACTTGCACGGATCTTGTTAGATCATTGAATCAAAGGTTACTTGCCTTATCTTTCATCTCCATCGTGATTCTACCTTGGCTTTTATGCGGAAAACGGGGAAAACCAGCTTCCAATTGTATTTTCAATTCAGGAAGCAAGATTTTGGCTCCTTTAGAGTCAGGTTTGGCTCTTTTAATATTTCGATTTTCGAAAAATTTTCTGACTTTCACGGACCTTGTTAGATCGTTGATTTAAAGGCCATTTGCCTTATCTTTCGTCTCCGTCTTGATTTAACCTTGAACGGTTGGAAATGACGTTAAACACTGTTTTAGGGTGGGTACAGGTCTATCTACTCTGGTAGGGGTATGACTTTTTGAAGTCAACCTTACCTAGATGGACTGCTACACTGGACTCTTGCTCCTGGGGAGCTTGATGTGGTTATTTGTCCCGTGAGGACTCTCAGAAGGTACCTGTCACGGACTCGGCATTGGGTCAGAAAATCTGAAGCTTTTATGATATCACTTAGCACAGCAAGGTGTAAGGATATTGCGAAAGTTTATTTAACCAAGTGAGTCTCCACTTTGATCAGACAGGTGCTTACCTGGTGATTAACACAGTCTGGAGATGTTAGGGCAGTTTTGCCTCTCACCGTATGAGGCAAGGCCTTGGGCCTCCTCTTTGACAGTCCTCTGGTCGGGCCGTTTGGCTGAAGTACTGGAGTCGGCTTACGGGCGGTCTGAGGAGGTTTTTATTAACCTCTCCCTCAGAGACGTCTTGGGACAGGACGGCAGTTCCGCGTTACCGGTTATGGTAGCCTTGGAACAGGTTCTAATTTCATGATTTCTCTATATACCCGCCACCTATAGTAGCAATCTGCTATATGTGAGTTGGGTAAGATATGTAATTTAATCAAAAATTTTAGTAATAAATTTTCATTTGATTAATATACTTACCCAACTCACATCGTTTATTCCCTCCCGCCTCCCCGCTGTGGTGGGTGTTTGGGTCTAAAAAAGGAGTGAGTTGGGCTTCGCTTTAGAATGAATTGCATATGGCGGTGTATGCGCGCGCATACGGAAGGCAGTCTCGTTTCCGGGCTGGCTTAGACACCCTTACGGGTCTCATGTCACTCTTTTTTTAGAGGCGCCTTCCTTGTTACCAAGGGGACGCGTACAGCGTTACCAGCACTGAACTAGGGTTAATTGCTATATGTGAGTTGGGTAAGTATATTAATCAAATGAAAATTTATTACTAAAATTTTTGATTTATGTGCATGTTATTGATAAAAGACTCCTCAGAACAAAAAGTTGCATTTATTTCATGCTGTTTGTCCTTTTTATGCATTTTTTGCGATGACGCAACGTTTGTATGCACTGCATTTCAGAAATCAGAGTGATGCGCCTGGCAGCCCTATCACATGTGGATCAGAGTGTTGACGAAAGGGAGCGAAGCACAGGCATTGTTGATGCTCCGTGTGACAGGCAGTTGACAGTTGCTGCCCCTGTGGTGCACATGGCCATCAGCTGTGATGACATGACCCTGTCAATTGTGACTGACGATGACGCAACGCTACAGCTTCTGTTCTTTGACCTCAGGGTCTTTGCTGATCAGGTGGGTGTGCAATTACCGGCACGGTTGGCCTAGTGGTAAGGCGTCCGCCCTGTGATCGGGAGGTCGTGGGTTCGAACCCCGGCCGGGTCATACCTAAGACTTTAAAATTGGCAATCTAGTGGCTGCTCCGCCTGGCGTCTGGCGTCTGGCATTATGGGGTTAGTGCTAGGACTGGTTGGTCCGGTGTCAGAATAATGTGACTGGGTGAGACATAAAGCCTGTGCTGCGACTTCTGTCTTGTGTGTGGCGCACGTTATATGTCAAAGCAGCACCGCCCTGATATGGCCCTTCGTGGTCGGCTGGGCGTTAAGCAAACAAAACAACAACAACAACAAAAATGGGTGTGCAATTAGAATGTAGTGTAATGACGAGAAGTTTAAACAAATGGAATCTGAGAAAATCTGGTTTAAAAAAAAAGGGAGTCTTAAAATGGGGGTAAAGTTTCAAAGACTATGAACAGAAAGTCTAAGAAAACAGGGTCTTAAAAGAAAGGGAGTCTCTCAAAACTTTCATGTTCTCTATGCTTGAAGGTTATACTTACTCTCACAGTTTCAGATCTTGGTTTAAAGAATTAAACCTTTTTCTTCTTATAGCTGTTTATGTAAACAAATTTTGGATTGGATGGATCTTGGGTTCTCTAATTTAGAATATTAGTAGTGCTTTACCAAGAGGAAGCATGTTGGTTTCTCGTGTTTCAAAGAAATAACTAATCTCACCTAGACAGTACGTGTAGAAGACATTTTCTGTGGAGATATAAATGTATAGCCACACTCAATATAAGTATAGTTTGTTGTGTGGTCCCGAGTTTATTTTTTGCATCATTTGCCACCCGATGTTATCTAAATAAAATCATGTTTGAACCAAATAATGAATGGGGTCTTTAAACTGTGTCATTAAAGTGTTTTCCTCGTATTGTTTCAGACCAAAGTGCCTGCACCGTTTGCCAGGTACCAGTTGTCAGCAGGAGGTGGCATGACACTCAGTGACCTGACATGGAACCCAGCTTTTCCCACTCTGCTAGCTGTGTGTGTCGGTAACGGCACTGTCACTTTGCTGGAGGTCACCGACACTGTCACTGTCAAAGCCTCAGGTCCTCTGCCGGCTACTTGTTGTGAGTTTTGGCTTACACATTTTCGCTCCTTTTTACATTTAGTCAAGTTTTGACTAAATGTTTTAACATAGAGGGGGGAATCGAGACGAGGGTCGTGGTGTATGTGTGTCTGTGTCTGTGTCTGTGTGTGTGTGTAGAGCGATTCAGACTAAACTACTGGGCCGATCTTTATGAAATTTGACATGAGAGTTCCTGGGTATGATATCCCCGGACGTTTTTTTTTATTTTTTCGATAAATACCTTTGATGACGTCATATCCGGCTTTTTGTAAAAGTTGAGGCGGCACTGTCACACCCTCATTTTTCAATTAAATTGATTGAAATTTTGGCAAAGCAATCTTCGACGAAGGCCGGGGTTTGGTATTGCATTTCAGCTTGGTGGCTTAAAAACTAATGAGTGAGTTTGGTCATTAAAAATCGAAAACTTGTAATTAAAATTATTTTTTTATTAAACGATCCAAAAACAATTTCATCTTATTCTTTGTCATTTGCTGATTCCAAAAACATATACATATGTTATATTTGGATTAAAAACAATCTCTGAAAATTAAAAATATAAAAATTATGATCAAAATTAAATTTCCGAAATCGATTTAAAAACTATTTCATCTTATTCCTTGTCGGTTCCTGATTCCAAAAACATATAGATATGATATGTTTGGATTAAAAACACGCTCAGAAAGTTAAAACGAAGAGAGGTACAGTAAAGCGTGCTATGAAGCACAGCGCAACCGCTGCCGCGCCAAACAGGCTCGTCACTTTCACTGCCTTTTGCACTAGCGGCGGACTACGTTCAGTTTCATTCTGTGAGTTCCACAGCTTGACTAAATGTAGTAATTTCGCCTTACGCGACTTGTTTTACATTCAGGCAATATTTGATGATTTCTTTCTGACTTGATGTATTTTCGTCTTTCAGTGTTTATTTGTGCATTCAAATAAGGATGGTTTGTTTGCTATTCGCTTGTTCTGTGTTTAAGTGTATGAATTGCATATACTTTTTTATGAGTCGTAAAGGGGAGCAGATGATAGTGGGGAAGGGTGATAGGTGTGATAGATATACTATGATCACCATGATTATTGTCCTAATCTTAGTAATGATCATCATACCTGTACAATAAACTGGACCCCCAAAGCTAAGCAAATCATGGTGGGAAAAGATTTGATGATGATGTTAATGATATTGATATGTTAATCATGATGGTTTAACATGTTAATCATGATGATTTAACAGTAAACTGGAGCCCTAAGGGAAAGCAGATCATGGTGGGAAAGAATGACACCTCCAGTAGTCAGTATGGTGATGATGTTAATGATGATGATTTTACAGTGAGTTGGAGCCCCAAGGGGAAGCAGATCATGGTGGGAAAGAATGACGCCTTCAGCAGCTAGTATGATGATGATGATGATGATGATTTTACAGTGAGCTGGAGCCCGAAAGGGAAGCAGATCATGGTTGGAAAGAATGACGCCTCCAGCAGTCAATATGACCATGACCTGAAGCTGAAGAAAGACTGGCCTGCTCCTGCTGTCTTTCCTGCGCCATATCAAGGTCAGACTTTCTTCTTTCTCTTACTCCTGAGCGTTTCTTCTTCCTCATTTGCTTCTTCTGAAAGTTTGAAACAATCCACTGGGTCACTGTTGAAAGACGGCGTTTTGTTACCCAACAAAGTAAATGTAAGAACACACCGTTTGCAACTTCTAGCGCCTTTGATACCTATGTTCAGTCACAATGGCGTTACAAAAGTAGTGCTCAAAATCAGGCATGGGAATTGTCCGCGAAATTGCAGATTTATGAAATCAGTGTAAAACATGCCATGGCAAAAACTTGTGATGCATGTGTCCAACAGGGTCCAGGCCATCAAAGGTGCTCACCAGCTTGTGTTTTAGAACTGCCACACTGACAAACTAATGTACTGCAACAACATGCATTGATGACCTAAACTGATACACTTTCTTGACCGGGTCTCAACTTTCTTGAAGAGTATATATTGTCTTCTTTGTTGCAGTGACTGATATGCAGTGGATCTCCACCTACACTTTCCTGGGGTCATACATCCCACAGTCTGCCGACCCCACCATTCAACCCATTGTGGTTATGACTGTGTCTACGGTCAGTACTCATCAATGCAGTCTTTTTGTGTGTGTGTGTGTGTGTGTGAGACCCCTCCATTCAGCCCACTGTGGTTATGACTGTGTCTACGGTCAGTACTCATCAATGCAGCCTTTATTTTGATGTGTGTGTGTGACCCCACCATTCAACCCATTGTGGTTATGACTGTGTCTACGGTCAGTACTCATCAATGCAGCCTTTATTTTGATGTGTGTGTGTGACCCCACCATTCAACCCATTGTGGTTATGACTGTGTCTACGGTCAGTACTCATCAATGCAGCCTTTATTTTGATGTGTGTGTGTGACCCCACCATTCAACCCATTGTGGTTATGACTGTGTCTACGGTCAGTACTCATCAATGCAGTCTTTTTGTGTGTGTGTGTGTGTGTGTGAGACCCCTCCATTCAGCCCACTGTGGTTATGACTGTCTACGGTCAGTACTACACAACACAGTCTTTATTTTTGGTGTGAGTGTTATATGAAGTCTTATATCGCGCGCGTATCTCCAGACTCAGACTCAAGGCGCAGGGATCTATTTATGCCGTGTGAGATGGAATTTTTTTTACACAATACATCACGCATTCACATCGACCAGCAGATCGCAGCCATTTCGGCGCATATTCTACTTTTCACGGCCTATTATTCCAAGTCACACGGGTATTTTGGTGGACATTTTTTATCTATGCCTATACAATTTTGCCAGGAAAGACCCTTTTGTCAATCGTGGGATCTTTAACGTGCACACCCCAATGTAGTGTACACGAAGGGACCTCGGTTTTTCGTCTCATCCGAAAGACTAGCACTTGAACCCACCACCTAGGTTAGGACAGGGGGGGAGAAAATTGCTAACGCCCTGACCCAGGGTCGAACTCGCAACCTCTCGCTTCAGAGCGCAAGTGCGTTACCACTCGGCCACCCAGTCGTGTGTGTGTGTCTGTGTGACCCCACCATTTACCCCATTGTGGTTATGACTGTGTCTACGGTCAGTACCCCTCAACACAATCTTTCTTTTTGGTGTGTGTGTGTGTGACCCCTCTATCCACCCCATTATGGTTATGTCAAGTCAAGTCAATATTTATTTAAAAAAAAACCCTAGGGTTACATGAATAAACTGTATCTACTGTCAGTACACCTCAATGCAGCCTTTTGATCTTTTTGTGTGTATGTGTTTGCATGCATGTATGTGTGCATGTGTATTTCCTTATTAGTTTTTCTTGAGAAGCTTTCAGGCTCTTCTACAATGTTCATGATTTCTTGCCTGCTAATGTTTATTGTAATATTTTTGCAGAAAGAGGGAAACTCTAACTTCATCAACTTTGATGACATCTGCTTTGGCAGCGGCGAGAGTGGCAAAGCCAAGTACTTCTTCCAGTATATCATACAATGGTAGGTACTCCCTCTTTGCCGGACTCTTGCTTCTAACACTTTCATTGAGTGCACATGCAGTGTGCCTTAAAAGGTAGTTCCTCCCCCGAAAGCGGTGTATGACTGCCTGAATGGCGGGGTAAAAACGGTCATACACGTAAAAACACACTCACACATATTTTTGAAAGAAAAGGGTATCGTGTTGAGTATACAGACCATTGCATAGCCATCAGAGATAGTTGTTCGTACCAATTGCAGTCCTGAGCTGACCAGCAGCATGTTGACGCTTGGCCTCGCTTTCACTAGCTTGCCTCAGTATTTATTATACGTTATGACTGTTGAGATCTGTGTAAAATGTCATATTTTGGTCAAAAACGCAAATAACATTTATGTATCGATCGAATTCCTTTCAGGTACTGACTTTGTTGTTGTTTTGACTATTGAACGAGCACACACACATGCAATCAAACACATGTTATTATTTTAGTTAGCAGGTCTAGTTGAGCACGTATTAAGTATCATGTACCCACTACTAGTCATTGTGCATTTTAGTTAATGGACTGATGATGTCATTTGTATGGAGTCAACGCACGTGCGAGGATATGTATGTGTGGGAGGGGGGGGGGGGGGGGGGGCGCGGGAGATGGAAGCTTGCTGTATGTTATGTAATGTATATATTGTGTGTGATACGTGGAAATGTGATACTATTTATTTGCATGTATGATACAGGTACAAATGTGATAATTGTAGGCTTATACTAGTGATTACTGTGTGGAATACATGAAATGTGATATGAATGCTGTTTTTATACGTTATACTCTTACTTTTTCCCAAGCGCAAGACAAATTCTTCTTCTACAAATTGAAGCCAATAAAATTTGAGTTGAGTTGAGAGTTGAGTTGAAGCTTCATATTTGGGCGTTTCAGGTTGACCGAAACTTCAAAGGAACTACAAAACACACGTCATGTATTGACTTTGTTGTTGTTTTGACGATTGAACGAGCATACACACATGCAATCAAACACATGACGTGTGTTTTGTAGTTCCTTTGAAGTTTCGGTCAACCTGAAACGCCCAAATGTGAAGTTTTTTAGGCCTCTGACGTCACGTGGCTCAAAGAAGGGAAATCCAATGTCCAATCGATACAAAGGGCGTTAATCTGCCACACTGCTTGAAATTCCCGACAGAGTTATTTACAAACATCATCTATACAGCAAAATATTTCTACTATGCGCAGGTATTCGTCAGGCTGTTGGTTTTTGTTCAGTGTCCAAGTGGATTGATGCTAGTACAGTGGAACCCCCCTTTTAAGACCTCCACAAATCTTAAAAAATCAGGTCTTAAAAAGGAGGGAGTCTTAAAATGGGGGTCATTTTACAGAGGTTAAGAACAGAAAGTCTGAGAAAACAAGGTCTTAGAAAGGAGGAAGTCTTAAAATGGGGGTAAATTTACAGAGGTTAAGAACAGAAAGTCTGAGAAAACAGGGTCTTAAAAAGGAGGGAGTCTTAAAATGGGGGTCATTTTACAGAGGTTAAGAACAGAAAGTCTGCGAAAACAAGGTCTTAAAAAGGAGGGAGTCTTAAATTGGGGGGTCTTAAAAGGGGGGTTCCACTGTACCACTTGTGAACTCCCGGACAGACCTGAGGTGGCTTACATCACCACGTGGACGAAAAGGAATGTAACTTTTACAGAGTTTGAAATATGTGTGAATAAACACTTTTTTTTTATTGTCAATATGTATCAGTTACGATTGATCTCAGATCAATAATATACGTTATTTGCGTGTTTGACTAAAATATGACATTTTACACAGATTGAGACAGTCATTGTTCTCCGAGACCGCGCTAGCGGTCGAGGTGAACAATGACTGTCGAGATCTGTGTAAAATGTCATATTTTGGTCAAACACGCAAATAACATTTATGTATCGATCAAATTCCTTTCAGGTACTATGACTTTGTTGTTGTTTTGACGATTGAACGAGCACACACACACACATGCAATCAAACACATAAGCTTCATATTTGGGCGTTTCAGGTTGACCGAAACTTCAAAGCAACTACAAAACACATGTCATGTACTGACTTTGTTGTTGTTTTGACATTGAACAGCACACACACATGCAATCAAACACATGACGTGTGTTTTGTAGTTCCTTTAAATTTTTTGTCAACCTGAAACGCCCAATTATAAAGTTTTGTAGGCCTCTGACGTCACATGGCTCAAAGTAGGGAAATCCAATGTCCAATCGATACATTGATTTTTTTCTCCCAAATTTGAAACAGGAGACTGCTTGAAGACTTAAAGCGCCTCTCTCTTAGTATTACTATTCATTTGTATTTTCAGTCTCTAAGTTTGATGAACATTAGTTCGAAATGGAAGCTTCGGCATTGCGAGGTTAATATTTTTATTTTTATTTTTTATATTTTTGTTACAGTGTTATCGTTACTATAATAGTATCATGTCTGTTTGTGCAGGGACATGATTGTCATGACATCATGTGCTTCAACGGAAACCACCATTGTTGCAAGACATTTGGATGACAAGGTGAGCTTCTTGATTTCTTTTCTTAATGCTCTGGCGATTTGATTTTGTTTGTTTGTTTGCTTAACGCCCAGCCGACCACGAAGGGCCATATCAGGGCGGTGCTGCTTTGACATATAACGTGCGCCACACACAAGACAGAAGTCGCAGCACAGGCTTCATGTCTCACCCAGTCACATTATTCTGACACCGGACCAACCAGTCCTAGCACTAACCCCATAATGCCAGACGCCAGGCGGAGCAGCCACTAGATTGCCAATTTTAAAGTCTTAGGTATGACCCGGCCGGGGTTCGAACCCACGACCTCCCGATCACGGGGCGGACGCCTTACCACTAGGCCAACCGTGCCGGTTCCTGGCGATTTGAGTGACAGGGTAAATTTGTTCATTTGAAGAATTATGTGTGCTCATTTCCCTGCCTTGATTGTAATGTTGATGTATTAAAAGTATTTTAGAAATTTATGGGCATTCTCTTCTGTAATGCAGGAATGTTACGAACACATGCCCACAGTGGTAAAGATATGTTAAGATGTTTGAAATGGAAGGAGGACTAAATCTTGTCTTCTTTTTTACACCCCCGGTATAGGGGTGTGTATAGGATTCGGTCGATGTGTTTGTTTGTGTGTTTGTGTGTTTGTGTTCGCATATAGATCTCAAGAATGAACGGACCGATCGTCACCAAACTTGGTGAACAGGTTCTATACATTCCTGAGACGGTCCTTACAAAAATTGGGACCAGTCAAACACACGGTTAGGGAGTTATTGGTGGATTAAGATTCTACAAGGACTTATAGAGGGACATATTATTGGTCAGAGGGAAATAACCTTCTCAGTTGGTGGCAGTGAGAATGGTAAGGACGGGGGTGTTTTTCCTACCTCGGAGGAATTTCTTGTTTTTGCTGGCATGAGAACATTCTTTCAAAGAATCTTAGGGAGAATTTTTTTTTTTACTGGGTTTGTATGTACATCTATATCCAAATTTTTGACTGAAACCCAAAGTCTTTCATCCTTTCTACTGTAAGGTTTGTTTCAAAAGTGGGCCTTATATGTTTTGAAAACTGCTTGTTATTTTTCATGCTTCCGCCACAGACACAGTGGGAGCACTGGTGCCTGGAGGACTCGAGTCGTGCGGAGCTGCCCGTCACAGACAGCCAGTCGGACTCCTTCCCGCTGGGCATGGGCGTCACCTTCGCCTCACAGCAAGTGCTGCAGCTTGGTGCGTGCAACTTTTTGTGTGCTTGTATCACCAGGTTTTATGGGTGCAGTGGTACCTGTGTTATAAGACGTACAAAAATCTGAGAAAATCATGTTTTTTGGGTTTTTTTTAAGGGGGAAGTCTCAGAATAAAGGTACATTTAGAGGAGTTTTGAACAAAAAAAATGGAAAAATCAAGGTCTTAAAAAGGAGTGTCTCAAATTTAAGACTTCAAGGGGGGTGGGGGGGGGGGGGGGGAGTGTTTGTACTGTATTAGCAATAGGCAACTTTAAAAGAAGCAGTGTGTCATTAATAGCAAGGATGTTCGTTGGATTTGTTTTCTTTGAAAAATTTGCCAAAATGGCCATAAATATGTCCAAAATTGTAAGCAGTCCTTGGCGCCACCTTTCCACCACTTTGAAATTGTGAAAGAGTTTGGCAGTTTTGTTGAAAGAGTGAGCAAGTTTTTTTGCGATTTTAAATCGGTGTTGTTGTTAGGCCAGCTGCTGACACCAAACAACAAATTCAGGTATTGGAGATGGTTTTCTTTTGAACCTAAATGAATTGTGTTGATATGTTGTGTTTTGATTTCAGGCGACAGCAAGACTCACCCGCCAAGCCCCATTCTGCTGTTGCTGTCGACTGATGGGGTGCTGGTTCCATTTCACATGGCCTACTTCCATACACAGGCTCCTGTGCTGACCGCCGCACCACTGCCTCTCCCTGCACAGGGTGCACGTGCACCAGCTGGAGGTCAGTCAAGGGAGTGTGTGTAATCAGACCGATGCAGACATGCACATGTCTGATTCTATAAAATGGAAAATGTTCAATTTCTTCACACACAAAAATCTACAGCTTTGGAACTTTACACACTTTTAGTCAACACTAGTAATTTAGTGTTTGCTTATCTTCATAAATGACCAATGTCTGGTTGTCCTTCATCAAATTTTTAAGTTCACAGCGGGATTGCCTTTGGGTCATACAGTGAAACATGTCAAGATCACAATGGCATCAAGTTTGGATCAATTACATTTTGGATCAATTAGAAAAATAGGATATTTCTTGAACGTTTAATAAGATTATTTGAGCAGATTTATTTCTGATTCATACATATGGCTTATGACAAAGATGAGTTGTGTCAGCATTTCCTTTTGTTGTTGTTGTTGAATAGAACATAAGGAGCTTCACTGAAGAATGCCTGGTATACTTATCAGATATCTTAAGAGATTACAGGTGTCACTGGAAAACTTAGTTATGTTGTTTCTGCAATGTTTACCTGACAGGTTTACAAAGTGTCCAAGCAGCACCCCCCTCCCTGCCCGCAGCTGCCACTCAACCCCCACCCGCCTATTCCGCCCCTCCCGCCTACACCACCCCCTCTCTCTTCGCACCACCCGCGGGCGGAGGCGGGATGACCTTCGGTCAGATATCAACCGGCAAGTCGTTGTTTGGTCAGCCCTCATCTGCAGCAACCTTGGGCGCTTCAAGCCAACCGTCCCCCGCTTCAAGCCAACCGCCCTCCGCTGCACCCAGCTTCTCCTTTGCACCAGTAGCGGCAGCAAAGATGGAGGGAGGTGGCGCTTTGAGTGGCGGTGGGTTTGCGGTCAAGCCACAACCAGGTGGGGCTACGAACTTGTTCGCTGCCTTCACGACTGCTCAAACACAGCCAGCTCCTGCTGCTCTGGGAAACACTAGTGGTAAGTTGCAGGGATGGGGGTTGTGAGTCAGAATTAGGTGTCGCTTTGTGTGTGGGGGTGGCTTTGTGGTAAAGCAGGAGGAATGGTGGGGAAGAATACTGTTTGTTGCCTTCACGGCTTTTCAGGGAAATACTAATGGTTAATTTTTAATCCTGTGTTTAATCAGAGTCCTGATACAGGGCGGGGATGTAGCTCAGTCGGTAGCTCGCTGGATTTGTATCCAGTTGGCCGCTGTCAGCGTGAGTTCGTCCCCACGTTCGGCGAGAGATTTATTTCTCAGAGTCAACTTTGTGTGCAGACTCTCCTCGGTGTCCGAACACCCCCCGTGTGTACACGCAAGCACAAGACCAAGTGCGCACGAAAAAGATCCTGTAATCCATGTCAGAGTTCGGTGGGTTATAGAAACACGAAAATACCCAGCATGCTTCCTCCGAAAACGGCGTATGGCTGCCTAAATGCCGGTTAAAAAACGGTCATTGACGTAAAATTCCACTCGTGCAAAAAAAACACACGAGTGTATGTGGGAGTTTCAGCCCACGAACGCAGAAGAAGAAGAAGAAGAAGAGTCCTGATACCATCTCTACTACATGAGGCAACAATTATTTTTTATGATTTTTATGGAAGGAGAAGGAAAGAGGGAAACGTTGCCTAAAAATTGAAAAGTTTGACTTTTGACAGTGTTGAAACGGTATAATTACTTGAAAAGTTGTCTTTTTGTTGAGTGTGTTGGCTGAGAATGAGATTAAAAACCCGAAAGATGCCATTCGTCTGCTTCATGTCCAGACATGGAGACATCAAGAGAGGTAGGTATTTGCCAAAAATACGCAGGTTTTTTTGTCAAATTGTAAAGCGTTCTGAGCAGGGTTTATCTCTGGATTTATGCGCTCTAGAAGTATAATACATTATTCGTATTAAAATGAAAAGAAAACACACCAGTAACCAGGTTAGGTATGTTTATATCTATAATCAATATTTCGGTACGTTACTGCCTTCTTCGGTATGGTAAGCTTAACATTATTATTAGTATTATTATTATTCAGCAGGGAATTTTGGAGGTACGGTTGCAATTGCCAGGGACAGCACACCAGTCACCGCCCCCTTCGCTGCTCCCAGACCTGTGTCATCATCTGGGGCTTTTGCCATTGGTCTGTATGCAGCAGACGATGTTCGGAAATAGCTTGTCAAGTTTTTATAGGTTGTGGCAGAGTCGCTCACGCTTGGAAATACTGGAGCAAAAAACAGCTTGTGACTTTGTGGGCTAATCTCTATACCAAGCAGCATGTCCCTATAATGTCATGGGTTTGTTTGCCTCAGTATTTCCAAGGAAAAGCAACTCTTCCACAAGGCATAAAAACCAGACAGAGTTATTTCCGGAATGTGTTAATTGTCTACCGTACTTTCGGGACTATAAGGTGCTTCGCCACTTTTGAGGTAAAATTGAGAAAAAACATCACATTAGGCGCTTCCGGTCTATAAGCCGCACATCAAAGGAGGAATACAGAGAGGAAATATTTGTGCTCTGTGTGTGCCGCGAGATCAAAGGCAGGTCCATTGTGATAGCTGGGTGGCCTTGTTTACAGACATGGACCTTCTTCCCCGGGGTCAATGACCCAGTTTTAGCTATGAGCTATAGTCCGGAAATATGGTACCTATTTTTCTACCAGTTTATTTGTGTATATAGCTATTCTGATGGACACGTGGGGGAATTCGGGGGCTGTGATTGGATGGTCTCACACATCCCTTTTCCGATCATCAAAGCATAATGCTACGGAAGTCGGCCATTTTTGCCAATATTCAAAAGCATATTGGCAATAACAAAGACGCATGGTCTTTGACTCGTCGGCATTATACTTGTCTCGTCTAAATATCGGGCCCTATTGCTACGCTGAAAACACAATAGCTGTTAATGTTTTTTCCTCTCTATTTTGTCCATCATATCAATGATATCAGTTATATTGTGGAGGCTTGACTGTTCATTACCTATTCAGTGTTTGTCTTTGTAGAGGGAGGGAAATGAAACCTGACTATTCATCACTGCTGTTCTTTTACAATTCAGCAGAGAATGTGTGTGTGTGTGTGTGTGTGTGTGTGTGTGTGTGTGTGTGTGTGTGTGTGTGTGTGTGTGTGTGTGTGTGTGTGTGTTTTGGATGGGGGTAGAAGGGTGTGTGACATTTTACCACTCAGTTTTGTCATAACTGTTCTGTGTCAGTTCAGTTTTATTAGAGGGAAAGGGTATTTAGTATGATTGCTTATTGTTGACATCACTGCTCTTTACCAATTGAGTGTTTGTGGGTATAGAAGGTAAGGGTGTGTGTGTGTGTAATTTAGCTGTTCATTTCTGTCATCACTATACTTTATAGATCTATTCTTTGTCTCTGTAGCAGGGACAGGAGATGCAGCCCCAAAACCGTTCAGCTTCAGCCCTGAGGTTGCCAAAAGTGGAGCGGAAAATGTTCCTCAGCAGGGACCGAAGCCCACTGCTGCGACATTAGCGTCAGGGTTTGGGGGCGGTGTTGGTGCCGCTGCCACCAATAGCGGGGCCGGGTTTGGTCAGTTCTCCTTCAGCTATAAGAACACCGCCACCACCGCCCCTGCTCCCACCCCCTCCCTGGCTCCAACTGGCACTGTGGCTGCTCCTGCTGGTAATTTAACTTTTTTTTTCTTTGGCTTTCGTAGCCTTTGAAGATGAAAATTGGTTGTTTATGTCATAATTTAACTTTTTGTTGTTTTGGCTTTCGTAGCCTTTGAGGATGAAAATTGTCTGTTTATATCATAGTACTTTTTTTCTCTTTGGCTTTCGTAGCCTTTGAGGTAGAAAATTGTCTGTTTATATCATAGTACTTTTTTTCTCTTTGGCTTTCGTAGCCTTTGAGGATGAAAATTGTCTGTTTATATCATAATACTTTTTTTCTCTTTGGCTTTCGTAGCCTTTGAGGATGAAAATTGTCTGTTTATATCATAATACTTTTTTTCTCTTTGGCTTTCGTAGCCTTTGAGGATGAAAATTGTCTGTTTATATCATAATACTTTTTTTCTCTTTGGCTTTCGTAGCCTTTGAGGATGAAAATTGTCTGTTTATATCATAGTACTTTTTTTCTCTTTGGCTTTCGTAGCCTTTGAGGATGAAAATTGTCTGTTTATATCATAATACTTTTTTTCTCTTTGGCTTTCGTAGCCTTTGAGGATGAAAATTGTCTGTTTATATCATAGTACTTTTTTTCTCTTTGGCTTTCGTAGCCTTTGAGGATGAAAATTGTCTGTTTATATCATAATACTTTTTTTCTCTTTGGCTTTCGTAGCCTTTGAGGATGAAAATTGTCTGTTTATATTATAATACTTTTTTTCTCTTTGGCTTTCGTAGCCTTTGAGGATGAAAATTGTCTGTTTATATCATAATACTTTTTTTCTCTTTGGCTTTCGTAGCCTTTGAGGATGAAAATTGTCTGTTTATATCATAATACTTTTTTTCTCTTTGGCTTTCGTAGCCTTTGAGGATGAAAATTGTCTGTTTATATCATAGTACTTTTTTTCTCTTTGGCTTTCGTAGCCTTTGAGGATGAAAATTGTCTGTTTATATCATAATACTTTTTTTCTCTTTGGCTTTCGTAGCCTTTGAGGATGAAAATTGTCTGTTTATATCATAGTACTTTTTTTCTCTTTGGCTTTCGTAGCCTTTGAGGATGAAAATTGTCTGTTTATATCATAATACTTTTTTTCTCTTTGGCTTTCGTAGCCTTTGAGGATGAAAATTGTCTGTTTATATCATAGTACTTTTTTTCTCTTTGGCTTTCGTAGCCTTTGAGGATGAAAATTGTCTGTTTATATCATAATACTTTTTTTCTCTTTGGCTTTCGTAGCCTTTGAGGATGAAAATTGTCTGTTTATATTATAATACTTTTTTTCTCTTTGGCTTTCGTAGCCTTTGAGGATGAAAATTGTCTGTTTATATCATAATACTTTTTTTCTCTTTGGCTTTCGTAGCCTTTGAGGATGAAAATTGTCTGTTTATATCATAATACTTTTTTTCTCTTTGGCTTTCGTAGCCTTTGAGGATGAAAATTGTCTGTTATTTCCGGTTCTTGTTCTTCTCTCAGGTGCCTGGAGACTGGTTGCGCATAGGTCATGACTAGTGTTGTCTACATTAAGAACACTTACTTCCTGTTTCTTAGATATTGTGATTAGTGCTCTGCCTCACCTGGTTATGATTTTCATAGCCTTTGTCATGAATAAAAAGGGTCGATGGGTATGCTGCACCTGGTCATTCAGGTACATTTCAAAAAAAGATTACAAGTTTGTTTATTGGTTGGTTATATCAGCAGGTGCAGGCTTTCCCTCAGGCTTTCCCTCACAGACTCAAAGCAGACCTCCATTGGTGACACCTCTAGTACCTGTTTCAACACCTACCGTGACACCTGCACTAGCACCTGCCTCAACACCTTTGGCAACAGCAATCAGTGCTGCTGCTCCCCCTGCTGCTGCCAACTCTTCCGTGGCCAGAGGTGAGCAGTCTCCATTGTCTTGGCTCAAGAGAAGATGCATTTAAAGGGCCACTCCGCCTCGTGAAAACAGTATCCCTCACTGTCTCAGATCTGGTTAGACTTTTACGTGGGATATAATTTTTTGACTCACATGCCAAGCAAAAGTGAGTCTATGTACTCACCCGAGTCGTCCGTCCGTCCGTCCGTCCGTCCGGAAAACTTTAACGTTGGATATTTCTTGGACACTATTCAGTCTATCAGTACCAAATTTTGCAAGATGGTGTATGATGACAAGGCCCCAAAAAACATACATAGCATCTTGACCTTGCTTCAAGGTCAAGGTCGCAGGGGCCATAAATGTTGCCTAAAAAACAGCTATTTTTCACATTTTTCAAATTTTCTCTGAAGTTTTTGAGATTGAATACCTCACCTATATATGATATATAGGGCAAAGTAAGCCCCATCTTTTGATACCAGTTTGGTTTACCTTGCTTCAAGGTCAAGGTCACAGGAGCTCTTCAAAGTTGGATTGTATACATATTTTGAAGTGACCTTGACCCTGAACTATGGAAGATAACTGTTTCAAACTTAAAAATTATGTGGGGCACATGTTATGCTTTCATCATGAGACACATTTGGTCACATATGATCAAGGTCAAGGTCACTTTGACCCTTATGAAATGTGACCAAAATAAGGTAGTGAACCACTAAAAGTGACCATATCTCATGGTAGAAAGAGCCAATAAGCACCATTGTACTTCCTATGTCTTGAATTAACAGCTTTGTGTTGCATGACCTTGGATGACCTTGACCTTGGGTCAAGGTCACATGTATTTTGGTAGGAAAAATGTGTAAAGCAGTTCTTAGTGTATGATGTCATTGCTAGGTTTAGGTCAAGCATGTGAGTCGTATGGGCTTTGCCCTTCTTGTTTATAATTATTTTTTACCAAGAACAATCATTTTGGGACGGTAGTGATTAGAAAACAAAACGATAGTGACTCACAGAGAACCTGTTTCCTGGTACCTTTCTCAATGAACGACCCCGGTTCTAATGCGATGATAGTGTTGTTTTACGCCCTCACGGTGAAACCATTAGGAGCATGTTCCCAGGTGTTACCCCGACTTTGGATGAAATACCCAGTTGTATGCGTGTTTAGGTGGTATCAGGCACTTGCATTTATGGCAGAATGACCGAGGTCTTTTACGTGCCACTGTGGTGACACAGGGGTGGGACATGGATACTGTCTCTTTGAGTCTGCACATAAAGTTCAGTTGACCCCATTTCCATCCCGGCCTGGATTCTAGTTCTCAATGCCTATTGTTTTTTGTTTTATATTGAATACAGTGTGGTTAGTAATAGTATGCCAAGGTGGGATTCAAAATATCTTCTTCTGTCCCAGATGCTGCCCCGGCCCCACAGCGCAACGGGCTGGTGGGAAGTGTTCCTGCAGCCAGCAGCAGACCCCCTGCAGCCCCCAGCGGTGGTGCCAGGGAAGAGAGGGAAATTGACGCTAGACTGGACACAGCCATCGCCCAAGACATTGCTGCAGAGGTAGGGAGTCTGGTCAAACTCCGAATGATGGCTTATTTTGAAGAAGGAAGTGCATGATTGAAATTTGTGAGAAGAGGTATCTGGAATAGGTATTTGTTTTGGTCACAGCAGCTTTTGTTTTCAAAATAATCCTAAAAGCCTTTTTTGACTCACATGCGAAGCAAAAGTGAGTCTATGTACTCACCCGAGTCGTCCGTCCGTCCGTCCGTCCGTCCGGAAAACTTTAACGTTGGATATTTCTTGGACACTATTCAGTCTATCAGTACCAAATTTGGCAAGATGGTGTATGATGACAAGGCCCCAAAAAACATACATAGCATCATGACCTTGCTTCAAGGTCAAGGTCGCAGGGGCCATAAATGTTGCCTCAAAAACAGCTATTTTTTACATTTTTCCCATTTTCTCTGAAGTTTTTGAGATTGAATACCTCACCTATATATGATATATAGGGCAAAGTAAGCCCCATCTTTTGATACCAGTTTGGTTTACCTTGCTTCAAGGTCAAGGTCACAGGAGCTCTTCAAAGTTGGATTGTATACATATTTTGAAGTGACCTTGACCCTGAACTATGGAAGATAACTGTTTCAAACTTAAAAATTATGTGGGGCACATGTTATGCTTTCATCATGAGACACATTTGGTCACATATGATCAAGGTCAAGGTCACTTTGACCCTTATGAAATGTGACCAAAATAAGGTAGTGAACCACTAAAAGTGACCATATCTCATGGTAGAAAGAGCCAATAAGCACCATTGTACTTCCTATGTCTTGAATTAACAGCTTTGTGTTGCATGACCTTGGATGACCTTGACCTTGGGTCAAGGTCGCAGTTCTTAGTGTATGATGTCATTGCTAGGTTTAGTTTTTTGACCATGTCAAGGTCAAGCATGTGAGTCGTATGGGCTTTGCCCTTCTTGTTAGACTTATAACAGCATATTTTTGAGATTCAGAAGCAGATTCAGAAGGTTCCCAACTGTTGAGTAGGAGTCCAGGGTTTTCTGTCCTTCAGGTCTAGGTGAACTTGTTCTTACTGTCTGTTTGTTTTTTATGTGTTGTGATGTATTTCCGATTGAAGACTTTAAGAGTGAGATGCTTATTGTTTTGTGTTGTGATGCGTTTCAGATTGATGACTTTGAGAGTGAACTGCATAATCTACGTACACGCATGTCGCAAGCTGGCCCTCTGGTGGGCAGTAAAGAAGAAATGCAGACTCTCACGCAGAAAGCCAGGAAGATGGAGGATTTCTGCAAGGAAATCACTGCCACCACAAAGGTCAGTGGAATTACTTAAACTTGAATGCATGGCTTCTTCCATCTCCCTCTGATGAGTTTTGTTAACATGGCACTCCTCATGTGACTATATTTAGAAAACAGAATTTTTTTTTTCTCACATAGTCATTGTTTGTGTGTTTGGAGAGTGCTGTTCTTCTTTTTCTCTCATTATGACAAATTATGTCCTGTCACCAGGAGCACTGCCGCGAGATGTACGAACTGAAGGGGTCGTGTCTTGACCTGTTCGCCATGGCGGAGGAGTGCCGCTGTCGGCAGGAGCGCAACCGCGACCCCCAGTACTTGCACACGCTGCAGCAACGGACACTAGACCCTGCGACTGCACAGCGCATGCGACGGCTGCGTCAGGCCATGCAGCAGACAGATCAAGGCCTGCAGGATACAGACGCTGTGCTGGACTCACAGTGGGAGAACCACATGGAGAAGGAAAAGAAAATGAGGTTAGTCAGGGTTATAGATGCAGTGCTCAGACCTGTTTACCAGTACGATTTGGGCGTATTTTGTACGCCAAATTATTATCGATACGCAAATACGCGACACACGCACAAAATACGCATAAGAAAAAGTCTAGAATAGGGGAGACCGGGGCTAGTCCGCCCCCGGGGCACATCCGTCTTTGTCTGTTTATTCTTACGTTTGCCACCTTTTAGTCATTCACACCATGTGAGAGAGGTGTCCCTTCTTCCCGCCATATCCTGCAGAAGTTCAGAGGTTGCGCGCCCATATATCGTTAGTACAGATCACAAAAAGTGTTTTTCTTCCTTTGTAACATGAATGCATAGGAGTTGACTTTGGTTTTGATGCATTACCTCTGAGAACAAATACTTAGTCTTGGTGTTGAGTGAAAGTGCGTTAATTAAGGTCGAGTTCTGACGAAAGTTTTGCTTCTTCCTTCCCATGTTTTGCTCGCTATCTGGCACTAGAGTTGCCTGCCCGTGCGGGGGCAAGTCCGCCTATTTATCATGGGGCATGTTCGCCGTGAGCAGTATGTACAACAAATGTTCATGCGCACATAAAAACTGTCTGCACATTGATATCAGCTACACATTTGTCTTGATGTAAAATAAAAAATCAGTCTTCTAGTTCATCAAACTCGCCAGTTATGCTACCAAAAGCATAAAAGTAGGCGGACTAGCCCCGGTCTCCCCTAACGGAATTTTGTGTTACATTCTTTCGTATTTTGTTATTGGCATTTTTGAACCTAAATATTGAAGGGAATTAAAAAAGCTTTCCCACTAAAGCTTGCCCACTACTAGTCTTGTACCTACTATGGGATGAGAGCGGCGGACTTGCCCCACCCTGTAGGTGGACTTACCCCGACTTGGGGCAAGTTCGCCTACGTTAGGGTAGGTCTACTTAAAGCCGTATGTACAACAAATGTTCATGCGCACATAAAAACTGTCTGCACATTGATATCAGCTACACATTTGTCTTGATGTAAAATAAAAAATCAGTCTTCTAGTTCATCAAACTCGCCAGTTATGCTACCAAAAGCATAAAAGTAGGCGGACTAGCCCGGTCTCCCCTACGTTTTCCGGTGTTGGTGTGCTGATTACGGGATGGTACAACTGATACCGGTTTCGGTCGAAGGGAGATAACCATGACAGCGAGTCTTCAGCTGTGGAAACCTTGTTCAGTTGTTGGCACGTGCGATCGTCTGGACAATCGTGGCAAAATGAAGTGGTCAAATGCCAGTTTCGGATTCATGACTGTACCAAGTCTCAACAGCAGAAGCAGCAGATTTTCTTGGAGAAATATAAGAAAGAACCAGGAATTGTGGAGTCTACTATGGGAAAAAGTCATGCACACTGCAAGTATTGTAAATCAGATTTCTCCGTTGCCCATGCTGGGAAATATGACATTGAACAACACTGCATTTACAAAACTCACCTGGACAAGGTTGCTGCAAAGAAATCCGCTGAAAGCTGCCAAGGAATTATGAAGTTCATTCCCGCAAAGCAAATCCTGCCAGAAGAAAAGGCTGTAGTCCGTGCTGAAGCAATGTTTTCTGAGATGATTGTAAAAATGAACTTGCCACTGTCAACCGCAGATGTTATTTCACGAACTTCATCTTTTCATTATCAATCTGTTTGGAAGACACTGGTTATAATGCTATAAACTGACAGGTAAATAAAATTGTTTTATCCCTGTTGTATTGGAAGGAGTTAAATTCTGAAGGTGTTCACAAGACATGCTATTCTTTCACAAACACGTTTGCACCCACGCGTACATTTTCCCTAGCCCATATGGCTTTGCTTGCAATGTACACCAACTTTTTGAAAAATACACTCAACTTTTGGGGAAAGTACTCTTACCTCGGGTTTAGGGTAAACAGGTCTGTGTGCTGGACTCACGGTGGCGGAACCATTTCAGTTCATTTCATTGACTTCTTTATCCTAATGCTGGGAACCGGCACGGTTGGCCTAGTGGTAAGGCGTCCGCCCCGTGATCGGGAGGTCGTGGGTTCGAACCCCGGCCGGGTCATACCTAAGACTTTAAAATTGGCAATCTAGTGGCTGCTCCGCCTGGCGTCTGACATTATGGGGTTAGTTCTAGGACTGGTTGGTCCGGTGTCAGAATAATGGGACTGGGTGAGACATGAAGCCTGTGCTGCGACTTCTGTCTTGTGTGTGGCGCACATTATAATTATGTCAAAGCAGCACCGCCCTGATATGGCCCTTCGTGGTCGGCTGGGCGTTAACTCTTACCAGTTCGGGGGTTTTAGGGCATATTTTACAGTGCTGTTGGTGCCTACTTGCCGAGTGGCTATCTGGGGTCATATTCTAAATGAAATATAGAAAGTTATATATCAAATGAAAGGAAAATGAATAAGCTTTTCATATTTGCAAAGAGAATTGTGCTATCTTTAAAGGTAAAAAATGTTATGGGGGTGACAACATGATTTTTGTTGAAATTTGTATGTCCATTTTTTGGAACATGTGACAAACACAAAGAAGACATTTGTTTTGTGTTCAGTTTATTTTAGATATGCTGCTAACTAGTCTGTTTTGGCATTCATTTTACATAACATAGCAAAGTTTTATTGAGTTTTGCTGATAAACAAAAAAGTTATTGTCACCTGAATACCCCCACCCAAATTTCAAAGTTGGACGTTTCATGACATACGCATGCTTAAGGCAAAAAAAAAAAAAATAGTCTGTTTACGGTATCCTGACCGACCCTATTTTTTCCCGCGACCCTAGACTGTTTTTTTGGTATTTGGGAGAAGAAAAAAAAAGAAATTTTTTGGGCAAAATAACTTAAAAATATGGTTAAAAAAAATAAAAAATAAAAATAAAAATACAAATCTTTTTTTTATTTGGCAAAATAACTTAAAAATATGTTTTTTGGGGGAAAACAAAAACAAAAAACAAAAAAGTCCCAACCTACCGACCCTATTTTATTGGCCTATGTTACCGTTAACAGACTTTTTTTTTGGTGTGCCTAATAATGCATTCCTATAACTAACTTATTACAAAAACCCAGCTTGTTTTTGTCATAAAGTGTGTCTAACATATGAGTTTATCCACTGTCCGACCCATCCAATGTAAAATAACACTTTTTTTTTTTCGATAATTAGATAATTGGTCAGTGGAAAACTACAGGGGGGGGCATCGTAAGCTTGCTTACGATGGGTAAGGGAGCGAACTGGTAAGAGTTAAGCAAACAAACAAACAAACAAACAAACAAACAAACAAACCAATGCTGGGAAGTTCAGGTCGCTTCCTCCCATCGGAAAGCTAGCAGCAACATTAGTTGCGCTAACCAGACGTGTGCATGTTTAGGTGTAGTCAGCCACCAGCACTTACGGCAGAATGACCAAGGTCTTTTACGTGCCACTGTTGTGACACGGGGGTGGGACATGGTTATATATACATAGGTGAAACTAGCCCGTCAATTGACTGAAATCCGTCAATCTGAAAATAAGTCTGACGGAAATTCCGTCAATCCGCAATTTTGAAAAAAAAAAAAAAAATTTGAGAGAAAAAAAATGAAACTACTTGCGGAACGCGTTTTCGAACTGCTATAGTGAACCGGTTGCAGTTTGCCCAGAAACGGAAGCGCTTTTGCCCGTGCTCGCGGTAAACCCCGTAGGTGAGGTTCTTTGCTTTCGGATTCGCTCTGCATCACGATAAAAAAAAAAGTTCTCTCGCGTTTTGGCAGGCATTACGAAGTGGTGACACGATTTCTGCGACAAAGATGCCGGTTTTGACGGAAAACGCTCGGACAGATCTTATTGATGCTGGTCTAGCCAGGGGTCAGGGGGCCACAAAGAAAGTCACCTCAGATTTTCTTAAAAAAAGAAAACGGAGAAGTTTGAGTTGGTGACGACCGTTTCCTCAAGCAAACTGCTTCGATTTCATGTTTGACATTGTCGATGGTGTCCACCAGTTCTGGTGCATGTACTACCCTCAGATCTCAGTACCCTGGCCAAGTTTCCTCTCAAGACATCAAAGAGACCGCGCCATAGGTTAAACTCCTCATAGGTTAAACTCGGTCACTGACCCGGGTGCAGGAAGTGTTTCCTCTCTCAGATATGAAAGGGGAACCACCTCTCGTAGCCGCAGTGGGGCACTGCGGTTATGAAATTAAAAGCCCCTCCTGTTTTTGGAACCGCAGGAGCTTTCTAGTTTGCTGTTAGGTAGATTTTTGGTTCCTCGTTCCTGTCATGCTCTCTTTTTCTTCATGAATTCTTTTCTTTTTTCTGCCTTCTTGCTCATTCACCTGTATTTTTTCCAAAAATCTCTTCTCTTGCCGCTTGTCTCGCGATTCATGTATAGTTTAATCTGTTAGTGTTCTGATGTAAGTCCAGCAGTAGATAGGTTAAGCCTATTTTAACATACTGGAAACTGGTAATCTTCCAGTAGGTATTAATTTAGTTTTACTAAAGCCTGCTGGGACACAAGTAATGGGTTAGTGCATTTGTAAACAGGAATCGCTTGACAAGTGGCCCCCTTCATCCCCCCCTTCCTCGTCCTGATATGGCTGCGTAGTCGGCTGGACGTTAAGCAACAAATAAACAAACAAAAAAAAACTCTCGTAGCTAAAACTGGGTCAATGACCCCTGGGAAGAAGGTCAGTGTCTATAAACAAGGCCACCCAGCTATCACAATGGACCTGCCTTTGATCTCGATGATTGGTTTGTGATGTTTACTCAGCCCACCCAACCATCACACCTCTCAGCGGTTTAGTGCCTTTGCTTAAAAGAGACGGTTATAACTGGTTATAACCGGTTTGTCAGTGATGCGTTACGCTGTCTGAGAGTCTTGGCTTTGTCTGACAAAGTCGTTGCACAAGCTGTTAGGTCGGTCCTTAGGCGTTAGAGCGGGGTGGTCGCTACACTGGTGACAACTATATAAGGAAACACATCGATTTAAAATAAAGGGTCGTTGTGGCGGGGTAGTCCTTAGAGAGGGGGGGGTCTTAGAGAGGGGTTCCACTGTATAAGAGATGCTACTGCTTTGTTGCTACTTTGTGCAGTGCTACATCATGCTGTTTGCATGTGTGACATTCTGTTTCATAATTTATTTCAATGCCTGTCTGGCAATGTTTGCTTCTTATAATTAAATATTTCAACTTTTATTTCAGTTGTTCAGTTGTTCACTTTCTATTTCATGTAGTATGGCTGTTGTCAATGTTAATTGTTATCAATTGTGTCGTTGTGTTGGAAGATGCAAGTGTGAAAGGATACACACAAAAATGATTACTTCTCAATCAATCAATGAGTCTTATATCGCGCTGTGAATTGTTATGATTTTGTTTACCCTTTTTACCATATCATTAGAATCTGAAGGTATTTTTTTGACCTGCATGATAGTGTATTTTTTTGCCAGGAAAGGCCACAAAATCACAAAGAATAATGCAAAAATTTGTTTTCGGCCGGGGGGCGTTGCCCCCCTGGACCGCCTAACGGGGCCCTGCCCCGTACCCCGCCAGGGCCTGTGCGGCCCCTGGACCCCTGCCTCAAAAAAATTTCAGTCAATTTGATTTTCCTAGGTTTCACCCATGTATATAAAGTTGACCCAGCCGGAATTTGAATCTGTAACCCTAGGATCACAAGTCCAGTGCTCTACCCACTGAGCTACCCGGCCCTCTGACCACATGGAGAAACAAAAGAAAATGAGGTGATGTGTTTGCTGATGGATTCAGTGTTAGCATTAGGTAAACCAGTAACGCCTCATAGGCAAGAAGCATACCGCCCACAAAAAACGGTCTCTGAAACATGGCAACCAGTCAAACTATTTTGATGCAGAAGACTGTCAGGTGCAATCTAAAACAGTCAAACGGAATGGTTGGCAATTTCTTTCTGGTACTGTATTTTCACATAAAATAAATGTTAAAATATCCTCGCTTTTTCAGAATTCGCATCCCCAACTCGGACACGCTGTACCGTGCCATCAAGAGCAACCACACTGTGCTGGTCAGTCGCCAGCATGAACTGGAGCGTCTGCAGGACCAACTCAAACGTCTGCAGCTCAAGAACCAGACCTCCTCCTGGGACAACTCTCGCTCCTTCAACAACAGGTTGGGTAGAGTTGTGTGCCTTGAAAACATGAAAGGTATCCTTGCACTGTACAGTAGAAACCCCCTTTTAAGACCTCCAAAAATTTGACAAAATTGGGTCTTAAAAAGGAGGGAGTCTGAAAATGAGGGTAATTTTACAGAGGTTATAAACAGAAAGTCTGAGAAAACAAGGTCTTAAAAATGAGGGAGTCTGAAAATGAGGGTAATTTTACAGAGGTTATGAACAGAAAGTCTGAGAAAACAAGGTCTTATAAAGGAGGGAGTCTGAAAATGGGGGTAATTTTACAGAGGTTATGAACAGAAAGTCTGAGAAAACAAGGTCTTAAAAAGGAGGGAGTCTGAAAATGGGGGTAATTTTACAGAGGTTATAAACAGAAAGTCTGAGAAAACAAGGTCTTAAAAATGAGGGAGTCGGGAAATGAGGGTAATTTTACAGAGGTTATAAACAGAAAGTCTGAGAAAACAAGGTCTTAAAAATGAGGGAGTCTTAAATTGGGGGGGGGGGGGGGGGGGATTCTACTGTATTCAAGGCGTAAACAGTAAACTTCACGTTGTATAACACTTTGTTGAATTAGGGCATGTCTTCTTCTTCTTCTTCTTGTCGATCACTCATTAGGGCATGTGACTTGTCTTGTATCATGACTGTGCAGGGGTGCTAATTGTCTGTTTTATTCCTGGGAAAAAACACAAGGGTTAATTTTGTTTCTCCTGTTTGAGGAACGCCTCATGTGTGACTCCTTTTGCAGTCCTGGTACTCACTTTTGGTATGAAAAGTTTGAAAAGTTGTATTTACTGTGAAGCAGTAAACATTACCATGGTTATGTGTGAATTACCTCCTGTCTCCTTTTTTATTCAGGCATATTCAAATCTATCAGAATCTTGATTTTTGTCTGATGAAATTTGTAAACCCTTTTCCCTCCATTCTGGCCAGTTCACATTCTCATCTCAAATAGAAGGATGAAGTGTGTATGCGGGGTAAAAGCGGTCATACACTTAAAAACCCACTCATGCACAGAAAAACCACACGAGTGTACGTGGGAGGTTCAGCCCATGAACTTAGAAGAAGAAGAAGTATGATAGGTAAATAAAATGATGAAGCATGGTGATGTTATTGATAGGTAAATACAACTGATGAAGCATGCTGATGTTCTTTCAAACAGCAACGAATCGAGAGCATCCACTGCTTCTCCCAACTCTACCCCTCAGTCACGGGATTGGCGTATGAAAAAGGCCGACCTGATGACCCCAGAGAAGTTATCCCTTCTGAAAGAGTCGCTGGCCAATCACCGCGTGAGAACAGTCCGCTGTCAGCCACTTCGTGAGTTGTCTCCTATTTTTATTCCTCGTTCCTCGTTCCTGTTTCCTTCTCATTATCCTGTGACCATGTTTTTTTGTTGCATGTTAGTTCTGTTCTTGTTTTTAATAATAATACAAAAATTCAGTACAATTTGGGCACACTTTATCCTAGTTCTGTAGACTTTCATAATTCACTCTTGGACTTCATCTTTGTTTTCATCCAGTTTGGTTGATATTCACAGTAAGGTTTGAATCTTTCATACAGTTATTAAAGGTACCGTACTTTCCGGGTTACAAGGCGCTACAGCGCATTAGGCGCACCCCCCTCTTTTTAAAAAAAATTGTATTCCAGTCACCCATTGGGCGCAAGGGGCCGATAGGGCGCACCAAAATTAAAAAAAAGTATACCGGTAACAAATGGTCGAAGAATGAAAATAAGCCACACATCAAAGGAAGAATACAGAGTGGAAATATGTGTGCTCTGTGTGTGCGGCGAGATCAAAGGCAGGTCCATTGTGATAGCTGGGTTGCCTTGTTTAGACACTGACCTTCTTCCCAGGGGTCAATGACCCAGTTTTTGCTATGAGAGGTGGTTCCCCTGTCATAGATCTGAGAGAGGAAACACTTCCTGCACTGGGGTCAGTGACCGAGTTTAACCTATGGGGCGGTCTCTTTGATGTCTTGAGAGGAAACTTGGCCAGGGTAGTACCTAGTAGCTGAAACATGCATTATCACAAGTTGTTTGACCGGTACTCAGGCGGTCTCTTTGATTTTTTTCGTATTTCATACACGGATTAGGCGCTTCGTTATACAAGACGCAGGGGTCAAACTCGAGGAAAAAAGTCGCGCCTTATGACCCGGAAAGTACGGTACTGAACTTGTCAAATCCAGGTGCACGGAGCCCCTGGGGCTTTTAGTCATACCTCAGGCAGCTATCCGTTAGAAGAACTACCAAGTTTCATTGACTTGCACCCAAAGAGTCAAGAACTGCAATTTTTTTACGAATTAATTTCGTACTCAGACCCGGCTGGTCTTGACCTATTTTTGGATCTAAATTTAGATAAGGTAGATCACCACATCATGCACAAAAAGACACGTCACTAGCAAACTGTGTCAGACGTCATCATGAGTTTATGTAAAACAAAATGGAGGCCGGAATCACTCAGTTGAATCGAACTCCGACCAAACACCAAGTATTAACTAGGTTAATTTATGCACTCGCGTGAACAAGAAACTGTCGAGCTTCACAGATGTCGTCGTTGGGTAGTTTTGGGTTTGTTTTACTACCATAGGAGGATTTTTGAACTGTAAATGCACTCAGCTGCAACAAAAACGCAAAACGAAGGCTGTGAGCTGCATTGTGCCTTTAATTATCACATGTCTGTTCAGCCTCCCTGTCCCAATCGCGCCTGGTGTCAATGAGAAGCGAGCTGCAAACACTCTCCAACATCAGCAGTGATGGCTCCTTCAGTGCTGCCAACGCCAGTGCTCCAGGTACCTTTGTCTTCTCGCTTGTGTTGTTTGTGCTTGTATTGGGGAAGGGATGGGGCATCTCAGAGAAAAGTTTTTGAGATATTCTGCTGTTGGCCAAATGATAGCTAGAATTGGCTGATTGATTTTGGAGGTGTTGTAGTCAGATTTTTTATTTTGTTGTTTTCATACAATTTCAATATCTCATGCCTGATAAGAGTTTCCATTTGACTCAAAGGAGAATGTGAAAACAAATGTACGGGCATACAATAGGGAAAAACTCTCCTCTGCCGCAATTGCACTCTGTCAAGCAAGACAGTCTTGCAAAGAATATTCTGAATGGGCAGAACTGAAAAAAGAAACAAACTTGCATCAGTCTCAAATCGCATTAAGTGCTGAAGAGACGATAAACAATGATAACCAACCTATCCAACCTGAATGGGCTGCATCCCCTAATTTCACTTGCTTCTTCCTCGTAGACCCAGAAGAGAACGGCCTGACGGCAGCCAGCCAAGCGGAGAATCGACCAGCACCGGTCTTCACCTCCACACCGGCAGTGGTCGCACTGCTCCCCGTGAGGGACGCTCCGAAAATGATGCAGCCTGCTGCACCCACGTCCTTCTCTGGCGTGGCCTTTTTCAAGCCCAAGGCCAGCGTGGCTGAAACGTCCAATAGCATGGCTCCCCAGCCAGGCTACTCCTTTGCCCCTCCACCTACACAAGCTGGGTCAGGCGCTCTCTTTAAGGTACTGTTTTACACAATACAGAATATTTATTGCACAGATCTTTGCCTTTGCCCCTGCAACTGCACAAGCAGGGTCAGGGTGAGGCGCTATCTTTAAGGTACTGTTTTACAAAATACAGAATATTTATTGCACAAATCTTTGCCTTTGCCCCTGCAACTGCACAAGCAGGGTCAGGCGCTATCTTTAAGGTACTGTTTTACACAACACAGAATATTTATTGCACAGAGTACCAGAAATAGACGATTGTTGGAAATTACTCTGTCACTGCTCTTCGACCGTTCAGCAGAATTATGCAGCTTGAAGCTCAGACAAGCCAGTCACTAGCGAGAGGGTGTGTCTCAAGAGCCACGTGATGTTTGTCTGAGTAAAGCAAGGTTACTCACTCTTTCACAACCCATACACACCCAGCAGAGTCATTTCCAGAATTTGTAAAGATTTTAGTCAAGCAGTATGTAAGAAATGTTAAGTCCTTTGTACTGGAAACTTGCATTCTCCCAGTAAGGTCATATATTGTACTACGTTGCAAGCCCCTGGAGCAATTTTTTGATTAGTGCTTTTGTGAACAAGAAACAATTAACAAGTGGCTCTATCCCATCCCCCCCTTTTCCCCATCGCGATATAACCTTGAACGGTTGAAAACGACGTTAAACACCAAATAAAGAAAGAAAAGATTTCAAGAATTCGTCCATTTGCCTAAATTGTTGTGGTCAAATCAAAAAGGCTGACAGTTACAATCATTTATCGTACTTTCGGCACTATAAGGCGAAACTTTTCTTTAACTCGTGACGCCTGCGCCCTGTTGACCGGTAGCGCATTGTGTTTGACTAAAGAAGAGTACACATGCACCCACATCGTTATACAAAGAAACATTACACTCTCTGTAATGATATGCATGTTTCTGCTACCATGACGTTGTCACGACGTTTCCTGGGACCATCCCTCTCAGACATCCTAGGCATGGTTCTCAGTTCCCCCCGCGGGTTAGGGGGAAGAATTTACCCGATGCTCCCCAGCGTCAGAGGCGACTAACGGATTCTGTTTCTCCTTTTACCCTTGTTAAGTGTTTCTTGTATAGAATATAGTCAATGTTTGTAAAGATTTTAGTCAAGCAGTATGTAAGAAATGTTAAGTCCTTTGTACTGGAAATTTACATTCTCCCAGTAAGGTCATATATTGTACTACGTTGCAAGCCCCTGGAGCAAATTTTTGATTAGTGCTTTTGTGAACAAGAAACAATTGACAAGTGGCTCTATGCCCTCTCCCCCCTTTCCCCGTCGCGATATAACCTTCGTGGTTGAAAACGACGTTAAACACCAAAGAAAAGAAAGTAAGCATGGTTCTCAGTTGAAAACTTGGTCATTGACCGGAGTCAGAAAATCAGTGTAAATAAACGAGGACAGGAAGCTGCTCTCAGCTGAAAATATTGGTCATTGACCTTGGGTCACAAGTCAAGGCCAGTGTCTACTTAATTGCAAGGTCACACAGCCGCTAAGATCTTGCCAAACATATTTCCACTTGGTAACTTCTTTGGCTTACGCCTAATGCATCAAAGCACCTGTTGATTGATTTTTCCAGAATGTTTAATCACACATGCTCCTTGTCAGCGTGTTTAATAATAATAATAATAATAACGATTACTTATATAGCGCGTAAACCTCGTGGTGACGAGCCCAGAGCGCTTTACACTTACACAATCATAATACAAACAAGGAAAGAGAACTAAATCCGAATAAATTCAAACATGGTCACACCCACCCACACACGCACGCACACACACACGCACACACACACACACACACACACGCGCGCGCACACACTCACACACAATCTTTCTTTCGTCATTGTCAATGTTCAGGTAACCCGCAATGTCATTCCATGTACGCATACGTTATTCTAGTACAACACACACAGGCACATACACATCCTCATGAACGCCACACTTTAGTATATAATACACGTGGCAGCGCCGATGACTCACCGATCATGGGATCTCCTTCAGAGGTCTAACTTAAGGGAAGAGGTGGCACGAATTTTTTTACTAAAATCCTTCCAAAATGTGTTTTGGGTTTCCTGCAATATTAGGTACTTTGAACACCCTAGATTCATTGTGTCATGTTTATTTTGTCAATTGTATCGTATTTTTTGCAATAAAGTGATGAATTTCAAAGTGAGTGCACATGCATGAGTGATAAAAGTCAGAAAACTTGCTGAAAAATCGATGTTTTCAAGGGCTTGAAACAGCCACTTTTCTTCCAAGAAGACAAACTCGTTGCACTCGACACGATCCATCGGGAATTCCCGTTTGCTGGTGACGTCAACAATACCCCAAAATAGCCCGTTATTTTCGCTCAACTGTCAGAGCACAAGCATACTATCCGCGACAGGAATTCCCGGATTTGCAAGATTGACCGTCGATCTATGAGAGCTCTTCTCTGGTTGGTCATTGTAACTTACCATGGCTACTGGCGCATGCGCAACAAGCCTTATCCGCTGTAAACACAACATCGGTTTGTCGATCGAATTACACTACCGTCTATCAGTCGGCCAGCAATGTTCACTGCAAAATTCAACGATAGAAAGAGGTTTGTGGGGCAGGCATCGGGCAAGAGGAAGAAGCAGCTTGCATTAGCTCGAATAGCCGAACAAGAAAAGTCCACGGGCGATGAAAACGCGCCCCGCGAAGTTGGCGCAGCGGAGTGTGTCGTTTTGGATGGTGGAGGTGATGCACATTTTTCTCATCGACTTCAAGTCGAACCTCGGCCAGTGTTGTGCGATATACACGACAACCAGCAGGAAATAGAGGGTGCTTCAGCCTCTGCGAAGAAGCTAAGAAGATTCAGTGGTGCCGATGACTTGCAGAACGCACAAGTGCCAGCCGATGTGCCTGCTGAACCGAAACGTACATGGTGTATCGTTGAGTGTGGTCAGCTCAACTCGCTATTATCGGATGTGAAGTGCCCGGAATGCGAAGCAGGACATTTAACGATACGCGTTGGAGAATCCATGGGCTTGTCCCAAGAGTTAGCACTTTGCTGTGACAGCTGCCAGTACAGACGGTCAGAATTTTCTTCACCTAGAGAGAGCAACCGCAACCACATGAAGAATGTTCCCTTTGACGTGAACAAACAGATTGTCCTATACTCGCATGAGATTGGCAGTGGGTACTCAAGTGTGGAAAAGCTGTGCACAGTGTTGGGCATTCCCGTGATGAACAAAAGCTCATATCAAAGAATTGATAAAAAGGTCAATGCCAGCATCTTGGCCGTAACAAATGTCACACTGGTGGAAACTGTTGAGCATGTAAATGTTGCATACAGGCAGACCTTTCCTCAAGGTAGAGCAGATGTCCAGTTTGACGAAGAGGATGAAGACGCTGCCTGGGAAGAAGATGACGGTATTCTTTGGGTAGATGTTGCCTTTGATGGCACCTGGCATAAAAGGGGTTTTTCATCACATTATGGTGTAGGAGTGGTGGTTGACGTTCTCACTGGGTTGGTGCTCGACTTCTCTGTAAAATCCACCTACTGCCACACATGTGCCATGAATAAGGAGAAATTGGAGGAGATGACCCCTGCCCAACAACTGCGATGGGAGCAGCAACACCGGGCTGAGTGCAGCATCAACCACCAGGGATCTGCAAAGTCTATGGAGAGGGATGCAGCGTTGGAGTTATGGGGAAGGTAAGAATATAATCTGTATACCCCCACCATAGCCTATCTTTTAATTTTTGAAGTTCAGAACAGAGAGAGAGAGAGAGAGAGAGAGTGCACGAAGATTCGATTATGAATTAGTGACAATAACAAAGTTCATTTATAGCCTTTTATAACAAAACAAGAACAAAACAATACTACTGTGAAAATATTTTGTAACACAACACCCCCCCCCCCCCCCCCTTTATAACTTTATAAGCAAATCCTGAACTCATAAATTGTGTTCTGCAAGAAGTAGAGGTGCACAATTTGCTTGCCTACACAATGGGTTTTCTGATTTTTACTGTGCTGCAGGTCTGTTGAGCGTCACAACCTCAGGTACAGAACTATGCTGTCGGACGGAGATTCTACGGCTTTCAATGCTGTGGCTGCAGCTCAGCCCTACGGTCCCACACGTCCCATCACCAAGCTGGAATGTATCAACCACCTCCCCAAGAGAATGGGCACAGCTCTCCGCAAGGCAGCAAAGGATGAAAGGCTTGGTGGAAGAGGGGAGGGGCGACTAACAAAGGAAAAGTGCCAACGCTTGCAAAACTACTTCCGTAGCGCGATCCTCAACAACCTTGAAGATCAGCGAGCCATGGAGCAGGCGATCTGGGCCACTTTCTTCCATGTAACTTCAACGGACGAGGACCCTCACCATGACAGATGTCCAGCTGGGCCAGCCTCATGGTGCTTTTTTCAAAGAGCCAGGGCAGAAGAGCAACCACCACCTCCACACGCAGAGCACAACGGCACCGCCTTGTCCAGGGAAGTCTCGCATGCTGTTCTGCCCATCTACAGAAGAATGACCAATCCCATTCTTCTCAAGCGCGTGGCCCATGGCAAAACCCAGAACAGTAACGAGTCTCTGCACAATGTCATGTGGGGACACTGCCCCAAAGAAATCTTTGTTGGGAAAGGCCGGGTGGAAGCAGCCACCGCTGAGGCTGTTGCGAAGTTCAACAGAGGCAACTTTGCACTGGCACAGGTCATGGACCACATGAGCTTGCCAATAACTGATCTCATGGAGGCTGCTTTGGCCAAGAAAGACAAGGTTAGGATTCAGAAAGCAGAGAAAGCAACAGCTGTGGCCGCTGTGGCAGCCCGTAGGGCAAGATGTGCGGGTCGTCAACGCCAGCTGGAGCAGCAAGAAGACCAGGAGGGGGAGGTGTACGGAGCTGGACTGATGGGAGACGGGGGAGAATAAGTAACTGAACCATTTCAAGAAGTCCGTGAACAATACAGGAGCACTCATATCATCTTTATTTGGCCATCTGTCTTCATCTTTTTTACAGAAACATTTCACAAACTTTCAATCACCATTTTCTCAGAATATGATTTTCAAGGACGGTAACCACGCGACGAAGGTCTTCACTTCTCATCTACTTGTGGTAGACTACCAATTTTTTCACCCCAATCATTGTAAATGAATTCGCCCCGTAGTTACAGGAGCGCTTTTTCAAAAAAATTATGTTTTTTGTTTTTTATGAATTAGAATAAAAGCCTGACATAGCATTTTCATGCGAAAATATAATGTCGGCCAATTTTTTTTTTTTTATGGAAACTAAGGCTGATACTCACAAAAATGCTCTGTAACTACTGAGAAACGCTACTTGTGAGTTCATAACAACAAATATGAGGTTGTTAGCTTGAGAAATTTCTAAAATATCACGCTAGAGCTGAATAGACCGTTTCATGTTTTTTTGTCAAAAATCGAGCGTTTTTACCCATAAAAAGACCCTCAGGCAATTTTTTTGCACAAATGAGTCTTTTTATGTGTTTTTGCTTGATAATACGTACAAATATTGCAAGAAAAAGTGCAAACATCCAGTAGAAATTTTTCGTGCCACCTCTCCCCTTAAACATGTGTGTTTTGAGGGCTGTTCTAAAGGCAGATGGTGACTGGGAATCCCTAATGCTCCGGGGGATTTTCTCCCAGACAAGAGGTCCCTGGTACTTGAAGGATCTCTCAAATCCATAGTTAGTTGATTTTCTGTTTCTTTTTGGTTTACTAAGTACATTGGTATCTGTTGCAGAGCGAAGAGAGGAGAGGTTTGAATATTTTGATAACATCTCAGAGAGATAAGCAGGTCCTGTACCATGAAAGAAAGAGAAACAAATGCATGCAATTTTGTATTGAATACGACTTCTTACAGGCAGCCAGTGAAGGGATCTCAAAACAGGTGTGATGTGGTGTCTTTTAGGGGTCTTTGTGATTAATCTAGCGGAGTTGTTCTGTACTTTCTGCAGTTTTTCAATGAGATAGTCAAATGAACCAGAAAGAAGGGCATTTCCGTAATCTAGCCTTGAAAGAACGAGAGAGCAAATGAGGGTTTTTGTAGCATCGGAAGAAAGGCAGTGGCGGATGGAGCTAATTTTTCTCAGTTCATAGTAGGCATTTCTACAGACAGTGGAGACTTGTTGTTTGAAGCAGTATGTAAGACACACCCCTCGCTACTGACTGACCTGTGGATTGTTTGTCCCACTAAAAGCAAGGGTATTCACCCTTTCTCAACCGATACAAACCCGACAGAGTTATTTCCGGAATTCCTCCATTTCCCAACAATGAAATGATAAAAATATGAAATATGAATTCCTTGTGCAGAACCCACAGATGCAGGCGGCTGCCTTTGGCTACGCAGCGCCCTCCCTCCCAGCTTATCCCACTGGTCAGTCTGCCCCCCCTGCCACAGTCTCCGCCCCTCCTCCCCCCCGCCCCGCCATCAGTCAGCTCAGGTACGAGAACGTGACGCCCACCTCTGTCCCTGATGATGACGAGACTTACGATGAGGATGAAGATTACGCTGGCTATGAGGAGGAGGATGAGGAGGATGAAGAGGAAGAGGAGGATGAGGAGGAGGAAGGGTTTGGGGACCAGTACGAGTACCCGGCCGAACTCGCTCTCAATGGCGCTGGTGAGCAGGAGTCAAGTGTTTTTTTTGTTTTCTTTGTCTTTGGTTTTTTTGCCTGTCCCGACTCTTGTTCCTTGTCCCAGTGTGCTCTCACGCCGCCCCCCGTCCTTGTACTCCCTGCTACATCCACATCTGAATTTCGTTCCGCTGCCAGACTTGTCGATTTTACAGGGAGGGATATCGGGTCGCTGCATGCGGTGGACTACCGCCTGATGATGACACTGCATTTACAGAGGTTATGAACAGAAAGTGAGAAAACAGGGTCTTGAAAGGAAGCGAGTCTTAAATTAGGGTGTCTCAAAAGGGGGGGTTCCACCGTACTAAGTGAGAGTGTGTTGCGTGATTTAAGTGTCCCATATAAATAACTTTTTAAGTTCTTGAAAACTTGCATGAACAGATGGAGGTTGCTTTCTGTTGCTTGTCTTTTTTGTTCAATTTAAGTATTGTTAATTGAATACTAAGTGAGAGGGTGTTGCTTGATTTAAGTGTCCCATATAAATAACTTGGGTGTCCCTTATACATAACTTGGGTGTCCCTTATAAATAACTTGGGTGTCCCTTATAAATAACTTTTTAAGTTGTTGAAATCTTGCTATGACAGACGGAGGTTCTGCAACGCCAGCATCCAGCCTTCAGGCGGCCTTGTCCTTGCCATCAAAGATGCCAGGGTCAGGGGTCAGCAAGAATCTGTTCAACGTTCCCGCTTCCGAGGCGAACGACCCCACAGCGGGCGGTGGGTCTATGGCTGCCTTTGGTGCCGGTGGTGCCAGGGGCAGCAGTGGTTTTGCTTCCAGCTCTGCGTCATCGGCAGGCAACTCTCTGCTAGCCGCACAACTGTCTGGAAAACATCTGTTTGCTGCTACTGATGCTGCCGGTCAAGGTGGGGGACTGTGGACATTGTTTGTGTTGAGTGTAGTTTACTGGTTAGGCCCAAAAAAGAAAGTCTGTTTACGGTAACCCAACCGACCCTATTTTTTTCGCGCGACCCTTGACTTATTTTTGGCATTTGGGGGAAAAAAAAAAAAAATCTTTTGTTTATTTTGCAAAATAACGTAAAATTATGGTTTTTTGGGGAAAAAAAAAAAAAAAAAATCCCGACCTACCGACCCTATTTTTTTGGCCTATGTTACCGTAAACAGACCTTTTTTTTTTTTTTGCCTTATTATTTGTTTGTGTTGAGTGTAGTTTACTGGTTATTATTTGTTTGTGTTGAGTGTGGTTTACTGGTTATTATTTGTTTGTGTTGAGTGTAGTTTACTGGTTATTATTTGTTTGTGTTGAGTGTAGTTTACTGGTTATAATTTGTTTGTGTTGAGTGTAGTTTACTGGTTATTATTTGTTTGTGTTAAGTGTAGTTTACTGGTTATTATTTGTTTGTGTTGAGTGTAGGTTACTGGTTTTTACATTTAGTCAAGTTTTGACTAAATGTTTTAACATAGAGGGGGGAATCGAGACGAGGGTCATGGTGTGTGTGTGTGTGTGTGTCTGTCTGTCTGTCTGTCTGTCTGTCTGTCTGTCTGTCTGTGTGTGTGTGTAGAGCGATTCAGACTAAACTACTGGACCGATCTTTATGAAATTTGACATGAGAGTTCCTGGGAATGATATCCCCGGACGTTTTTTTCTTTTTTTCGATAAATGTCTTTGATGACGTCATATCCGGCTTTTTGTAAAAGTTGAGGCGGCACTGTCACACCCTCATTTTTCAATCAAATTGATTGACATTTTGGCCAAGCAATCTTCGACGAAGGCCGGACTTCGGTATTGCATTTCAGTTTGGTGGCTTAAAAATTAATTAATGACTTTGGTCATTAAAAATCTGAAAATTGTAAAAACAATAATTTTTTTATTAAACGATCCGGATTTACATTCATCTTATTCTTCATCATTTTCTGATTCCAAAAACATATAAATATGTTATATTTGGATTAAAAACAAGCTCTGAAAATTAAAAATATAAAAATTATGATCAAAATTAAATTTCCGAAATCGTTTTCAAAACTATTTCATCTTATTCCTTGTCAGTTCCTGATTCCAAAAACATATAGATATGATATGTTTGGATTAAAAACACGCTCAAAGTTAAAACGAAGAGAGGTACAGTAAAGCGTGCTATGAAGCACAGCGCAACCGCTACCGCGCCAAACAGGCTCGTCACCTTCACTGCCTTTTGCACTAATAATAATAATAATAATAAGAACATTTATATAGCGCTAAATCAAAAACTTTCGTTAAAAAGGCTTGCTCTAAGCGCTTGACATCTAAACTAAAACGTCATTCACACTCTTTACAATGATGTACAAGAACTTCATGTCACACTCTTTCATTCAGTATAGCACCATTCACACAGTTGTTATTCTGTACAAGACAATAAGTTAGTCTAACATTTAGAATGTTCATAAGATGAAAACAAGAGAAAACCAGACTGTTCCACAGCTTGACTAAATGTAGTAATTTCGCCTTACGCGACTTGTTATTTGTTTGTGTTGAGTGTAGTTTACTGGTTATAATTTGTTTGTGTTGAGTGTAGTTTACTGGTTATTATTTGTTTGTGTTAAGTGTAGTTTACTGGTTATTATTTGTTTGTGTTGAGTGTAGTTTACTGGTTATTATTTGTTTGTGTTGAGTGTAGTTTACTGGTTATTATTTGTTTGTGTTGAGTGTAGTTTACTGGTTATTATTTGTTTGTGTTGAATGTAGTTTACTAGTTATCGTTCAAAACTACCAGAAAAAGGCATTATTCCCCCCTCTGCTTCTTTACCTCTGTAAACTTGTAGGGGTAGTTATTTTTCGATAATGACCCAGCAACCAAACAAATAACGACCCAGCAACAGCCTGAATCCTCGATAGTGCAATGGGTTGAGAGGTTGTTCTGTTTCGGTACTACTTTTTGCGACTGAAAAGTTCAGAACGCTCTAATGTACGAAGTATACATCTCTGGAGCAAACAATACAAACATACCGCATTTAAATTAACAACTACAGGCCTGAACACATGAATCTCCATATAAAATCCATGAGTTCGGTTGTTTTCTGAATCTCATCTGCCGTGGCTCAAGCCGTTCATCACAAGCAATTTCCCAAGGCAAGTAACTCATACTTTGTCTAGCGACAAGAGTAGTTCCCCTTCTTTTCACTCAGTTCCTTCGACAACAGACTGCAATCCGACGGTCAGTTTTCAACAATATTTCATTTAATAAACAGATCACACGCAACCAAATGCACACATCTCATCAATTTAAACAACATAAAGGGGTTTCATACACTATTTTCCCCGGAAAACTGAACTTCATACAGTTTTTAACGTTGGAACACGGGTGCAAAAGTTCGTCTGCTAGTCCCATTTGACGAAAAAACATTACCCTAAGCGATACCAAAACATATACAGAACACACAATATCTGCCTTTGCCGCCACAGCAGAATAACAGCATATCTGTGTACTTGATTTTAGCCTAAAATAGGAAAACTGACAAGAAGTGTTAACAGAATGGAATGATTTGCACGGAACTATACAACCGCGCATTAATCGATCGCCTGCGCAGGTTGACTGGTTGAGAGAATAGGATTCGATCAAACTTTCGCAAAAAAACTCCTCTTTTCTTTGAATAACTGAAGAAAGGAGGAATAAAGAGGTTACACACCTCGTCTCAGTGATTATCAAAAATAATGGTCTCAGTTCGCGGTCATGAAAAAGCTCGCTAAAGCTCGCATTTTTCATGATCCGCTAACTTCGACCATTATTTTTGATAATCACTGAGACTCGGCGTGTAACCTCTACTTATAACCTGATCAGTTGAACTGTTTTGGTTTGCTTCATGAAGTGTCTTTGGTGGTCTCCCTCCTAAATATGACTTTTAGTCGGCCTCTGACGTCACATCGCTCAAAGAAGGGAAATATAATGTAGGCACTATCATGTATGCAGAGCTGCTTTCAGCGTATAGCATGCTGCTTTTTAAGATAAATTCCTACGCTGTTAAGCCAGTCTAAGAGTTGCTCTCTATTGGCCTTTATTTTTTCTTTCTTTTGTAACTGACCTTTTTTTGAAAAATGTATATATTCTTGTGTAAAATAGCCTACATGAGGATGTGCGAATTAATTGTAGACAATGCTACACTAAAACACCATTTACTGGGCTAAAACTTCCAAATTTTTTTTAATTGCTACACTTGAGGTTTCGCAAAGATTGGCAGGTCAGTGTATGCTTGGTGGCAGTTTTCTTGATAAAAGATCTTGCCTATTGAAATTTCGAAATTGTCTGTTAAAATTTAGAGTTTGAGTATTAACTCATTGTCTCCCACGTACAGATATATCCGTACCCACTCATATGGCTCTGTATCCGCTCAGACTGTTAGCTTCAGTCGCTTCCTGTAACGTCGATCTAACGCCTGCATTCCAGTGTGTTGATACACAGTTACTACACAGTTAGTACAATTCTGAGTGACCTGCTGCAGCACAGCTGGTCTCAGCTAAAACAAAAACTTGGTCAACATAGGTGGGGTAGAAAGTGTTAAGAGAGATGTGGGTAGTGGATCTGTCATTGGAAGAAAGACTGTGACTACAGGTGTGAGCGTGGTGGTGTGTGTACAGAGGAGAACAAGACTGGAGCTGGAGAGGCCCCACCCACCAGTGTGTTTGGCGGCAAGCTTGGGACAAATTCTTCAACAGGTAATTGCTAGTTTAAAACAAAAATCTTTGTATTGTCTTTTTCACTTGTTTTAGTACAGTAGTCCCTTCCATTTCCGGCCCTTTCGTGGGCGTGAACCTACCCGGAGCGGCCAGCTTTCCCATGACTAATGAGTTTTCCTTCTATAATTGACTCTTAATGGCCGTTAACCTGTCTGACGCGGTCAACGGTCACTGATTTTTGCCCTAAGGTGCCCCTCTTACTCGACAGGAGCGGCCACTTAACGGCCACTTGTCACTTTCGCGGGCGAGCGCCTGTGGTGTGTGTGTGTGTGTGTGTGTGTGTGTGTGTTGTGTGCACAGACGGCACAGCACGAGCAGACGACATGAATACTTACGCATGCGCAAACTGTAAATACAGACATGCGCATACATGTACATTTACGGCAGTCACTTCCGGATCGATCACAGCTGATGTGAGTTTGAAACACTTGTTTATCTGACACTCAAATACATATATAATAATCCAAACAACACACATAGAAACATACGAAACAATAGCTTAGCCAGGACGATCGAGTTAAACACGCAAATAATTAAGATGTATAAACGAAAGCAAAACTAACAGAGACAATGAATCGGCGGCTCGTGGATGATCGCTTTCTTTTCTTCATGAAAACTTGATCGTGTTTTTTGGGTTTTTTTTTAGGAGGAGGGGGCCTGTAATGAACGGCCACCTGATATTTGCGGTCACCTTTGCAATGACTAATGGGTGACCGGATATGGCAGGTACTACTGTAACCACATTCAGTTCCATTTTGCTGCCTTGTTTAGGGTTTGGGACTGTGTTTTGGAGAGGTTCCTGTGATATTTGCACAAATATGCCGACACAGGTGCTTTCATAAAAGCACATATATACACGCAGACATAACATAATCACACATATGTGCATGCGTGCACTCTAGTACAGACACATGCAAACATGCATGCACTCTAGTACAGACACATGCACACATGCATGCACTCATGCACAACACAACTCAACACACACACAACACAACACAACACAACATGCAATGCAAACCAATGCAACGCAACGAAACGCAATGCAACGCACAAAAAAGGCTGTATCTTAAAACTGTTAAACCCTGTTTCAGGGTTTGGGTTCACCACTGCAAAGACCACAGCACAGCCCACCACCACCACCGCCTCTGCAGCTACAGGACTCTTTGGCGCCAAGTCTGCAGCGCCAGATTCCACATCTGCAACAGGCGGCAGCACAGCGACCAAGCCAGCGGGCGGTGGTTTGTTTGGATTCAGCACCTTGCCTTCCGCCACTGCGTCTTCCGCCCCAGGAGCTGGGCTGTTTGGGGCTGGGTCCACGTTTGGTGCTATGTCTGCCCCTGCTGTCTCTGCTCCCAGTAAGTTGCTGGTGTTTATTCAAAAATCCCAAAACAGGTAGACTGCTAACGTTCCAAAATTCAGAATCAAAAAGCAAGAATTGGAGTTTTTTGTATTCAGTTTTGTTTCTCCCCTTTTCTTCTCTATCAAACACACATGCATGCATGCGAGCGTGCATGTACACACACACACACACACACACACACACACACAGTCGCACACACACCAACACACACACACACACACACACACCAACACACACACACACACACCAACACACACACACAGACACAGACACACCAACACACACAGACACACACACACTAACACACACACACACACCAACACACACACACACACACCAACACACACACACATACACACACACACACACACACACCAACACACACACACACACACACACAGTTGCACACACACACACACCAACACACACACACACACACACACACACACACACACACACACACACACACACACACACACACATAGTCGCACACTTGCAGTGACATAATGACACAGGCAACCCTTTTATCCCTTTCTTACTCTGTCATCTTCCTTCCTTCTAAGAAAAGGAAAGTAGAGGTTTTGTTTTGATGTCTGGCTGGTTCTTATTTTCACGATATTTTTTCTTCCGTTAATCTGAAAGATGAAAGTTGACAAAAATGGAAAGCATGATGCCCTTGTCAAGTTCTTGTTTGCAACATACTGGAGCATTATCAGACCTGGGAACCCATACGATTTTGCCGTATTTTGTACGTTTGATTGTCTTAAATACGATCAGTACGGTCGATGGAAAAAAAATACGATAAAAAAATCCCTAGACTACTTTTCGTCACAAGTGCATCTCGAAGCCGATCCAGTATTTTGGATGTTCGAATCCTGTGTGGAGTACACATTTTTCTGAAAATTGGCCAAGTTTCTTTGAGAATGCTCCAAGTGCAAAACAGGGGTTCCCAGGTCTGCATTATGCTTTCCTTCTCTTTTGCTAGGTTCTCCCCCAGTGGGATTCTTTGCGACAGCAGGCAGTAAGGCGGCAGACTCTGCATCAGGCTTCAGCTTCACTGGTGCTGCATCCACCACCACCAGTGCCACCGCCACCACCACCACCACCCTCTTCGGTGGTGGTTCGTCTGTCTTTGGGAGCTCAGGCGCTGCTCCTAGCTTCTCTTCCCTGCTGAAGAAGACGGAGACTGCTACCACGGCGGCCAACGGTGGTGGTGATGCCACTGTGTCGTCGTCGTCTCAAGGTTCTGGGTTTGGAAAGTCTGCAATGCTTTCCATACCAGATCCAACTGCTACTGCTGGTACTGTGGACAGCACTACAGGTCAGGGCTGGTGTTTTTACTCTCTTTATGAGTAGGCAGAGAGTTTCTTCTTCTTCTCCTGCGTTCATGGGCTGAAACTCCCTCGTACACTCGTGTTTATTGCACGAGTGGGTTTTTGCGTGTATGACCGTTTTTACCCCCATGAAAAATCTCCACCCTTAACCCTCCAGGCTCGGCTAACAAACAAAACTAGCCTTTAATCTCTTTGATGGATTTTTGTTTTGTGTTGTATGCTTACCACATTCACCTGTATCATAAATTTCAAAATGAAAAGAAAAAACAAGTCGCGTAAGGTGAAAATACAACATTTAGTCAAGCTCAGTCGAACTCAAAGAATGCAACTGAACGCAAAGCATTTTTTCCGCAAGACCGTACACTCGTAGCATCGTCTGTCCACCGCTCGTGGCAAAGGCAGTGAAATTAACAATACAGAAAAGCGAGGATAGTCCGCTTTTCTATATCTCTATTCTTTTTAACTCTCTGAACGTGTTTTTAATCGAAACATATCATATCTATATGTTTTTGGAATCAGGAACGGACAAGGCATAAGATGAAATTGTTTTTAAATCGATTTCGGAAATTTAATTTTAATCATAATTTTTATATTTTTAATTTTCAGAGCTTGTTTTTAATCCGATTATAACATAATTATATGTTTTTGGAATCAGAAAATGATGAAGAATACGATAAACGTAATTTTGGATCGTTTTATAAAAACATAATTTTAATTATAATTTTCAGAATTTTAATGACCAAAGTCATTAATTAAATTTTAAGCCTCCAAGCTGAAATGCAATGCCAAAGTCCGGCCTTCGTCGAAGATTGCTTTGCCAAAATTTCAATCAATTTGATTGAAAATTGAGGGTGTGACAGTGCCGCCTCAACTTTTACAAAATGCCGGATATGACGTCATCAAAGACATTTATCGAAAAAAAGAAAAAAACGTCCGGGGATATCATACCCAGGAACTCTCATGAAAAATGTCATACAGATCGGTCCAGTAGTTTACTCTGAATCGCTCTACACACACACACACACACACACACACACACCCGCACACACCACGACCCTCGTCTCGATTCCCCCCTCTATGTTAAAACATTTAGTCAACTTTTTAGTTTATTCCATGTCCAGGTTTCCTGGGGAAAAGTTCAAAAATTGATTTTCTACGGGATTCTCAGACATAGCTCTGTGTTTCAACATTTCCAGCAATGTATGCCATGGTTTAGAGCTTCAATGATTTTCAGTTTTAGGTTTGGACATAATGCAGCCCAGTTAAATACAGTTTGTCTGTGTGAGAATGTTGCCTCTGATTTCAAACAAGTTGTACATGTTCATAACAATAACATACAGAAGTCAAGGCATAGTATATATTACTGTGAAGGTTATGGAGTGCTCCATCTGAAAACCACGTTCGATTTGTGAATTATCTCTTTTTGGCTCTACCAGACGACAGGTATTGCCCTTGGTTGCAAAATAAGCTTCTAGGATTTTCAGTTTCAGGTTTGAACATTATGCAGCCCTAGCACTCCTCTGTATATTTGTGCTGTAAATATTACAGTTAGTACAAGTTGGTAGCTCAGTTGGTAGAGCACTGACGGGCGCAGTGGCGTGGTGGTAAGACGTCAGCCTCCTAATCAGGAGGTCGTGAGTTCGAATCCCGGTCGCTGCCGCCTGGTGGGTTAAGAGTGGAGATTTTTCCGATCTTCCAGGTCAACTTATGTGCAGACCTGCTAGTGACCTAACCCCCTTCGTGTGTACACGCAAGCACAAGACCAAGTGCACACAGAAAAGATCCTGTAGTCCATATGTCAGAGTTCGGTGGGTTATATAAACACGAAAATACCCAGCATGCCTACTCAACGAAAGCGGAGTGAAGCTGACTATGCTCTCAGAGTATAGTGTGGGGAACCCAAATGGGCAAACGAGCTCACTCGTAACCAGACAATTCTGGAACGCTGAAGAAGAAGAAGGCAGAGCACTGGACTTGTGATCCTAGGATCACGGGTTCGAATCCAGGCCGGGACGGACACGGGTCAACTTTATGTGCAGACTCAGAGACGGTATCCATATTCCACCTCAGCAGGTGGCTGATTACACCTAAACACGCACACACCTGGGTAGCGCCACTCTGTTGCTGCTAGCTTTCCACTGGAAGGAAGCGACCTGAATTTCCCAGGGATGGGACAATAAAGTTATGAAAATGACAAATGAAATACTAATTCTCAATGATTATTAGACAACCTGTATGTCTGACTGTTGCAGACACAGTGACCACAACAGCTGCCTCCAGCACCACCGCGTCTGCTGTCAGCACCGCCTCTCCCACCGCCGCAGCTGGTGAAGGACCTGCTGGTGCCACGTCCACTGCACCACCACCGCCTTATGGTGCCTTTGCAGCGACCTCTGCCGGTGGAACTTCGCTCTTTGGTGCCGCTGCCACCTCTGCTCCGGCCACAGGTACAGTGTCACCTGTCCTGACAGGCACGGTGCATCTCTTCCATTTCATGCAAATCAGCTGAAGTAATAATAAAAAATAAAAAAGAGACTCGCACACAAAAAGAACGAAGAAGCATTTCTGCCATTTCATGCATATCAGCTGAAGTAATAATAAAAAATAAACAAGTCGCGTAAGGCGAAAATACAACATTTAGTCAAGTAGCTGTCGAACTCACAGAATGAAACTGAACGCAATGCCATTTTTCAGCAAGACCGTATACTCGTAGCATCGTCAGTCCACCGCTCATGGCAAAGGCAGTGAAATTGACAAGACGAGCGGGGTAGTAGTTGCGCTAAGAAGGATAGCACGCTTTTCTGTACCTCTCTTTGTTTTAACTTTCTGAGCGTGTTTTTAATCCAAACATATCATATCTATATGTTTTTGGAATCAGGAACCGACAAGGAATAAGATGAAAGTGTTTTTAAATTGATTTGGACAATTTAATTTTAATAATAATTTTTATATATTTAATTTTCAGAGCTTGTTTTTAATCCAAATATAACATATTTATATGTTTTTGGAATCAGAAAATTATGGAGAATAAGATGAACGTAAATTTGGATCGTTTTATAAATTTTTATTTTTTTTTTACAATTTTCAGATTTTTAATGACCAAAGTCATAAATTAATTTTTAAGCCACCACGCTGAAATGCAATACCGAAGTCCGGGCTTCGTCGAACATTACTTGACCAAAATTTCAACCAATTTGGTTGAAAAATGAGGGCGTGACAGTGCCGCCTCAACTTTCACGAAAAGCCGGATATGACGCCATCAAAGACATTTATCAAAAAAATGAAAAAAACGTTCGGGGATTTCATACCCAGGAACTCTCATGTCAAATTTCATAAAGATCGGTCCAGTAGTTTGGTCTGAATCGCTCTACACACACACACGCACAGACAGACAGACACACATACACCACGACCCTCGTTTCGATTCCCCCTCTAATGCTCTATGTTAAAACATTTAGTCAAAACTTGACTAAATGTAAAAAGACACTCGCACACAAAAAGAACCAAGAAGCATCTCTGCCATTTCATAGAAATCAGCTGAAGTAATAAAGCAAAAAACAAATAAGAAACTAAAACACAAATAGAATTGAGAAACAAGTCGCGTAAGGCGAAAATACAATATTTAGTCAAGTAGCTGTCGAACTCACAGAATGAAACTGAACGCAATGCCATTTTTCAGCAAGACCGTATACTCGTAGCATCGTCAGTCTACCGCTCATGGCAAAGGCAGTGAAATTGACAAGAAGAGCGGGGTACAGTTGCGCTAAGAAGGATAGCAGGCGTTTCTGTACCTCTCTTTGTTTTAACTTTCTGAGCGTGTTTTTAATCCAAACATATCATAGCTATATGTTTTTGGAATCAGGAACCGACAAGGAATAAGATGAAAGTGTTTTTAAATTGATTTGGACAATTTAATTTTGATAATAATTTTTATATATTTAATTTTCAGAGCTTGTTTTTAATCCGAATACAACATATTTATATGTTTTTGGAATCAGCAAATGATGGAGAATAAGATAAACGTAAATTTGGATCGTTTTATAAATTTTTATTTTTTTTTACAATTTTCAGATTTTTAATGACCAAAGTCATTAATTAATTTTTAAGCCACCAAGCTGAAATGCAATACCGAAGTCCGGGCTTCGTCGAAGATTACTTGACCAAAATTTGAACCAATTTGGTTGAAAAATGAGGGCGTGACAGTGCCGCCTCAACTTTCACGAAAAGCCGGATATGACGTCATCAAAGACATTTATCAAAAAAATGAAAAAAACGTTCGGGGATTTCATACCCAGGAACTCTCATGTCAAATTTCATAAAGATCGGTCCAGTAGTTTAGTCTGAATCGCTCTACACACACACACAGACACACACACACACGCACACACACACGCACATACAACACGACCCTCGTTTCGATTCCCCCTCGATGTTAAAATATTTATTAAATTACATATTCCTACTCCGAATCACATGTAGCATTGACACAATCGGAGATGCTAGGTTCTGTACAGGCTAACCGTCTAAGGGAAGCAACCCCAACCACAAAAGTGTAAACGTAGCCATGGTAATGCCCATACACCCGGGGAGTTACCTCCCCTCGTGCATGCCATGTCACTACTGCTACTGAACACGTGGTTCATATCATTCGACCTTACAGCTTTCGAGGGAGCAGGTTGTTGTATTTTTGGGCTCCCCTGTGGCTGCGCTGTTGGTGTTGTTTTGACACCCACCGGCCACGTTACCGTCTATCTTGCCTCCTGCTTCGTAGTTGGTGAGCTCTTTCCATTTTGGTCATTATTTTGACAGGAAATTTGTTGTAGTTGCTGATTTTCGTCCGTGTTTGGACCTGTGATATTTCAGTGACTACTGTTGGCCGCCATTTTTGTTGTCAGCATGAGTTGACAGTTTTTGTGGCTAGGCCGATGTATTTTGGAGGTAAACGTAATTTTACCTTCTTACTTGCTTGCTGCTTTGTTTAGTTGGTAAGCTTGTTCCTTCTTGTCTTTAGTTTGACAGGAATTTATCTATAGTTGCTGACTTTTTGTCCGTTTGGACTCCTAAATGCGTTTCAGTAACTTATCGTGTGGCCGCCACTTTCGGTTGCTCAGCTTTCCTGACAGCTTATTTCGGTGGCTAGGCCTATGTTATGGTGAGGTTCTCCTTACTTTACCTGCGTTTTGCCTTCTGCTTTGTTAGTTGGTAAGCCATTTCATATTTCGTCATTACTTTGACAGGAATTTTTGTTATTGCTTAATTTTCGTCCGTTTTGGACTTCTAAATTTTGTCCAGTAACTTATCGCTTGGCCGCCATTTTGTGTATCAGCGTCGCTGACAGTTACTTGGCTAGGCTTTAGCAGGTATCTTCCAGTCCGTAGGACTTGTCGTGGTTTCGAATTTAACATGTTTGTTATGTTTTGTTCGTTACTCTTTCTGCCTCGAACAAACACTTTGTGGGGCAGTCATATACTGTTGTACGTCCTGTTTCTTCTCCTCGCCTTCTCTGCCGTTAGCAGATCAGGTGTCTGAGTTATCTTTGTGAAGGAATTTTCGCGTTCCAAGCCTGCGTCTTCCGTTGGTCCCGCTGTCTGTGGGCGACGTCACCTTGTTGGCTTCTTTGACGCTTCCGGCCGAGACGTTGTCTAGGGCGGATGTTTTGCTTCTTCGTCTTCTACCGCTGTGGTTGGCGATTCAAGTAAGTCGAGCTGGTCCACAGGCCCTCGTGAGGCCGTCGGACAGTCCCTGCTGGGACACAGCTCTTTTCGGCGGGTTCACGACCCGCAAACCCCTGTTCAGTCGCACCCTGGCTTCACTGAAGACCATTGTGTGGCTGAGCAATGGCGGCAGTTGGTTCCGGCTACTTCTCCGACGTACGCACCCGCTGGGGTCGTTTCCGGAGTTGTCTAGCCGTTTCCGACTGCTGCGCTTCCGGCACTCGCCGGAAGCATAGGTCCCCCGATGTACGCACCCGCTGTGGTCGTTTCCGGGGTTGACCAGGTCCCCCGATGTGCGCACCCGCTGTGGTCGTTTCCGGGGTTGACCGGACGTTGCCCCCCGGGCATTCGTCCTCTGTTCAGTCGCACCCTGGTTTCCTCGAGGACCATTGTGTGGCGGAGCAGTGGCGGTAGCCGTTTCCGGCGCTGCGCTTCCGGCACTCGCTGGAAGCATAGGTCCTCTGACGTACGCACCCGCTGTGGTCGTTTCCGGAGTTGACCGGACGTTGCCCCCCGGGCATTCGTCCTCTGTTCAGTCACACCCTGGCTTCCTTGAAGACCATTGTGTGGCGGAGCAATGGCGGTAGCCGTTTCTGGCGCTGCGCTTCCGGCACTCGCTGGAAGCATAGGTCCTCTGACGTACGCACCCGCTGTGGTCGTTTCCGGGGTTGACCGGACGTTGCCTTTAGGGCATTCGGGCTGCTGGCCTCCGTCCTCGCATTCGGCGCTTCCGCTTTTCGCGGTCTCGTCTTGTGCTTTCCGGCTCCGCCCGGATTTACTGCTCCTTTCGCTTCCACTTCCTCCCGGATGTCGGTAGCTGAGGAGCAACGCCAGCCCTTCGGGCAGGTGTTGTCTCAGCCCTGGCCGATGTAGTCAGCGTTTCAACCTTCGGTTGTCGCGTCGACTGCCGTTCCGGTTCCTGCGGCTGCAGACTTGCCGTCTTCTCTCTCTTAGCCTGGTCGAGGCATGAGTTAGGACGACGTCGAGGGGGACGGATTTCCGGTTTTCCGGTTATGCCGTTTCACCGGCCTTCCACCAGTACGTGGACTTCGGTTTTTTCGCCGGTTGTGTCGGACATTCAGTCTGTCGTCAGCGATTCCACACGTGCTGGTTATTGGGAAAAAGGCTTAACGCTGTCCTCTAAGCTGCGGCAGAGGTCACGTCGAAGGTTTTCCCGGACGGGGTTTCGGCCTCCTACACTTCCTGTCTGGAAGCATAGGTTCTCCATCACAAGCGCACGTAGTGGCTTGTCTGGGGTTGATCGAGGACTGGCCTACGGGCGTTCGGGTTCCGGCCCCAGTCCTCTTCTGTTCTGTCTCACTCTTGTTCCGTCGTGGGCATTTGTGTTTCACAAGTGCGGCAGCCGTTGTCGGCGTGGTGTTTCCGGTTTTACTGGAAGCATAAGTCCTCCATTTCAAGTACACGTTGCGGTTTTGACTGGAGTTGACAGAGGACTGGCCTACGGGCGTTTGGGCTTCCGGCCTCAGTCTACGCTATGCAACTTTCGCTTCCGTTTTTTGCGGTTTTGTCTGCTGCATTTCCGGCTCTGTTCGGATACACTTCTCCTCTTCCTGACACTCCTCCGGAGGTCGGTGGGTGAGGAACAGCGGCTGGCCTACGGGCATTTAGGCTTTCAGCCTCAGCCGGGGCAGTCTTCACTTTACCTGTTGGGTGTTGCGTTTACTGCCTATTCAGTTCAGGTGGCCCTGGACGTTTCCCCTATTCACGACCGTCAGTAGGGGGATGAGTCAGGTCTTTTTCCGGTTGGATGGTTTTCCGGTTTCCGGTCATCTCATTCATCAGTTTACCACCAGCAACTGTGACTTCGGTTTGCGTTCGTAGCTGAGCTATTCTGGTTCTCAGTCTTTAGTCAGCAATCGAACACGTTCTGGATTTCCGTCGAAGCTCAAGCTTCGGCTCAGGATTTCCCTTGGGTGCATCGGCATTGGTGGCTTCCTTGTTGGTTGACTTTGTTGTCGATGTCGGACTCCCGTTCCGTGAAGATAGGATGTTTTCCTACTTCCGGTTCCTTAGTCACCTTTTGTAGGTACCACGGTTTGCAGGTTTTGGCTAGGCCATCTCCTCCCGAAGGTGGTATCTCTACTGTTTTGGTTCTGCCGCTGTTTCTACTATGGTTCAGTTCCGGAACATGCTCAGCCTTGGCTGGCTTCGGCTACACGGGCTTCACCTTTTGTTCCTTCTTGCTTATTCAGCCTTTGGAACTTGCCTCCTTTCTCTACTCTGTTGGCCAGCCCTTGCTAGGGTGAGCATGGAGCAGATGAGGCTGCCCTTCCTTCACTACGCTCGTTCGGCGGGTGTCGGAGGGACTCGTTTCTTTCGCTTTCTCAGTTCCCTGAACAGTCAAAGAGAGTCGCTTAAACTTTGCCTGCAGTAGAGATTCAGTCGAATAGAGATCACCAGGTCTCTGACTGCTTTACAAGGGTTGAAGGAAGGTAAGGCTAGCATACTCAGAAACATGCTTAGCAGAAGCATGCTCATTCCTCTGGTTAAGCTAAGCTGGCAGCCAATAGGCAGCCTTGGCCGGGCAACAGCCATTCCACGTTGCGGCGATGGTGGTTGTTGCCTTCCCGTTTCTTGTGGCTTGTGGGGTTCTCTGGCTTCAGGTTACCCCTGTTTGGCCACAAACGTTTGGACTTTGGTCCTTGTTGTCTTTCATCGAGTCGGACTCTGTCTTTCTCTAGTGATCAGACGTGTTCTGGTGTTTCGTCCAAACTTAAGGTACGCTTGAGTTGGCCTCGGAAGTAACATTCAGGTTTTCCTGAGGGGGCATTGTCTTGGACAATGGATGTTTGAGGAGTAGTTCTTTGTGGCTTTCCTCCTCTCTCTCAGGTTTTGGCTACTCTTCTCCTTCGGGCAGAGGTTTAGCTAAGGTTCGGTTCCTGTGACTTCAGTCTTGGGCCTTTCCTCTCTTCTTCCTCATCTTAGTATGAGGCGAGTCAGGATGACGTCTGTTGGGTCGGGTTTCCTTACAGTCGCCCGGCTACAAAAGGCAACTTTGTCTAGGGCGGTTGTCCGTTTTTCTCCGCGTTGGACTCTGTCTTCAGACAGGGACAGACGCGCTCTGGGTTTTCTGGCCAAACTCAGGTAGGCTCTTGATTTGGCTAGGAAGTTAACTGCCTGTTTTTTCCCTGAGAACTCTGGTTTCGGGAGTCTTATGGCTGGCTGGCTTCACGGTTTACGTTTACCAGTCTTGGTTTTCTGCTTTCGGTTTTTGATTCACTCTCGATTACCTTCAAGCAGACTGTTTTGGGAACATTCTGGCTTTTAGCCATTTTGCTTATGGTTGCCAGTCACATCGGTTTTTGACCACCGTGGGTCCTCACTTCCGGTAGCTTACGCACAGTCGTAAGTGGCTGCTGTCGGGTGCTACCTCTCTCCCTGCGTTCGCAGGGACTGGTAGGGGATAACTGGCGACCTTCTATTTGTGAGTTTTCTCTTCGAGGTGAACTCTGGTACTTAGTGCTTGGATGTCTCTCTCTCGCTCTTTCGTGGGGATTGGTCACTCTTATTTTGAGCTGACTTCTTTCTCACAAGCCTTTTGGGCTTTACTACATCCCAAGGTTTGCAGACTTTGGCATGGTTGTCTTAAGGTCACCGCGGGGGTTCGTCCTTCTCAGTTGAGGGGACAACCTTACGCACGGATCTTCTCAGGACATTAGCATTTCCTTCCAATAAAAGGGGGGGGGGGAAGCTTGTCTTTCCCTTGGCTCGCCAGGGTTATTAATCCAAGGCTTGGGTCTATTCCTGTGCTGTTTTTTACGGCTAGGAGATTGGAAGAAGTGCTGAGCGCAGCTTTCTGGATCTCTGAGGTTGTCTCTTTCGCTTTTCGCCTGAGATACTTCTCGGCTGTCAATCAGGACTTTCCTTGGTTCCCTCACTGCCTGTTGGCAGTGGGCCAGCCCTGGCAAGGGCTTTTGAGTGGGTTAGATTTTCTTTTCCACTGGGACCGCCCTGATTCTTTGGCAGCGGTCCAGGTTTTTGGCAAGGTTTTTTGAGTGAGTTAGATTTTTCTTTCCCACCGCCTTGTTGTTGTAATCTGCTACATGTGATTCGGAGTAGGAATATGTAATTTAATCGAAAATTTTATTGTAAATTTTCATTTAATAAATATACCTACCCGAATCACATAGTATATTCCCTCCCGCCAACCCCGCTTTTGATTTGGAGAATTTATTCTTTAGGTCGAATGATATGAACCACGTGTTCAGTAGCAGTAGTGACATGGCATGCACGAGGGGAGGTAACTCCCCGGGTGTATGGGCATTACCATGGCTACGTTTACACTTTTGTGGTTGGGGTTGCTTCCCTTAGACGGTTAGCCTGTACAGAACCTAGCATCTCCGATTGTGTCAATGCTACATGTGATTCGGGTAGGTATATTTATTAAATGAAAATTTACAATAAAATTTTCGAGTCAAAACTTGACTAAATATAAAAAGAAAGGAAAAAAAGGCAACATTCTGAGACAGTACCACTCTTGGTTGATTCTAACAAGAAGACCATCTGTATTTTGATTTCTTCCACACAGTACTGATCCGGTGATCTGTAAGAGTGTTGAAAACAGTAGCTTCTATGCAATCCATTTAATGTGAAGTTGTTAAGCTATGCATATTATCTTATCCTTATCCTTATGAGACATTGTGTAGGTCAGTGGTAGGATGCAAGAAGTGAATAACAGAAACATGCATTAAATGTTGATGACAGGTGCCCCGTTCAGTGCAGCTGCTACAACAACGAGTGCTGGTGGTGGACTGTTCGGATCTTTGGCCAGCAGCACCGCCCCTACCACTGGTGGCCTGTTCGTTGCTGCTAGTACCACAACCTCTACTGTTGCTTCCACTCCTGGCTTGTTTGGATCATCAGCTACAGCAACCACAGCCCCAACTGCCGGTCTCTTTGGATCACTAGCTACTACTACTGTGGCTTCAACCGGAGGTTTGTTTGGGTCTGCGGCTTCAAACACAACCGCGGCGCCATCCGGCGGTTTGTTCGGATCGGCAACAACGACAACTTCTTCGTCGGGCGGTTTATTTGGCTCGGCGGTGTCAACCACCACTGCTTCAGGCGGTGCTGCTCCCTCCACCGGTTCTCTCTTTGCAACACCGGTCACCACCAGCGCTCCGTCTTTGTTCGGAACCCCGGCCTCCACTGCTGCGTCGACTGGCTCGCCGTTTGCGGCTGGATTTGGGTCAGCCGCTGCCCCAAGTTCCATTTTTGGGTCGGCTGATTCCACACAAGCCGGTGGGTCAGTGTTTGGAGGATCATCCCCAGCAAGTACAACAGCGGCTTCTACTGGCTTTGGGTTTGGGCAGTCCGGAGGGCAGTCTGCCGGCTTTGGTGGTGGCTTCAGTCAACCTGCCTTTGGCTCTGCCCCTGGCTTCGGCCAGACTTCAGCTGGGTGAGACCTCAGTGTGTTTATTAACGAATAAGATAACCAGATCTCTAGATACGATTTCTTTGCGCGTCTGTTTCCAACTTCCTTTGCTGGTTCGAGGGAAGAGAAAAAAGGAAAAGGAAGAAAAAAATAAGAAGGAAGGAAATTTAGTGGTTGTGGATTTGGTGTGCCGGTTGCCGGTTTATATTCTGCAGAACAAGTTTTTAAACAGTCGTTAAACTGTTTGCTGGGTGGCCTGTCATGACAGGTATATTTTGGTAGAGATATTAAACAACGGGACCTCAGAATGTGTCCTTTTAAGAGAGGTGTCCTCTAATGGAGGGGCCACACATCACAGGTACCCACTGTATGTATGTACAGTCACTTCTGTATTGCTCAGAAATCCCATTTTACTAAGTACAGTGGAACCCCCCTTTTAAGACCTCCCAATTTAAGACTTCCCCCGACGGGCGCTGTGGCGGGGTGGTAAGACGTTGGCCTCTTAATCGGAAGGTTGAGGGTTCGAATCCCGGCTGCGGCTGCCTGGTGGGTTAAGTGTGGAGATTTTTCCGATCTCCCAGGTCAACTTTTGTGCAGACCTGCTAGTGGCTTATCCCCCTTAGTGTGTACACGCAAGCACAAGACCAAGTGCGCACGGAAAAGATCCTGTAATCCATGTCAGAGTTTGGTGGGTTATAGAAACACGAAAATACCTAGCATGCTTCCTCCGAAAGTGGCGTATGGCTGCCTTAATGGCGGGGTAAAAATGGTCATACACGTAAAATTCCACTCGTGCAAAAACACGAGTGTACGTGGGAGTTTCAGCCCACGAACGCAGAAGAAGAAGAAGACTTCCCCCTTTTTAAGACCTTGTTTATTCAGATTTTCTGTTCACAATATCTGTAAATTTACCCCCAATTTAAGACTCCCTCCTTACACCGGCACGGTTGGCCTAGTGGTAAGGCGTCCGCCCCGTGATCGGGAGGTCGTGGGTTCGAACCCCGGCCGGGTCATACCTAAGACTTTAAAATTGGCAATCTAGTGGCTGCTCCGCCTGGCGTCTGGCATTATGGGGTTAGTGCTAGGACTGGTTGGTCCGGTGTCAGAATAATGTGACTGGGTGAGACATGAAGCCTGTGCTGCGACTTCTGTCTTATGTGTGGGGCACGTTAAATGTCAAAGCAGCACCGCCCTGATATGGCCCTTCGTGGTCGGCTGGGCGTTAAGCAAAAAAAAAAAAAAAAAAAAAAAGACTCCCTCCTTTCAGATTTGTCGAGGGTTTAAAAGGGGGGTTCCACTGTACAGAATTTGATTAGAATTATTATTATTTTTTTTTTTTTTCAATTTGAATTGCTGATCTGTGTGTTAGGTTTGGACAGACCAGCAGCAGTGGTGGTGGCTTTGGTCAAACCTCTACACCGTCTGCCTTTGGGAGCAGGTAATCAATCCATCTTTTGGGGGTGTGTGGGGTGTATTTTCATGTATTTTCTCAAGCAAAAAAGATAGTTACCACACAGCTGTGCCAAAAGAATCAATATATGGACCAATTTGAATATCAAGTTTCACTCCGTTTTGACATGTTTCTGACGAATTATCTGCCCAAAGCAGCTTAAAGGCATATTAACTCGATGAATATACACGCTAATTGCTTTACCAACAGCTGGAGACATGCTAAATTAAGTTCCCTGCAAAATATTGTGGTCTAGGACCCCTTAAATGTTGAGATATTTGAATTTTTATTTTGATCTAGATCGTCCTATTTATAGATTTGCCAACAGAGGGAACGTTGACGCAAGGGAAATAACTCCGCGTCTTTGTTGACATCCTCACTTTTTCAGAGGCTAGAACAAGCTGTAATGCATGTATATGGTCCGCGCATTGCGACATATCGTCATTATATGGCCTTATGATGCATTTGACATCGATTGTGGGCAAACTACACTTTGTAAACACGGGAGCGCGTACATATGCCTTTAACTTTTGCACTTCTTTGCACCCTAGGAAATTATTGTTCATCAAAACAAAACTACTTGGATTAAGAGAGCTATCTCATAGTTCTTGTCTTCCCTTCAGAAAACTATCATGAATAAAGCTTAAACGCAATGAAACTTCTCTTTCTTTTTTTTCATTGATAGGCTGCAGCTCATACCTACACTTGTCTTTTGCACGAGCGGTCTTTTAGGTGTATGGCTGATTTGCCCAGCCATTTAGGCAGCTATGTTCCATTTTGGGGGGGATCCTATGAAACAAGTTCTGCTCGCTACCTCAGATGATACAGGCTTTTACATGAGATCAGGTCATATCTTGTTAAATGTATATGAAGTCTTATATCGCGCGCGTATCTCCAGACTCGGACTCTAGGCGCAGGGATCTATTTATGCCGTGTGAGATGGAATTTTTTACACAATACATCACGCATTCACATCGACCAGCAGATCGCAGCCATTTTGGCGCATATCCTACTTTTCACGGCCTATTATTCCAAGTCACACGGGTATTTTGGTGGACATTTTTTATCTATGCCTATACAATTTTGCCAGGAAAGACCCTTTTGTCAATCGTGGGATCTTTAACGTGCACACCCCAATGTAGTGTACACGAAGGGACCTCGGTTTTTCGTCTCATCCGAAAGACTAGCACTTGAACCCACCACCTAGGTTAGGAAAGGGGGGAGAAAATTGCTAACGCCCTGACCCAGGGTCGAACTCGCAACCTCTCGCTTCATATCTTTCCACTTGAAGGGGGACTAGAATTAGTTTTCAGTTTAATATTTCCAAGCAATGTTGTCATGGAATTTTGGCATAACTCCATTCTTGGCGATTTTGATATTTTTGTCCTTTAGACTAAGTAAATCATTCTCCGTGAGAAATATTCTTGTAAATACGATTGACAATACATTTTTTTTAACTTTGTTTTATATTTCTATCCCTACCAGGAACGAATATTAACACTATTTCATGATAAAAATAATCCGTTTTGCCCCTTTCCTGCAAAGCTGTTTAAAGGTCCTTGTCTACATTTTCATACCGAAATCGCCATTTGACCATTAAAATGCAGAGTCTATTATCTACAATTATCAACACTACACCCCCTTTCGATCAGGAAAGACGAAGCCAGTGTAGCCGTTTGAAAATTCATTGTAGTATTCCAGCGTAGTACTCATAGTAGGATATCCTTATTTGGAAAATGCCAAGCGCAAAACTCCTCTCAAATCCCGTGCATTTCGTGCGTTTAAAAAAAAGCGTGGACAGCGCTCCAGTGTCAAACTGTTGCTGCACTTGTTTGGGCGTGGCTATAAGCATAGTGACATGAATTTGATTGGTCAGTATTTTTAGGCAAAGCACATGTTCTCAGCAAACAGAAAACAAAATATTGGAAGCGTGAGTCACGCTACCCAAAAATAAAATCTTTTTTTACATATATTTTTTTTCTATAACTTTTTTCCCCATGGTTCATTCATCATCTGACATAACTTTTTAGCGAAATCTAACCATAAGATTATTGAAAAAAAGCAAAAATGTAGACGACCACCTTTAAAACGAGTTATGCCAAAATTCCACGATGACGTTGACATGATTATCTCAAGCCCTACATTGAGTCTCAATTATTTCTTTCAGCGGTGGATTTGGACAAACTCAGACCACCACAGCAGATTCAAGTGCTGGCAGCGGTGGTGATGGTGGTGGTGGTGGCTTCGGAGGTCTGTTTGGAAGTGGAGGGGGAGGAGGAGGGAGCTTGTTCGGACTGGGGGCAAAGCCAAGCGAGGAGAAGGCCAAGCAGAACGTGTTTGGCAGCGTCCCAGCCTTTGGCTCACCAACTTCTTCTGCCAATAACTGTAAGTAGGCTTGGGTTAGAAAAGGGGTCCCGGGTAGCTCAGGTGGTAGAGCACTGGACTTGTGATCTTAGGGTAGCGGGTTCGAATCCCGGCCGGAACGGACACGGGTCTACTTTATGAACAGACCTAGAGAAGGTATCCATGTTTCACCCCCGTGTCACCACAGTGGCACGTTAAAGACCTCGGTCATTCTGCCATAAGCCTAAACCGGCAGACACTTGTGTATCTCATCTAAAGTCGGGGTAAAAACCCAGGAACATGCCCCTAATGGCTTTACCTTGAGGGCGTAAAACTTGCATTTCTCTTGTTAAAAATTACCCTTGCATTCCTGGTGGACCCTTTTAATAAAAAAAAGTTTTTACTGTACAGTGATGCTATTGACTAGATTGACTATTGGCTTCTTTGTTAGAGCCATGCTGTGACTACAGTAAATCTTTTTTGTATAAAAGTTGTATTGTTGGTGTCAATTCCCCCAAAATGACAGGGATAATTTTTTTCTGCAAATGTTTTAGAGTTTTTGTTTTGTGCTCTTCATGGGATCATAGGATGGGAGGGAGAGAGGGGGAAGGGAGAAAAGAAGAGAAAGGAGAGAGAGAGAGAGAGAGAGAGAGAGAGAGAGAGAGAGAGAGAGAGGGAGGGGGGGTGAGGGAGGGGAGGGGAAGGGAGGGAGGGGGGGGTGAGAGAGAGAGAGTGTGTGTGTGTTGTGTACACTTGAGACCACAGGGAATACGCTGAGCGTTTTACCTCGGGGGTTTTACTTTTCTGGTTTATTTCTTATTATTTTTTGGTTCAAATAATAATTCAGAATTTGATCTGCTTTGACCCTCAGGTCTATGCTTCAAATACTTCATGGTATGGTCAGGTTCAGGGTTCTTAAGATTTTTCAGTTTAATGTTTGGATATAATGTAGCCTTAGCACCCCTGTTGTACGCACACTCCTTCTCGCGAAAACAGTCTGGCTCACCATCTCGGATCTGACCAGGCTTTAACATGGGATAAGACCATCCCTCCGCTTTAAAACATACCAAAAATCAACACCCAAACTGCTCACTCTAGTTTGTTTGTTCGTTCATGGGCTGAAACTCCCACGGCTTTTACGTGTATGACCGTTTTTACCCCGCCATTTTAGGCAGCCATACGCCGCTTTCGGAGGAAGCATGCTGGGTATTTTCGTGTTTCTATAACCCACCGAACTCGGACATGGATTACAGGATCTTTTTCGTGCGCACTTGGTCTTGTACTTGCGTGTTCACACGGGGGTGTTCGGACACCGAGGAGAGTCTGCACACAAAGTTGACTCTGAGAAATAAATCTCTCGCCGAACGTGACAGCGGCCAACTGGATACAAATCCAGCGCGCTACCAACTGAGCTACATCCCCGCCCGCTCACTCTAGTGGCTTTCTACAAACTGTATTCACACAAAAATGCCCACTGTGGACCGAGAGATGTTCATCTTTGGTATGTGACCAAGTGGAGGGATGGTCTTTTTGTATTGAAAAGCCCGGCTGGATCTGAGATGTTGAAGTGAACCGTTTTTGACTCACATGCGAAGCAAAAGTGAGTCTATGTACTCACCCGAGTCGTCCGTCCGTCCGTCCGGCCGTCCGTCCGGCCGTCCGGAAAACTTTAACGTTGGATATTTCTTGGATACTATTCAGTCTATCAGTACCAAATTTGGCAAGATGGTGTATGATGACAAGGCCCCAAAAAACATACATAGCATCTTGACCTTGCTTCAAGGTCAAGGTCGCAGGGGCCATAAATGTTGTCTAAAAAACAGCTATTTTTCCCATTTTCTCTGAAGTTTTTGAGATTGAATACCTCACCTATATATGATATATAGGGCAAAGTAAGCCCCATCTATTGATACCAGTTTGGTTTACCTTGCTTCAAGGTCAAGGTCACAGGAGCTCTTCAAAGTTGGATTGTATACATATTTTGAAGTGACCTTGACCCTGAACTATGGAAGATAACTGTTTCAAACTTAAAAATTATGTGGGGCACATGTTATGCTTTCATCATGAGACACATTTGGTCACATATGATCAAGGTCAAGGTCACTTTGACCCTTATGAAATGTGACCAAAATAAGGTAGTGAACCACTAAAAGTGACCATATCTCATGGTAGAAAGGGCCAATAAGCACCATTGTACTTGAATTAACAGCTTTGTGTTGCATGACCTTGGATGACCTTGACCTTGGGTCAAGGTCACATGTATTTTGGTAGGAAAAATGTGTAAAGCAGTTCTTAGTGTATGATGTCATTGCTAGGTTTAGTTATTTGAGGTCAAGCATGTGAGTCGTATGGGCTTTGCCCTTCTTGTTACGAGAAGGAGTGTGCCTAGAACAGGGGTGCTAGGGCTACATTTTATCCAAACCTTAAACTGAAAATCCTGGGAAACCTGACCATACCATGAAAGATTTGAAACATAGTGTTATACTTAAGAGTCAAACCAGATCAAGTTCTGATTTTTATCTTCTTCCTTGAACGGCACCACCTACACTGATTAGCTGCATCTGTTTCTCTCCTACAGCATTGTTTGGCAACAAGGGACCCACTGCTTTTGGCAGCAGCGGTGCTCAGAGCGAAGGCACCGGCGGTGTGTTTGGCAGTGGAGGTGGGGGTGCAGGAGGGTTCAGCAGTACCCCCACGTCTGGCGTTGCCGGTGTAGCCTCCATGGGATTTGCTGTCGCGCAGACCACTGCAAACTCGGGTGGTGAGTGAGCTTGAGTTTGCTGTACTCTTCTATGTGAACTTACTTTCTCTGTGTTTTGTGTTCTGTGTGTTTTGTGGTCTGTGTGTGTGTGTGTGTAGCGATTGTGGTAGAGCTACTTACATATAATGAATATTTTTACTTGTGTGCTATGTATTTTAAAATTCATGTACGTGTATTGAAAACTTTGTAAAGTGTATAAGTATACTTCGATGTGTATTAATACTTGATTTGGAATTGTGTACAGAATAATTTATTTATGTTCTTTTTTGGTGAGGTGCTCAGAACTGGATTTGCTCTATATAAATATCCTCATTATTATTATTATTTATTTGTGTTCAGCATAACTTTAGTTTTACAGAGTATTTGCTTGTAATTATTAGCGGTAATGTAGCCCCTCATTAGGATGGGGTCTGGTTGAATAAAGATAATGCTAGTTTCCCAGGTTTTGCTTGAACTCGGCACATACTATAGGATGACACAAAAAGCCAATAAGACCCCTGGCATCATTGTATTTGTATGCTGTTTCAAACCTTTTGTCCACATGAGTAGAACTAATTTATGCACAGAAAGTGGCTATGATTGTGTTTGTTTTATCATCTTTTTTCTGAAACCCAGGAGGGTTTGGTGGCAGCCCAGGCTTTGGGTCCAGTCCTGCGTTTGGAGGAGCACCTGCGTTCGGCTCTGCACCTGCGTTCGGGGGCAGTCCTGGCTTTGGTTCTGCTGTGCCTAGCACAGGAGGGGCTTTTGGTTCAACTCCCTCATTCAACAGTCCCTTTGGTGCCAGCGCCCAGACACCCACTTCTGGCGGATTCAGCAAGTAGGTTGCTTGGGAAAGAGGGAGGGAACGAATGAACAAACAAACTTTATTTTGCAAGGATGAAGGTTTAAGGCACATTGCCTTGTCTAACAACCTGTCCTTAAACAAATACTTAACATATAATATTCACTGAAGAAGCTTACGAATGGAAAAAAAATACTAGAAGGGGGGGAAAAAAAAGCTAAATGCAACCAGAATATGAAGTGGAATAAAAAAAAAGTTAGAAAGACCATAATATAAAAGACGAGAAGAAATGAACCACAAAAATAAAAATAATAAAACGCGCACACACACACACACACACACACACAAGAGGAAGAGGGAGAGGGAGGTAGAGATGTGGGCAGAGAGGGGGATGAATTGGTTGGAGCAGGAGTTTGCTGATTCGTTTGACTTGCTCCAGTGATAAAAGGCCAACTCAGAATCTGTTGCCATGGTGAAGAAGCTTGTTTAAAAAAAAAGTCTGGTGGCTTAACACAAGTGTGAAACAAGGTTTGTTGCAAAGCTGATTGTGTTTCTGTGTAAATACTGAGACGAGGTTACAAGGTTTGTAAACACTTGTATTAGGTTCAGATTTATCTGGCTTTCTGCTTTTCCGGTTGCAGTAAAATATTTGATATCCTCTTCTCATGCTGTCAATCAGCCACGTGCTTTTATACATTGCTATCCTTTATCGTACTGATAAACATTAGCACAAACCGAATGCCTGTGGAAACCATTGCAATTCTTCCGTGTTCCGTTTACCTCAGCTTTGCGGCGACCAACGCACCCACCTTCGGCAGCTTGGCCCAGGCACCGGACGCTCCAACGTTTGGCAGCATGGGGCCGGGAGGGGGTGCAGGGGGCTTTGGAGGCGGCGGCTTTGGGGCGCAAAGTCCCGGCTTTGGTGCCACCAGTCCTGGCTTTGGCGGAGGACAACAACAACAGCAGCAACAACAGCAGCAGCAGCAACCTTCTGGTGAGTTTTTGTTGTTAATGTTATATGAAGTCTTATATCGCGCGCGTATCTCCAGACTCGGACTCAAGGTGCAGGGATCTATGCCGTGTGAGATGGAATTTTTTACACAATACATCACGCATTCACATCGACCAGCAGATCGCAGCCATTTCGGCGCATATCCTACTTTTCACGGCCTATTATTCCAAGTCACACGGGTATTTTGGTGGACATTTTTATCTATGCCTATACAATTTTGCCAGGAAAGACCCTTTTGTCAATCGTGGGATCTTTAACGTGCACACCCCAATGTAGTGTACACGAAGGGACCTCGGTTTTTCGTCTCATCCGAAAGACTAGCACTTGAACCCATCACCTAGGTTAGGAAAGGGGGGAGAAAATTGCAAACGCCCTGACCCAGGGTCGAACTCGCAACCTCTCGCTTCCGAGCGCAAGTGCGTTACCACTCGGCCACCCAGTTAATATGTTTTTCTGTTTTTTGAACAGTCTCAACTTTCATTATTGAACACTGCAAGTTTTCCAAAAGGTTTGAGTATCTGGGTACCTTTGATTAAGAAAAGGAAATATAATGCAATATATGTCAGTAGTGGTTTAAGTTTGGTGCATGCATAATCTTATCTATCAATACTTTATTTTTTTAGCGTGTGACTGAATAAAGGAATTGGGACATAGCCTGTTATATCGGACGTTGTATTTAGAAATCCAGGCGTTGGATTGAAAAGCAAACAAGTGAATGTTGTTTTTTACCTAGGCGAACGACAAGAAGAAGTGTATGTTTTTTTTGCATTTTTAAATGACCATTTTCTTTTTTTGTTGTTGCAGGATTTGGACAGCAGTCAAGCTTTGGGTATGTTGTTCTTTTTTTCAGCTTTAGGACTAGTTTATTGTGAAATAGATAATGGTTCTTGTGGCTAATAATCCGCAATGCTAAAAGCATTATTTCCAACAATTTGATACCTGTTTCAGCTGGACAGCATGTTGGAATGAAATATAGGTGTGGTCTTAAAAAGATAAATGATCATTCAATTTAATAAGTGACTCAGAGTTTTCATAGTCCTCTGAAAAAAAATTCTTAGTTCAGAATAAAACTCAGACACCACTGCTGTTTATAGAAAATATAGAGGCAAAGGAAAGAGGAAATGGAGGGGAGGAGAGTGTGAGAAATTAAGAGAGTGAGTCAGCATAGTTATGATTAGACTTACACATACATTCCTTCCTGTGTGAACGTGTCAACCATCTCAGATCCGTACCACAGAATGAAAGTACTCTTTGTATTGTATGGGGAGATTTATATAGCGCTTGACGTTCTCTAAGCGCTTTGCATATTAATTTCTGCTGTGTGAGATGGAATTTTGTACACAATATATCACGCATTCACATCGGCCAGCAAACCTCAAGCCTATTGTGGCGAGCATTCACCTTTCACGGCCTTTATTCTAAGTCACACGGGTATTTGGTGGACATTTTTATCTATGCCTATTCCCTTCCACTTGAAGACAAAGCAACATTCAAAGGCCTGGAACAGTCCTAATTTCATAGTTTTTTGTTCAGGTATTTTATGGGATTTTTCATATCAGAGTGGGACATTTTGTGGCTGAATTAATTTTGCATGTTGACTGGTTACAGCTACAAAATTAAATCAACAAAATTTCCAACGAGTGGTATGTGTTAAAGTTGAAGAATGCGCTTATTCTGTGTAAAAGCACAGACATATTTGTGGTGGCCGGCATGAGGGGTACGCAAGAAGGAAGGTACAGTGGAGTCCGGGTACAACGAATCTCAAGGGAGATACATTTTAGTTTGTTATATCAGCAATTCGCTGTAGAGTTTTCAACCCTAAATGGCCTTAAAGACAAGTTTTCCCACTCACCTTCAAATGATCGTCCCATCGATCTTTCCTTGGAGAGTACAATCTCTGCATATTTTCAACAGCTTCATAATATAATCCATAGAGAGAGGCATAGTTCAAATGTTCACTTTACTGTCACAATTTTAGAAGTAAAATTTATAAAGTCGTGTAAAAGCATGTAGATCTACATGTACATTCTGATCAATCTCCGTGTCCGTCAAAAAAGACACTGCACACACTGACACTGCCGCGACACACATACTAAGCTGTTTTGAAAAAGTCCAGGATGTTTGTCTGACGCTGCTCAGAACTGGCACACTTCTCCACAGTACACTCCAATTTGGAGATCATATCCAAGTCACAGACATCGCTGCACTTTGCCTGCAAGTAGCGACGTAGGGTATTGGCAGCAACACGTGCTTCTGTGGCAGTGGGCGCCATCTTTAGACGATCACTTCAAAGACAGTGGAGGCGAGATATTTCCCATAAACATTCTTTGATGAAGAATTGAGTACACAAGCGAAAAGGCAAATCGTCAAAAAAGAGAAAAGCATGCCCAATCTTTTGTACGCAGTCATGTGTCCTAGAAATTGGATCTGAAGTCTTACCGACGGATTGGAATAGTGAAAACACAGCGGCGGTGGCTGTTCCGTGCACCTCCCGCTGTTTGTTCAGAGTTCGCTCATCACGCGATGTGCACTTGTGTTTGTGTATTTTTGTCTTTGGAGACAATTATTGACATCAGTTCGTTGTAGCCTTGTGACTTTTAGAGACAAAACGGCTCTGGGGCGATGAAAACGTGTTTGTTAAAAGAGGGGTTCGTTATGCAAATGAGTTCAAAAGGTTCGATGTAGCCGGAAAGTAACAAGTAAAAAACAGAAGGCTGTCTGTCGGGAAATCAATGGCAGTTTGTTAAAAGAGGGATTTCTTTATACCCAGGTTCGTTATAGCTGGATTCCACTGTACTTTTAAGTCTAAGAAAGCTGCAGTAGGTAGGGGGGGGGGGGGGGGGGGAGCGCAACCCGTTGCTGCTAGCTTTCCACTGGGAGGAAGCGACCCGAATTTCCCAGCATTGGGATAATAGAGTACATGAAATTAAATGGAAGAGAGGCAAACACTTCGAACAAGCTCTCAGAGGATGCTACTTTCAACAACAGTTTCGTTTTACTAACATTGTAACAAGCTCTCTTAACTTAGTTTTGCTGAAAGTGCTACTTTAATAATTAAAAAAAAGGCTTAATTTTATGATGTTTGTTTGCAGAGCCAGTCCCTCGTTCAGTTCCTACAGAGGATGAAGCTGATTTTCACTGGTGGAGGCTGCAGTCTACCTCTTTAGTGAACATTTCTGTGTGTGCTCCGTGTGTCCTGGCGTATCAAGACAAACATCTGCGCTACGACCCTTCTGTGAAGCAGACATTCCTGTGCTCTGAAACGTTTGTCTGAATTAAACAAAAGCTAGATTAGTTTTGACTGTGAATTGGACATACCTGTGAACTTAGGCATTTGTCTTTAGGCATTTGTCTGAATTAAAAGAAAAGCTGTATCCGTTTCTTTCGTCACAATCTCACGAATTTTGCTTACACTTTCTTTCCATTGAAAAACATTTCAACAGTCCTGCATACTTTTTGTCCGATTTCAAGGAAAAACAACAGTGTCTGTGGTCTACAATTTTGTCCCTTGAACTTGAAGTTTTTCATTTTTCCATTGAAATAAAAGTTGGAACAGTCCTACCAGTACTAATTTAATAGTTTTTTGTTAAGGTATTTTATGGGATTTTTCATATCAGGTGAAGCTGGGAAAATATTGAAATGTCAATATGAAATAATTGGAGTGTACTTGAAAACAGAATGACATAGCATGCAGAATCAAGGTTGCATAGACTCTTAAAACAAACAATTGGTTTTTTTCAACTCTCGTAAATAGTGAAACAAACAAAGGACTATCAATAAGGTGAATAAGGAGTATATTTTTTTTGCCTTCCATTTTTAAAGGCACAGTAAGCCTCCCGTAAACCATCACAGATACTGTCAGGCTTTTACACACAGTACAAACACCCTTCCATTTGAACGCTCACCAAACGGGAACATCCTAGGTGCCCTACCTAAAGAGCGAGCAATTTTTAAAGAATTAATTTTGCGCCGATTGCTTAGAGACAATCGGACCGTGGTGCGTTTTGGCGCTTGACCTAACTTTTAAAATCTAAATAATAAATTGACAGCTTGTTACACAAACATTCTTAAATCATAAAAGAATTATTTTTTCATCAAGACAAGATCAGTACAATTCGAAGGTTTGAAAGTTTGAAAAAAGAAAAGCCCAGAAGCAGGATCACGCAAGGTCGTGGTTCTCGTAGCAGACGACGGTTTAGAGGCATCGCCAGTTCCTCTGAACAGTCAAAAGCCATCGCTAGAGTTCTTGTGAACCACAGCCGTTTGTTTCGTGCATAGTGAGAGGTACATAATAACGTGCTATTGTAGATAAGCTCACATCGAGTCGCATTCAAATTACTAACTGACGACTACATTGTGAAAAAGGGAAACTGGATCACACGGGTTGACGATGGCTCATGGGCAAGATAAACCACACAAAAATAAATTCTTTGAAAATTGCTCGCTCTTTACGGAGGGGCACCTAGGATGTTCCCGTTTGGTGAGCGTTCAAATGGAAGGGTGTTTGTACTGTGTGTAAAAGCCTGACAGTATCTGTGATGGTTTACGGGAGGCTTACTGTGTGCCTTTAAGAGAATTTATATCAGCCTGCAAGTATAAAGGCAGTTAATTCATTCAGTTGTCATTTTTTTGAAATTTTGCCCTGATGGTTAGTGGCATGTTTTGAGAATGCATTAAAATAATGGATGTAAAGCTATTGGTAGTGTGTGTGTGTGTGTGTGTGTGTTAGAGAGAGAGAGAGATTTGTTTAAAACAAAACATTCAAATATTTACATAAATGGTCACATGCACAAAAACCCGTCTTTTTCATTTGGACTGAACATATCAGGGTTTTTTAAAGTTTTTTTGTACAGGTTTTAACTACTTCAAATCCACAATACTCATTGCACATACCTATATGTAACACACACACACCTCCCACACAAGGACAAATACACAAACATGTGTACCTGAAATTGAGAGAACAGGAGAAAACAAAAAATTAGGATAAAAGGACTAAAGTAAAAAGCATGCAAATCAGCACACAAATCCAAACCAACCACGACACAAAAAACATCCTTGTGTTGGATGAAAAACGGACAAATCACCCACCCAGATTGAGTGGATATGGGTAATGAAATAAAAGTGTGCAGTATCTGCTGCTTTGAAAAACGGGAGCAAAATAAAAATAACAAACTGGACACGGATGGACATGATCGTAAAAAGTCTCTTCCATCACCTTGAATACTTTCAATCATAAGGCAAAAAAAAAGAAAGTTGTATGTTTCTGGTCACCCGTCCCCACCCAGTTTTTTCCCGCCGACCGTAGACTTTTTTTTTTATTGCATTTGTTAAAAAAAAAAGAAAAAAAGCGTAACAGACGGCAGACGACACAAGGGGGATAACCCCGTATTCCTTTTGTCTCATTTGTTTTGTAATGTGTTGTCTTTCTCTTTGTATAGTAAGTCCAGTCTCTTTGCGTCACTGTATAGTTATTTTCTACCCTGACCAAAAAAAAAAAAAAAATCCCTACCTACCCAATTTTTTGTAGCCAGGTTACCAGAAACATACAACTTTTTGTGTGTGGCCTAAACACAAAAGAGATTTCAATAATACCGAGTTAATTACTATTATGCTCTCTTTGGAATTGTTATACTTAAAGAGACACAAACACACGCACAGACAAGTCATCAAAATACACACATCTTGACCACAGTAGTCCCCTGAGACAGACAAAGCAGTATACACTAACATCTGGCAAATGAGTCCAAACTTCACTGCACGTATTTGCATTCATGTCTTTTGCAAGCTCACACGGTAACTAAAATATGACGCGCACACACACACACACACTATCAGGTAAAACTTTTAACATCAGCTCTGAAAATATATATATATGCTCAGTGTTCAAACTTTCCAGTTGGCATTCAATGGACTCTAGAGCTGTGTGGGATGTGCAAGAGTTTACACTTTCTTTTTTTCAACAATGTTACATCAACATTCAGATGAAGAATTTCACTTTTACATGCACTAAACAAAAAACACACCAAAAAACACCCATTCTCATAATTTATAATTAATTTGTTTGTCGATCTACAAATCTGACATCTTGAATAATGAGAAACTTTACCCCCATTTTAAGACTCCCTCCCTTTTAACACTTTCTACCCCCACCTATGTTGACCAAGTTTTTTTAGCCAAGACCAGCTGTGGTGCAGCAGGTCACTCAGAATAGTAGTAACTGTGTAGAAACTGTGCATCAACACGCTGGAATGCAGGCGTTAGATCGACGTTACAGGAAGCGACTGAAGCTAACAGTCTGAGATGATATATCGTACCTGGTCAGATAGAGCCATATGTGTGGGTACGGATATATCCGTACATGGGAGACAATGAGTTAAGACATGATTTTCTCAGATTTTTGGAGGTCTTAAAAGGATGTTTCCACTGTACAGCAAGATTCAGACAGCACATGCTACATGAGACTCAGAGGTTCAATGGTCAGCAGTATTCCTTTCTTTGCCGTTTTCATGGTTGCGCAAGACACTTGGCGAAGGAATACACCCATGTTGCTACTGTAGCGGTTGAGAGAACATTTAAAGGAATTTCCTACCACCAGCTTTCTCACTTCTGTAGAAACACATAAGACACTCAGGCCACTACTCAAAACATCATAAACTACAATTTGCTCGATGTATTTTTCTTCTTCCGACATTTTTAACAGCTGACTGAAAAGTTGAATCGACCTGATGTTTGACCCGTCATCTTGAAATTTCTTTATCATAGCATTTCGAAAAATTTGACTTCACCAACGAAAATGGCAATGCAAGGAAAGTTGTGTCGCTTCTTAATCACCCTATACACTGCACTTACTGTAACATATATATTCACCAACTCTCACACTCACCGGTACCAGCTACAATCTTTGAAGCAGCTGCCTCAGGAAAAAATATCAATTATTTATGTTACAAATATTGTACAACACTAGCTATCAGAGATGCAAATGGCTTAGCAAGTCATCAAGCCATGGCTCTACAACACTAAAGGGAACCCAGAAAGGCAGGTAGCACACAAACTCCAGTACACCGATGATGAGCCCAAACACAACATCCAAAATGTGATGGCGTCCAAGCATAATGCGAGAAAGTCCCAAACAGCCGCATAGTGCAATTACAAACGGAGAATAACGCTTCTTCACAACTTTGCCAACCAAGAAGCAAGTCACCATTGCTGCTCTGGTTGAATGGCCTGATGGGAAGGAGAAAATGTCCACAGACACTGTGGCAAACATGTCCATTCTGTTGTTGGTTGGTCGCCCACGTCGAAACATCAGCTTGGTGGAACCGACCACAATCAGATCAAGAATCAGCACTGCAAACAAACCCAATACATTTAGAATATTATATAAATATTTGGCTGAAATGAAGAAATATAATAGAGAATTAATACATTTCAAGTATGACCAATTCAGTGTTGTTCCTTTGAGATTCAAAGGACAATAGTTCAGTTTGACCTGGATTGAAAATATCTACTGGTCAAAATGTCCTGGCTTAATTGCATGATTCATTGATTGATCCCCAAAAATGTTTTGATCAAAATTATATATAACTAAGGCTTCATCAGTTCATGGACTATACATACTGTAACTTACCTAAGTCAAAACTATATCAGACGTTCAACTGCATGTCCAGGGTTCAGACCCTCACATACAAAAAGTATGTGTCGATGACAAAAGAGCAAAGCCTGAGAACAACACATGCATGCAATGCAGGAAAAAAATACTCAACAGTTCTTCTCTTTCTTAAAGCAGCAGCTAGGCTTTGCCCATATCTGCCTTCCTAAAAAGTCCACTCCCCCATCCCCTTTTCTCCAAACACACGCACATCTTCATATTTAAAGGTCTAGACAGCCTACACTTTCATGGTTCATTTCCCACTGGGCTCAACAACAACAAAAATACAGAGTTCATTTGCTAAGGAAATAAGAAGTACTTGTTGGGGAAGGTTAATTTGAGGAACCCCCCAAACGATTCTGCCATATCACACTTACGAAAAAACAAGTTGACCAGCAACTCTATGTCGTTTATTCTATGGCACATGAAAAATGCAATAGCTGTTCCCGCAAGCCACAGTACTCCATGTAAGCTGATTTCCAATGCTTTCATCAGGGGCCTCAGCTTGACCAGTGGCGAGTCTTCGTTCGCACAGACGCTCAATGCAGCCGTCCATTTTTGGTCCAGGGCAATGATCGAATCCAGTGGTGACCGTTTCATCTGCTGGGCGTTTTCTGTTGGACCCTGATTTTGTTCCGTTGGATTTTGCCCAGTGTTTTCATTTGGCCTTTTCCTCATATTCGGCGTCTGAAATGCTAAGCTTTGTTGCTCACTGTTGAGCCTAGGTGCTGTAAACAGAAAGGGACGTTACTCCGAATGACTGGCTACGTCACAAATAATCTCTGTAACAGTCCTACTTTGTAAAATGCAATAAAACAATACTTCAGATCTGCATTTGTCGTATAAATATATGATCGTAACAAAAGAAAACATGAGATTATTTCTTCACAAGAAATGTCTTGTCGGCTTCGCCCAGTCTGACTTTTATTTGTTTTTCTCTCACGATGAATGATGATGATCCGTTTTTGCTGTGCCTTTCTCCAAGCAGACGACACTTTGACGGCCACGAACAGAGAGCTGGTTGACACCCGCCGCATCAAAACGGCTCTGACGGCCAGCTTAGAAGGTCCCGATGGATCAATCCGTTCCATCTACGGAAGAAACGGGACGAACATCTTCTTTGCTATGGCGATCGGAGTTGAATCGAGAAAATAACAACAGCAGTGAAACCATCTGTGTTGGACCGGGTGAAAGAGATGGACCGCTAATAAGAGTTCTAAGAATCGAGGCCAAAATTGATAACGAACCCACCCAGATAGATGAAACATCTCCTGCTGTGTTAAAGTACAGAACGCCAAACTTCAGGTACCAGCCTAGTTGTTCTAGTTCAGTTTTGAAATGTTGCTGTGTTCTGGCATGTTATTTCAGTTTTTTTCTGAAAAAAGTTTATTGTGGTGCACTGAACCGTGACTGCATTGAGTTTATTTCACTGTTTCTACATTTTGTCTTTCTTTTTGACATCTTTACATATGCATTCAGCCTTATTATTGCGTTTTAGAATACAAATTCAGAGTTTTCGCCCATTTTCTCGCGATGACAGTGTTGTTGATATGACATCATCTACTCTCCGGTTGTCAGGGGCCGATGACGTTTTTTCCAAACACAGAATTTACTCTCGCGCTTCGATAAAAATGATTCTTTTACCAAAGTTTATAATGTACCCCGTTCTGCATGGAATTACTGAACATAAGGCACAGGGGAAAGCTGTCGCATAACAACTTATAGTGAGAAACCGGCGAGACAACTCAGTGAAGCGCCCGTGAGTCCCGCGGTGAAGACGATATATCATCGGCACTCGGATACCACACTGAGCCGGGAAAGATATGATGGCCCCTCCCACCCCCCCCCCCCCCCCCCCCCCCACAGAGAACCGGGCGCAAATGATCATCACGAGATACCATGACAATATATGGCCGCAATACGCCGAATCTTTGCAGCAAGTCCCGTCAGCGTTTACGTTACCAGTGCGCCATGATCATGATCGTCAGGGACTCCTAGTCCTAGATGTTGGAACAGACGCTCGTCGTCGTTCATGGACGACTGAGAGATTTAACTTGAACGGCATAATCAGAAACGTGCATTTTTTGGTGTTGATGGAAGGTACTTTTCTTCCTTAGAATAAATTATAGTCATTTTACTTGTATGTTTTTTCAAATGTAACCATACATTTCTCGTTTTGATGTTTTCAAGTTCTTCTATATGATTTTTGTGTCATTTTTGACTCACATGCGAAGCAAAAGTGAGTCTATGTACTCACCCGATTCGTCCGTCCGTCCGGACGTCCGTCCGGAAAACTTTAACGTTGGATATTTCTTGGACACTATTCAGTCTATCAGTACCAAATTTGGCAAGATGGTGTATGATGACAAGGCCCCAAAAAACATACATAGCATCTTGACCTTGCTTCAAGGTCAAGGTCGCAGGGGCCATAAATGTTGTCTAAAAAAAGCTATTTTTCCCATTTTTCCCATTTTCTCTGAAGTTTTGGAGATTCAATACCTCACCTATATATGATATATAGGGCAAAGTAAGCCCCATCTTTTGATACCAGTTTGGTTTACCTTGCGTCAAGGTCACAGGAGCTCTTCAAAGTTGGATTGTATACATATTTTGAAGTGACCTTGACCCTGAACTATGGAAGATAACTGTTTCAAACTTAAAAATTATGTGGGGCACATGTTATGCTTTCATCATGAGACACATTTGGTCACATATGATCAAGGTCAAGGTCACTTTGACCCTTATGAAATGTGACCAAAATAAGGTAGTGAACCACTAAAAGTGACCATATCTCATGGTAGAAAGAGCCAATAAGCACCATTGTACTTCCTATGTCTTGAATTAACAGCTTTGTGTTGCATGACCTTGGATGACCTTGACCTTGGGTCAAGGTCACATGTATTGTGGTAGGAAAAAATGTGTAAAGCAGTTCTTAGTGTATGATGTCATTGCTAGGTTTAGTTATTTGACCTTGACCCTGAAGGTCAAGGTCATGTAAAGGTCAAGGTCAAGCATGTGAGTCGTATGGGCTTTGCCCTTCTTGTTGATTTTGTTTTTCGTAGGTTCTGCAGTTTCTGAAGTTGCACCAACATTCTCAGTGCAGAACCTAACCAAATATGTTCGTGTCAAAGACGGTTGACATTTGTTTCCATTTCGCAACGTTGTTAAAATTATGATCATATTATTTGCCTATCAGTTTATAGTACTCAGTGATTGTGGAATTTGTCAATGTCAATTAATGCATTTGTTTGTGCAGGATAATTTTATTGTCCAAAGTGTAATAAAACATTTTTTTGTTTCATTTCGTTCAAGTCCACATGCTTTGTCCAGTTGATTTGGAAAGTCTTCCGCGTGGTTTACTTTGCGGCTTCGCAACGAATTCTGTGATAACTGAAAGTTTTTCTCTATTTGTTTGTAACGGTCAACGCCATAAGCACCCAAACGTCTGCATTGGAGGAAAACCAAACAGAATCTAAAAATGTATCATCAATGTTTACTAATACTTTCTCGTCAAATGGAATTGTAGCCTGATTCATTCATACATAGGTTTTAAATTTGAACTAAACTTTTTATTTCGAATGCCTTGAAGGGCGAATTGCTGCCAGCGCGTTTAAGTAGGCTTAATAGCAGTGTAGTTCCAAGGTCTCGGTTTTCGGTCATTTAGTCAATTCAGGCTTGGGAATTCCAAAATAGAAAAAAACTCTGAAAATAGGCCGAGGTCCAGGGGCTGCCGAGGTCCAGGGGCCGCCTAGGTCCGGGTACAGGGGCAGAGCCCCGTTGGGGGGACCAGGGGGGAAGGAAAACGAATTTTAGCATTTGAGACCAATATTTTGATAGTTCTCGTGTAAGCAAATAATAGATAGAGAGACAATAGTATACATATAATTTAATTTACCTTTTTTTTTGCCGCGTACAATTTTTTATTTTTGCTGAAACGTAATTTCCTTGTCGCGGACAATTCCCATGCCTGAGTCATATATTTACTCTTTTGATCTGACGCATTGTTTTGACCCCAGGCCGGTCGAACACCCGATAGCTGTGACATGTGGGATGACTTCTGACACATTTGTTTGCGCCAAGGACATTATGACCGATACATATTTGGAATCAAGGTCCAACTGACCTGTATTGTCCTCTGTGTCTGGGAACAACACTGTTATAATTTGCCCGTTTCTGAGGACTGTGTAAAACTCTCTTGGCTACGTCAGCAGCAGTGTTTTTGCAGTGTTATTATTATTTGAAGATGTATTATTTGCATGTGCATGAAACCACAACGCTGCTTGGAAATCGGTGAAACTTTGTGACGGTCGTGGAAATGATAACCTTGTGTTGCATATGTTATCGAGGGAAGGTGCCTGCTTATGTGCTTATGTTATCAAGGGAAGGCGCCGCCAGCTTTCTCTGTAGTCCTGTTACCGAGATATTTTATTTCAACAGCGATACAATGTGTTTTGTATAATATGTGAGAGGACAGCACGTCAGGTTTGCCCTGAAGTCCGGACTGACGATCTAACAGCGAACGACAAGAAGAAGAAGTATACTATGTTTTCCTTTCTTCTGTGTCAACAACCAGCAGCATTCCAACAAAGCGAAATGAGTAATCACACGCCGGTTTGCAGGTGAATGCCAGAGTGGAAAGTGTGATATTTTGTTGTCTTTTTTGTCATCAAGTTTCTGTTTCGAAAAGCATGTGCTAGGAAGCTTTAAATATCCTCAAACATTTCGGATTTGGGTTGACATAAGCCGATTGCACTGTATATTATGGAACGAAATTATCTTCTTAGCAGTTCTGACTACTTTTGTTTATGTAACTTGTTAATCAGACACTGATGAATTGTGCAAACCTTCTCGATTCACCGGAGGCTTATTCATTGTTGCAAAGACTCTTGACAAACATGTAATAGCATTGTCAACGACAAGAAATTGTAGTGTTTGGTCGTGAACCTCAAACCCTTTTATTTGCACAACCTGTAGTCAAGAGATATGTTGGTTGTATCATTCACAAGTGTCTGCTCAGTCTGTCTGAAGCTTTCATTGTCGCCGGGAAAAGGTGTTTTGATTAAAGGCTCGAGCTCGTTCCTGTAAAAATTCAACATATCTCTTGTGTGTGTGTGTGTGTCTGTGTGTGTGTGTGTGTGTTTGTGTGTGTGTGTGAGTGTGACAGCCTGTGCGTGCGTGCGTGTGTGTGTGTGTGTGTGTGTGTGTGTGTGTGTGTGTGATTGTTAGGGAGAGATAGAGAGAGAGATAGTGCGTGTGTGTGTGAGTGTGTGTTTTGCCCGATGGACGCCAGCATGTGTTGCAATTTTCCATCATTTTCAAAAGCTGTAAATAAGCAAAACCTACCGTGCAAGAAATGGTTGTTTGTGACAGGAAGGTTTACCAGATGATCTCTTGAATCATAATCTGTTGGTTCTCATCAAGCATACTACCCGACCGCTTGCAAGGGAAAGAACCAAGGTTTAACTATGCTAGTATTGGACTGACGGGCATTCCTTCCCTTGCCACACCAGAGCCATAAACCTAAGGGGCAAACGTGTGTTTAAGTTGATAGTTTCTGCACAGTCTGCCTGTGCGCAAAAATATTTGTTTCTGTTCCAAAACCCCAATACCTTTGGGCCTTTTCTATCCAAATCCCGACATATCATATTTTGTCTGCCTGTGTTTTTCTGTCAGTCATGATTTGCCGGGGGTCTGCCCGCTATTGCGCGGGCCGCTATTGCGCGGGGCCGCTATTGCGCGAATCTTTAGGGTTAGGGTTAGATTCGCGCAATAGCGGCCCCGCGCAATAGCGGCCCCGCGCAATAGCGGCCCAGCCCCATTTGCCGCCCAACACCCCCTCGCCCCCCCCCCCACCCCCATTCTGTCTGTCGGACAATATTATGTGCAGCTCAGTGGTTGCATGCTGGATTTAGTTGTTTCCACACTTAAAAAAGGGATTAGTTTCTCATCAGCAAATAGTGTATACCCGCATACACTTCTAATTTGCCATATACACATTTTGTTGACGTCGTTGTGACAGGGCTTCAGCAACTGTGGAAATTTCCCCATTTTGTGAGCCTGAAGCGTGGAAAGTGGGATGGATTCAAGCATGCACCGATATGAAATTTCACAACACCTACGGGAAGGAAGGATAGTAAGTATTTTACGAAAGCAAACGAAAACACAAACAAACCCAGTGCCACTCAACATTACCATACCAACATCACACATCCCTCGCCCGTCTTGGTCTGATTAAAAAATATAAAACCCAATAACAAGCCTACGGCGTATGGTGGTGTCTTCAAAACAAAGGTACAATTAATCAGAAATAAATACGCAAATCGCAGGCAGTAAAACTCAGTGCTTAAAGCGTCGTTCGGCCAGCTTCGCGAAGTATACTTCGCTTAGTCCACTTCGCCCAGTCAAAAACAGGCTTTAGAGAAACAAGTGATTCTTTGTGAGCGTGGCCCAGTTTGGAGCTAAGACGTATATGCACGTGCAGCACGAGCTGGGAGTTCCCGGAGCTGACAAGCGGCAAGCAGAGTATGATCAGTGACTGCGATGGTCGCCACTACCCCTGGTACGGATCACGCAACGAAACCGTCATCTTCAAGGTCAGTTGCAAGCCTGTCGAGTGTAGCGTGTTGGTGTTGAAGTCGTCGATAATAATAATAATAATAATAATAATAATAATAATAATAATAATAATAATAATAATAATAATAAATGAGCATTTATATAGCGCAACATCATAACTTTACAATTATGCTCTTTGCGCTTGACACATTTAAAATTAAAACACAGTTATACAAGCATTTACATCTACATTCATAGTCAACAACGCTTAATTAAAAGCATACACCATCACACATACATTACAAAAGATTCTTCCGCTAACTAAGTAATAAAAACATGAATAAAATAGGTAGTAAAAAACAAGGAAATACCAGCTGAATACCCTTAATCAAACAGAACATGTTAGGCCAAAAAAAAAAAAAAAAAATAGGTGTGGTTACGGTAACATAGCCAAAAAAAATAGGGTAGGTAGGTAGGCAATCACTTTTTTTTTTTTTTTAACTTTTTTTTCTAATGTGTACAAATTAAACCTACTTGACAGGGAAATAAGTGTGCGACACGGGCGCTTTCGCTTTCATTGCGTTTTTTGCACTAGGTTTTTTTTTTTTTTTTTTTTTTTTTTGACAAATGTAATAAAAAGTTATAGGATCCGCCCCTAAAAATAGGGTAGGTCGGGTTACCGTAACCACACCTATTTTTTTTTTAGGCCTTATCAACAATGCTGAAAACAGTCCTAGATGTTTATATACATTATCACTAAAACAACAAATACACTACATGTAGCCTACTGATGGACTGAGAAAACAAAATCAGGGGTTGTATTTCTTGAAGAGGTGCGTTTTAAGTGCTCGTTTGAATGCTTGGGGTGACTGAGAGTGGCGGATGTGAAAGGGGAGAGAATTCCATTGTGTGGGTGCGCCGAAAGTAAAAGTGCGTTGTCCGTATGTTTTGATTTTGGTGTGTGGAATGGTAAGAATGCGACAGTCAGAAGAGGCACGGAGTTGTCTTGCTGGAGAACAGACGGTGAGGAGTTCAGAGAAGTAAGCAGGAGACGAGCCAGAAAAGAAGTTAAAGCAGAGGGTGGACAGTTTGTAGTCAATGCGGGCTTGAATAGGTAACCAGTGCAGTGTGTGAAGAAGTGGTGTTGCGTGATCTCGTTTTCGTGCTTTGAGAATGAGGCGTGCTGCCGAGTTTTGGACTTTTTGTAGTTTATGCAGGAGGTACAGAGGACAACCAGAGAGAAGAGAGTTGCAGTAGTCAAGTTTAGAAAGAACAAAGGCACAGACAAGAGTGTTAGTTGTTTGAGAGGAGAGTGTGTGGCGAATGGTGCTGATCTTACGAAGCTCAAAATAAGCTGCTCTACAGACTAAAGATATATGTTTGTTAAGGGTCATGTCAGATGAAAGGGTGAATCCAAGGTTTCTAGCTGATGGTAAGAAAAGAATGTCGGTATTGCCTATTTGAACAGAAACAGGTTGGGGAGAGGGAAATGTAGTGTTCTTCTTTTTGCACAGTAAGACTTCAGTCTTATCATCATTCAGCTTGAGTTTGTTATCGACCATCCAAGATTTAACATCAGTGATGCATGTCTGAATGGTCTGGATGGCGGAATGTGTCTCTGCAGGGGGACTGGGTTTATACAGCTGGGTGTCATCAGCAAAAGACTGATTTAAAACAGAATGGTTTTGAATCAGTGTGGAGAGGGGCTTAGTGTACATGATGAAAAGGATGGGACCGAGTACTGAACCTTGAGGAACGCCGAAAGAAAGTGGGGCTGGAGCAGACATCTGGCCATCGACAAGCACAGCCTGAGTCCTGCCAATGAGATAGGACTCAAGCCATGCTAGCGGTGGACCGGATATGCCGTACAGAGTCTGAAGTCTATGGAGAAGCGTGACATGGTCAATCGTGTCGAACGCTGCAGAAAGGTCAAGTAGGGTAAGCACTGACACATCACCACCATCCAGAGCAGACAGAATGTCACTGATTACTTTAAGTAGGGCTGTTTCAGTACAGCGAGAAGGGCGATAAGCGGACTGAGAGTGCGAGATCAAATCATGGGTGTTCAAATACGACAACAGCTGCTTCAAAACTACCTTTTCAAAAACTTTGGACAAGAATGATAAATTAGATACAGGACGATAATTCTTCAAAATATTGACATCAAGACTAGGTTTTTTGAGAAGTGGTTTGACAAGTGCAGTTTTGAACAATGATGGAAAAACACCAGATAACAGGCTATCATTGACAATTTGAGTAAGAGTTGGCAACAACACATCAAGATTCTCAAAAAGCAGTGGTGTGGGTATGGCATCAAGTGGACAAGTTGTTGGTTTGGACTTCAGAATAATGGATTTAAGGTCTTTTTCACTGATTGGCTGAAATGATGGAAAAGAACAATCAGTGGGAACATCAACATGACTGGAGGAAGCAGAATGTGCACTCATCTGATCAAGTTCAGAACGAATATCAGAAACCTTCTTGATGAAATAATCACTGAATACATCTGGCAGCTGACTTGCGGGGAAAACAGTGGGAAGTGGGGATACCTTACTGCGGCCGGTCAACCGGCAGCAAATATCGAACAGTTTTTTGCTTGAATGGCAAGCAATAATCTGGGTTTGAAGGAAGGTGACGTGAGTGTGTGTGTGTGTGTGTGTGTGTGTGTGTGTGTGTGTGTGTGTGTGTGTGTGTGTGTGCGCGCGTTCGCCCACTCGTGTATGTGTGTGCGTGTTCGTTTGTGTGTTCTGGGGGATTGGGGTGGCTGCGTGATCATTAAGTGAATCTGAAATTCGTTCTGTTCAATTCAGTAACGGGATAATTCATGAAGAACTATGCGACATTTTAGGACATGTGTCCTCAATCTGTTATATTTGTTATTCGATAATTGTGGTTGAACTGTAATTCTTAAGTGTCCAAGCTTTTCAATGTGATCAAAGTTGAGCATATTAATTATTATTACATTATTGATGTCATCTTTTTCTTCTGCAAAGATCGGCCAGATGCGTTTGGCTTGCGGATGCACAGTTTCTTTTTAACAACATTTGTGAAAGAGCATAGAAAGTTATTTTTCACACTGCAGTAGGAGCTTTCATTTTCAGTGGTCCCTCATTTCTGCGCCCCCCACACCTCACTGTTACAAAAAAAATTTACAAAGGATTTCCAATCCAAAAATCTTTCGAGAAGAAAAATCAACCTCGTCACAAGGACAACACGTTTAAATGCACAACCCTTGTTGTTAAAAACAAGTTCAGCTCACCGTCACATTATCTGGCCGTGGCTTTTACACAGGAAAAGACCATCCCTCTGCTTGGTAACATACCAACACTCAGCAACCTGACTAGATGCTGAGGTGAGTTAGACATTTTTAATGAATTAATTTCTTAAAAAGCCACTAACGGCTTTTATGAAATTAATTCATCAAAAGGTTCCCACTGTACACATGCAGAGAGCACCCAGGATGTTCATTTTTGTTATGTCTCCAAGTGAAGAGATGGTCTTATCCCATGTAAAAACCTGACCAGATCTGAGACGGTGAGCTGAACTGTTTTCACAAGGAGCATGCCTTTAAAACTATACCTACAACCTTCCCTTCCTTCCCTGCAGGGTCCGTGCGATCGGTACCAGACAGCCACGGTGTTCATGAACGACAACTTCCACCCTCACGTCACGTGGCGCAATCCAGCCAATCGGCACCAGCTGGAGCCCAACCTGACGCACATCATCCGCGACCAGAGCTTCTACGTGTGGCTGGTGGCATGGAACATGGTCACCATGAAGTCCTTCGTGCTGCAGACCATCTCATGGAGAATGCAGGTCAGCCTTATTTTATTGGGCAACATCTCGTCTGTACAAATGTAAAATATCTCATTTGTAACTGCATTTACGTCTACATACACGGTCGAGCATGCCAGAAGACAGTTGCCATGAAATAAAGGAAGTCTCATTTGGTGACTCAAGTACGGCATCGGAAAGACTAGCTTGTGATGTTTTGAATCATTGTAGTTGTACCCACGAAAATCCGTCATCACAATCACCAGAGACTGAGCACTTCCTTCGCATGTACTCAGTACCCGCCACAGATCTGCCCATCCTTTTACATGTGATAAGAGAATGATTACAAAATGGAAACATACCCAACTTCGATGAACTGGCTGCTTTCTGTTAAGAACTGAAGTTTTTACAATTTTAATTTATCTTGTAACTGACATATTAGCATGCGAAATGATTCAACAGCAATTCCCACTCTAAACCGTACGAAGCCAGGCTTATGGTATGTGTTCAAGTGTAAAGACCCTCTTGTACCGTGTGAACGCCTGGACAGATCTGCCGTGGTTAACATGGTCGTGCCTTCGAGAGACTGAACAATGGGTGTTTTTAAGAAGCATCACCAGAGTATTGAGTAAGTTGGTGAAGTCATTCACACAGGACATGTTAGGTGTTGTGTGTGTTGTGGGTGCATTTTGTTTGTACAGTCGAACCTGTCTTTGACGACCACCCGAGGGACCGACCAAAAGCAGTCGTTGGACAAGGCTAGTGGTTGCTTTGGAATTGTGAATTATATACAAACAAAAACTCGTTGGGATCCTTTTGTGGTGGCTGTAATGGGCAGGTGGTCGTAACCGAGGGGTGGTCGTTAGGGCAGGTTGGACTGTTACCGTCATAACGACGCCTGCATCACACCCTAACCAATACATCCATACGTAACGCAGCTGGAGATCGAGGTGGACCCCAGCAAGCCCCTGGGTCAACGGTCATGCCTTGTCAGCAACCCCGTGCCCACACAGCCCTCCCTGCTGGACTACAACGTGCCCATCCCGCGCTGTGCCCTCACCCCGCCCTGCGCCAACAGTGCCCAGATGCTCGTCTGGCACCCGCGCCGTGGCCGCCCCGTCTGTGTCATCCCGCCGGTCTGGAAGACGGAGGCGCACCGTCTCAAGAGAGACAGCAAGTTGTGAGGTCGGGGGGCGCCCTGGTTTTGGAAACCCGCTGCCTAGTGCTGATCGTCATCTAAAAGTCCTAGGGGGTCTTCGTTTCCTTCCAGCCGAGTTGCCTCCCGCCTTCCCAGTCTGCCAGCTGTCTACCTCTGATTGTGTGTTGTTGTACCGTGTCTGCTTTCACCCGCGCTCGGTGTGGTTGTGGTGGTGGTCGTGTCGTCGTCTATACAGCGGTATGCCGTCAGCAGAGAGGGAGGGACCAGACACTGTCATCCTGTGCGTCATCAAGGATACACGCTGGCCGTCGTCTTCTCTGCCTTGTAACATCCAGTCTGGATCCTCCCTCCGACGAGCGAAAACACCACCACCAACTGAAGGAATTAGGACGTGTTAGCGCCTGACAGTTACTGGTCGCCGAGGATGGATTTTGAAGCCACTGTTTGTGCAGCTGCAAGTTCTGCCGTACTGAGTCACCTGAGTTGCAGACTGCAGCAAACATCGCTTGAAACACCACCAACGTTTCGACTTGTCTAAGATTGGCAGTAGTGTAAACTGCTGGAAAGAAGTTCGCTTCTCATTTCTAGCGAGACCTTCATCGTCAAAAAGAGTCCCTTGAAGAACTCTTGATGTAAGCGTACTGAAACTGTGAACGTTTGGGAAGGCGAGATGCTGCGTCCCGAAACCTATGTCAGATGGAGTAGCCGTGTGCCGTTTAGATGCGGTAGAGATCTCAACCTCAGTAAAAACGGATGTCACTTTTTCCCCATTCCGTTGCCAGTTCTCCATGTCACTCGTGTCGTCAGCAGTGTTGGAGAAAGAAACTCTCTCTCGTGAGACGGAAAGAAGGGTCTGTGAACTGTTTCCAAGGGAGATTAGATTGAGAAGGAAATTCACTTAAGAGTAGAGACTCTGTAGAACTCCAGAAGGAAGTCTTCATGAATAAAAGCAACAACCGGTCAGCTACATGTACTAACTTAGACGAAAAGACAAAAAATAAATTCTTCAACTGTCGCGCCAGATTTGGGGAATCTTAGCAAACATAACAAAAATTAAGGTTTTACTTCTGGAAACGAAAGAGAAACTGATGATTATTAGAAAATCACAAGAGCTTTTTGACAGGTTTTACAGTTCTTCATAAACATTGGGAATTATTGTCTGTTCCCTTGAACACACGCGTGTGCCAAGTCACTGTAATATAAATATTCTGTATACATGTTATAATTCTAGTGCACGTAAGGAATGCACATTCTTACAGAGGTAGCCTTTCACGTGGAGACAGTTTGGCTTACTGAGATTTGCCCAGACTGTTACATGGGGAAATACCATCCCTCCACTTTGACAAATACCAAAATTCAACATACTGACTCGTTCCTTAGCTGAATGAGAATTCTTGGGTGAATTAATTTCGTAGTTTGACACTAGTGCCAGTCACGACATATACACCAAACAATGCCCATTCTGCGCGCAAGGCAGTAAGGTTGTTGATTTTAGGCACGTGCTAAAGTGGAGTGGCTGTCTTATTCCTTGTAAAAACGTGGCCAAAATGGTTGACCGAATGTGTCTTTAAGGTCTGATTATAATTCCTAAACTTTTCTCCTCCTACCCTCTGTGAATATTTTAGCATTGGATGACTTGTGCTGACCATGAATCCAGTCACTGTAATATAAATATTCTTTTAGATATGTTGTTAATTTTGTAATTCTTATGTACAATTCTTCTACTAATCCATTTTTGCATCTTGCCTGTTTCTCTTAGCGAACTATGTACCCGTGAGACATGTTTAGTTTTTGTGGAACGTTTAGTTTGTCAAAATATTTTTAAACCTCTATTCATGTATGAGGTATTTGTTCTGAAATGAAATATAAGTGAACAGGTGAGCCGAGAAACGAAACGGTTTAAAAAATAAACTGGATGAGACAAAACGGAAGAGAAGATTCTCCTAGGTAAGTTATCCTTTTAAACTTTTGGTTGCTTATTCTCAATCCGCCATGTTAACGGACAAATGGTTTTGTAATTTTCTTTGTAATTAATATTCGTATTTCATGATATCCTTTTCTTATGCACATTTTGTATCTACTATACTAGGCTAGAATTTATAGCTACTTGTGTCAGGGGAGTTTCACTTTTCGATAGAATGAATACCAGATTTAGGTTCACCAGAGACGTCACTGAATGTTGTATATTGTTCAGACTTATTTTTTAAGGTGTATGTTTTTAGTGCATATTCAAAGCGCAACTGTGATCCATTGTGATTTTGCCCTTCATGCATGTACAGTAATGATGTTTTGCATGCATCTCCGATCTCTCTCTCTCTCTCTGTCTCTCTCTCTGTCTCTCTCTCTCTCTCTCTCTGTCTCTGTCTCTCTCTCTCTCTGTCTCTCTCTCTCTCTCTGTCTGTCTCTTTCTCTCTCTACCTGTCTCTCTCTATCTTTCTCTCCCTCTCTCTCTCTCCCTCTCTCTGTTTCTCAGTCTGTCTCTCCTCCGTATACCTAAGTGCCAGCAACTTCAGCCAAAGTGCCAACTTGATGTAACCAAATAAATTCATTTCAGGTATTGGTCGTTTGTCATCTGATGAATTCTGCTTGAAGCTTGAGAATGTCAATCAGGGTGTGGTGGAAGTTTGTGGTGGTGGTGGTGGGGCGGGATGGGGGGGGGGGGGGTGGGGGGTGGGGAGGGGTGTTGTATGAAAGACAGAGAGAGAGAGCGAAAATGGAACTTTATTTTGAAAGAATAGAGGTTGAAGGATACGCCTTTTCGTACAACCTGTCTGAGAGAGAGAGAGAGAGAGAGAGAGAGAGAGAGAGAGAGAGAGAGAGAGAGAGAGAGAGAGACACACACACACACACACACACACACACACACACACACACACACACACGCACGCACGCATGCACACACACACGGCACACACACATACACACACACACACACACACACACACACACACCAAAACACACTGTACGCGCGCACGCACACACATATACACAATAAAACGGTTTTAGTAATAAATATTAAAAATATAGGGAAGAAAGCTCTACACAAACTGGTCGTATTTATATTCGAGTCAACGGGCATCAAAAGTAAAGCATGGCCGTACACATAAAGTACACCCGTTACGGTCACAAATTTAAAATGTTAAATAACATTTCAGTTGTATATTTACTCGATTCACGTGTGTTTTAAAAAGCCACTACGAAGATTTTTTAAGGTCCGGGACGGACACGGGTCAACTGTATGTGCAGACTCAGAGACGGTATCCATGTTCTACCCCCGTGTAACCACAGTGGCACGTAAAAGACCTCGATTACACCTAAACACACAGACACCTGGGTAGCGCGACTCTGTTGCTGCTAGCTTTCCACTGGGAGGAAGCGACCCGAATTTTCCAGCGATGGGACAATAAAGTCATGAAAATGAACATGAAAATGATTACTTGATGAACGCAAGACATAACATTCCCTCCGCCCTCTCCCTTCTTAAAACTGTCAAAAGTGTTCACACGCACTTGATTTTTCTTCGTGTTTGCGCTCAATGAAACTTCCTTGAAGGCATTGCCATTATTTAAACAAATATTCTAGTTCATGTTTACTGTCCATCAGAACGATTTATGTAAACACTTTTTCTTTTTTTTTAGAATTTCTAATTTATGTTACGATATTGACATTTTAGTGAAACGAATGTTCGTCTACTTCGTGGTTGTACTCAAGGAAACTTCCCGAAAGAAAAAAAAAAGTATTGAAACAAGGTGCAAACTAGGCTATTCTAGTTCATGTTTTAATGTAAATGGTCAAAAACAATAAGCGGTGTGCATGAAATCCGATAGCCTCTTCCATCCTTCAGAGCAAAAAGCGAAGTTTCCTCGCGCACACTGAAGGGATTTCCTGAGTCCCAGTAGTTAGTGACCCCAATGTTCTAAGTTGAGACTTGCTTCACGTGCTAAAGACTGTAGTACGGTGCTCGAGGAATCAAAGTGTGCGCATCCGGCGCCGTCAAGTCTACGAGTCAAGTGTTGCCTGTCTGCCTGACGTCAGCTTTATATATCATACTTTGCTGATATGTTGCTGCCATATTAGTCGAGGATGTGTGGTACATATATAGATGTTTGTCTTCCTGTGTGTGTGTGTGTATGTGTGTGTGTGTGTGTGTGTGTGTGTGTGTGTGTGTGTGTGTGTGTGTGTGTGTGTGTGTGTGCGTGTGTTCGTGATTTTTCATTCGCAGTTTTGTTTGCTGTTTCTATGTCGTATTATTTTGTTATTCTCAGTAAGTAGCCCAACTGCGCATGACTATAGCTTTTCCCCCTTTAAGAATGTTACTGCTTCTTCATGTATATTATGTTTTTGTTTTGTTTTGTTTGTTCTTATTGTGTCCATCGCAAGAAGCAGTTGTAATCAACACAAGAAACTCTTAAATGCCCCGCTATTGTACATATTGTCGTATATCTGAAACAGGGTAACATTCGCCAAGCAATCACTGAACCCACACGACGTCTGTCAAATCGGACGATGAGAATTTATAAACGGGGGCGGCGTAAGGAGTTAGGTGGGGTGGTGGTTGCGAAATACGGACTTCAGGTGAGTCAAGTTACAGTTCTCCCTCCCACCCCCAACTCGTATTTACCCGCCTAAGAAACACTCTTTCAGATTAGCCTTACTGATTTGTCTAGCAACAGAGAGACTGATGATGTGTATTCATTCTAAGGCTGGGGTGTTTACTTGTTCCTCGTGCCATGAGTTGTTAGAGTTCAGTCAGTCGTGTGTCACGTCACATGACACCCTAATACAGGTGTACCATTCGCTTCGGCAGGTGTCTGATGTGTCTGATTACTTGGTCATGTGACACTCAGTGGATACATGACCCAAACCCTGACACGCTATCCTGTGAAAACTACAGTTAAGGGCAGAATATAACTGCGCAGTTTCAGCGGCACAGACGACGCACTGCAGATTATTGATGCTGCGATAGGGATTATGACGAGTACTTGGCCTGTTTTCCTTTCACGCAACGTGTAGCGGGCTGGGATAATCTGCAGTGCGTCGTCTGTCCTGCTGAACTTACATATGTGAGCGCCGGGCCTTATGGCCTGTCCAGACACTCCCGGCCGACCCTGTCCACATTTGACTTGTGCTCAAAACGGCCCCATTGGGCGCGCTGCAGCGTGCAATGATCGCGAAGCGTATTTGCAGAAGAATAGCGCGTGTTCTAATTTCTATGACACAGACATAGAACGACGGAAATTTGACCAATCAGAGCAAACCAGAGCGATGACGTCAGCCGCTCGCGGCGCGGCAGTCGAATGCAACTGAACCTTCTTGTCAGGTGACCCGCTCCACTGATACCGCGTTGTGAAAAAAATCGTCGATGTGTGGCCACTCGGCAAATCCCGCGCGACGCACAAAACGGCCTGCGGCGCATAGAGCGTAAAACGGCGTCCAAGTCTGGACAGGGCTTATGGTTCAGCCGTTGGCGATCAACTTCACTTCTCGTGTTTCAAATATTGGCTGTGTCGTTTTCAGTTAAAGGCACTCTCCTTCTCGTGTAAACAGTTCAATGATTCACCGTCTGATAGTGGCTTATTTAAATTTTTTAAGAAATTAAGACATTAAAAAAAAATCCAACTCACAGCAAACAGTTATAAGTGTTGATATGTTTGCATGTGACCAATTACAGGGATTGTCTTATCCCATGTAAAATTCTGGCCAGATCTGAAATGTTGAACCGAACTAAAGGAGTGTGTCTTTAATGGTTTTATTATCAACTTTAAAAAAAAAAAAAGGTCTAGAACAACCACAGCTAAAATTCGAAAAATTCCCAGACATCGCTTTTACTAAATACCGTACATAATCTACGGGATTTGAGAAATCGACAACACGACACTTTCACCACAAAAAAACTCCGAACAAGCCGCGATAAAAAGGATACCAGCACTTTCTAAAGTATGAAATCCTTCAGGTGGATATCATTGCCTTAACCAACAATCATTATTTTATTTCTCCAGCAATTTGACAAGGATGCTCAGGCATGCCAAATGGGGTCATGTTTTGTCGAGCAGACGATGACACAGACGCCAGGTAAGGTTTTGGGAGCAGACGACATGCTGCGGGCGGTGGTTGTTGATAGCTCACCGTGTTCCGTAAGCCACTGCTTCCGAAAACTGATCACCCGCACATGCCATCCTGAACTCAGGTCAAAATGAGTTCGGCTCATTCTCTCACTGACAGGATGCCTTGAGTTTCCTTGTCTGGCAACAAAACCAATTTTTTAAATTTTTTTATTTTTTTATTTTTTTTTTTACATATTTAGAGCTTTTTGTAATGTATTATTGATATAAGCAGATTCGCGATCGTCGATAATGATTTTTCATGGTGTTTTGTAATTTTTAAATTACAAAGGAATTGATATGTAAGACAGTTTTAAGCGAGCTATTTTTCGCGGCTGTATTTACTGTGCAAACAACTCCAAATATGGCAAAAGTGTCACGTGATAATCAACCGTTTGGTTTCGGCGCTAACTGGAGCAGACGATTTTTTCTGTAACCAGTTGACAGTGATGAAACCATATATTACGGTCTCCTTCCGGCAGCAGTCCCAAAATTTCGATTTGTTTTGACCTTAGAACGATGTCTTTATCATAACTGTGAAGAACAGCACGGAGATCACTGTCGAAGTCGGCCAATCTGCAATCATTTTCGTCTCGCGAACACTGATCTCAAATTGAGATCAGTGCTCGCGAAAACCAAATGGGGGATAACTCTGTATTTTTGTTTTGATAGATTCGCCGCGTAGGACTGTAGCGTCCGGTCAGGGAGAGAATGAGTTTGATCTGAGTTCAGGATGCCGCACATGCTGCATTGAAAGGGGTGTTGCTAATGTGAGACCTAATAAGTGGAAGAACTATGGGTAGAAAGTGAATGTGGGATGAAGTAAGGCTTTTTCTTCTTTTTACACCCCCGGTATAGGGGTGTGTATAGGTTTCGGTCGATGTGTTTGTTTGTTTGTTTGTTTGTTTGTGTTCGCATATAGATCTCAAGAATGAACGGACCGATCGTCACCAAACTTGGTGAACAGGTTCTATACATTCCTGAGACGGTCCTTACAAAAATTGGGACCAGTCAAACACACGGTTAGGGAGTTATTGGTGGATTAAAATTATACAAGGACTTATAGAGGGACATCTTAATGGTCAAAGGGAAATAACCATTCTCACTCAGTCACTGCCACCAACTGAGAAGGTTATTTCCCTTTGACGGGGGTGTTTTTCCTACCTCGGAGGAATTTCTTGTTCTTCTTGTTCCTCTCTTCTTCGGCGCCTCAGTGTGGGCTGCGACTCCCACGTAGACTCTGTAGGCATATTTATGGCATACGGTAAGCTGCTGTGGAGACTGCGAAGAGGGAAACATTGGAGCAAGTACATAAAGGCGGCGGTCTTTAATTGAGCCCGAAGTCGACTTCGCGAAGTCTTTTTACCGAAAACTCAGTGCAAAAGTTTCGTGCGGCCGGCTTCGCGAAGTATACTTCAAGTGGTCGACAGTTCGCCCAGTTAAGGACAGGCTTAATCAAAAGCGGTAATCACACCGTGGGCCAACATGCTGGTCGCTGGCGGATGAACGCGGTGCTACGGGCTTTGACATTTTGTCGTGGTTTACATGACATAGCTGATACAATGGAATAAAGTAAGATCGAACGACAGAAGTCAGACGCAACATAACATCCAGGCGAAGAAAGATCGACGCGACAGAAGATTTTCACTAACTGTTTCGACATGGAACAACAACAACAAAAACAAACACACGCACAGGCGCGCACGCACGCACGTACGCACGCGCGAACACACACACACCGTGGGACACACACACACACACCGTGGGACACACACACACACACACTCACACACACACACACACACTCACACTCACACACAAAACAAACAAAGAAACTAGCCATACGATACACAAATTCAGAGGTAAAGTATCATGGAACTGAACTCAATGAGATACGATTCTTCTCTCTTTTAAGTATAGGTGCTTCTCGATTTCAATTTTTTACGTTGTCTCATCTGACACAACACAACTCAAGGTTTGCAATAAATCTGGACATAAATCAAGTGAGAAAAACTCCATATGATTTGTTAACGCTCCATAATGCAGCATTAAAAGCACATAAATGTCAGCGAGAATACCCGGCATCGTAAATATTTTTCTGGCTTTTTTCTTTCTGCGCCGGGAATGTGAGCTCTGATAATTATGTTCTGCATTCATGAACACCCGAGCGAGCATGCGCTCCCGTGAACGAAGCATAGAAAAACCCTCCATTCTGAGGTGCCTTTTCAAACAACTGTCTCTGGATGATTGTTTTTTTTTTCCCCAGAGACATCGTCTGGCGTCGGCAAAACGCCGACATTTCTTTCAACTCGCCAAAAACTCAGTGTGCCATCAATTCGGTCAATCTCCCAAACTTTTGTTTTACGGTGGAGTTCAGATGATGACACCAGAAATTCCAAAAATCACTTTCGGCCTCAAATGTTATAGCCCGCTAAACGAGATCTGCTTGAATGGATCGGCATCGAGGAACTAGTCCTGGACTGGTATTCAAGAAACCTCTTTAGCACCACTTGGCCGCATGGTGGCGCTGTTTGAGCTGTAAGTCGCGCTAATCGGCATTCATGAAAGCCCGTTGTGACCCGCCAAAGTCACGTGACGCCTTCAAAGTTACAGGACCTACCCCTCGTCTCTACAATCGCTAACACCGTGTTATCTTCGTGATTCAAGATGGCGGCCTTCATGATGTTGAAATATGCCGAGAGAAGAAATCTGAGAAGAATTTTCCGGGATCGCATTCATTCTGTGGATAAATATGACGATGTAGATTTGTACAGAAAGTTTTATTTTTTTTTTGTCTTCTCTTTTACCTTTGTTTTTTTAAGCGGGGAGCATCCTTCTTCATATTTTTTTTAAAATCAAATATTTACATGTTTAAGTTCAATAAATTAATATCATGGTAACCA